>NC_138768.1:250662615-251262615 GCF_965119305.1 Pelophylax lessonae | reverse complement strand
ACAATAGTGATCCCAAAGGCCTAAAAGTAAAAGGTTTTTTCTCTCTTGATCTTTCACCCAGACGAGGTGATTATGACAGGATTCTCCTTCAAAGGGAGAAAGCCTGGATTTTTCGTCTCGGTACTCTTGTACCTAGAGGCCTTAACACCGAGTGTAGTCTGAAAATATTTCTGAATCAGTAACAACAATTTTGGAGTGGTTATACTTGACCATTTACCAACCCTGTTATGTTCTCTTATTTAATAGATTACCAATATAACATATGTTGCTATATACTATATGGGTTATATGTGTCCACACTATATATACTCCATGTATGGTGGTTTGGATATGGTATAAGAGTATCAGGGCTTTGTAAATATCCCTTGATTTTTGTTTAGGCAATAAAAGTGATAAGAAATGCCCCCCTAGATCATATTTGAATCCCTGATTTCTTAAATGCTCCTTTTTATTTACTTGTAAAAATGATAACTGGATTCCTCTGTTCCCTTTATCCACAGATTAATCCCTAATCACCTTGAATGTTGCTTATTCATAATCACATATGATAGTATTGATTACGTTGTTATATATTTTACTTGTAACAATCAATGTGCTTCTTTTTAGCGTTGATCTCTCCCGAGTCCACTAGGGGTCACTATTTAGGTGATAACACGTCAGCAGTGAGCCTGACTGTCTTTAACCAATGATCGCTGAGCTCCTAGTATTTAAAGACTGACGTAATGGACGCTAATTACGTCCTGAAGAAGCGTGCTGCGTCACGCGAAACGCGTCGACGTCACACACCACTACGCCCGCGGACTCCACCCTCCACCCTATCGAAAACTCTGACCGTGTGCTCGATGCCCAGGCCCTGATTGGTAGACGGATAAGCTCCTACGCTCTCTGGCGGACACTAAGGCTTGCCCTCCCCAACGGACTCACCATGGCCGGACATACAATCGGACTGATTTCTGACGGACAGCACTAAGCGGACATGACACGGACTCAGACCATCCATACGGTCAGTAAACGGCTCTGTTCCTGTGACTACTTATTTGCTTATATGCCTGTCCTGCTGATATCTATAGAGATGGAAGGCTGACTGAACGGCCGGAGACATACCAAGTGTGTTTAGTAGCAAGCATACTCTATATACCGGACTGCAATATCTACAGACCAGAGGACATTCAGCTACAGAGCGCTCTGACTGCTCAGACACATACACTGGTTGAACATTAGACCGGGTATGCAAATCAATGTCTAAAGTCATATGTTTGTCTGCCTGCTTCGCTTGCTTATCTGTCCGTTTAAGTCAATGTCCGTGCCGCTCTATACGGTGTCTACTGCTGTGTTATGTGTTTAAAGATTCACCTGGAAAGTGCAGCAATTTAATACATGTCCATTTGCCAGAAGGGGATGTGGTAGAGCCATCAATTACCCTTGCATACCATGTGGGTGTGAGGATCCTGCACCGAACGGTCATACACGGAGACTTTTGATTACCACCAACAAGAACTCTTATATCAAGATTTTTACAGATATTCCCAACTGGATGTCTCTACTGGGGGTGGCTCTCTCCATACATGTTATGTTCACACTCCAAGAGCGCTACAAATAATTTCATTTTTATTATGAACATTTTTTTGAATATTTTTTGAATTTTCAAGTGATCGCTAGATTTTTCAATGTTCAATTGGGGTGGTGGGTGGAGCCTGTAGCGTAGTGGTGCCATTTTTTCACTAGACAGGACCTTTTGCAGTGTTCATCTTTATGCTGATAGGTAATTTTCCTATTACATTCTGTGCAATGCTGATGCTGTTGTTTACAATTTTATTCCATATATTTTTTCATTCAATAAAGCTTTATGTGATAATTTACCTCACCTTTGTTGTAGCCATATTTTGCAACTGCTTTTCTTTACCCTCTTTTTTTCATTAATTCTTAGTTGCTTGGCACACAGGCTATATGCCGCTGGGTTTGAGGTAATATAATTTGTATACATACATAATACCCCCATACCCCATTGTGGGTTGAGTGGGCTTTCTGAGGTCCGGTATTCCTCTCCCCCCCCCCCCTCCCCCCCACCCCTTGGAATACTTGCTGTGTATATACACTGGTGACACCTTCATCACTGGACATCACTATTCACGTTTCTGATTTTTTTTTTTAAATAATATTTTTTTCTTATTTTTTGCACAAGTTTGATTCACATTATATATGGACTTTTGAATTATGATGTTTATTCTATATATTTATTATTTTTGTATTTTCTTTTCACTTCTGTGTATAGTTTATCACATGTGGGAATAATTCATCACCTTTGTTATTTTTTAGCATGATTTCCACTTAGATTTTTTTTTATATCATCATGTCTTCACATTGATTTGATTTTTTTATACATTAGTTGTATTTTATGTTGTTTCTGACTTTTATGCTATAGCGCTGATCTATTATTTTTATTTTTCATGTGTATGAACATTACCATGCGCTCTTGGCACTAAAGTTTTGGAGGCCAGTGACCTTTATAATATGGGACACTCCAGAGAGAAATTGCTGAGTGGTGTTCAGCTAGTTCTTTATTACCTGTGACCTGTCCTACTAATTCTGCCTTTATGTGTATAGCTTGGCTTGCCTTCTGTCCTACCTCTATGTCACAAGCTGTTGTCTGTTCCCATAAGATGGCAGACTGATCACCAAGAATGGCAATAGCAGCTGGGGTTGGCCAGTGGCATTGTTTATGGAGAAAGCACAGAGAACTGCAAGGAGTCTTAAAGTGGTATTAAACCCAAAAGCTTACATTTATTATATTGCTGTTTAACAATGCTTAGATGTGATGGCTGCATTAAATTTATTTTTAAGGCTTACTTTGTCTATGCAAGGCAAAATAATAAGTACATTTTAACGCTGGTTTTTGTGGCATTTCCAGGTATAGGGGACCATTGCTTATTCCCCTTTTTCACATGAAACATGCTGGTGCTTGGTAATTGGCCACGCAGAAATCCAGCTCGGAAAGAGTCCTCAGTCGTTCCTAAAGAGGAGCTTCATGCTCCTTCAGAAAAAAATAAAAGTCAGCAGCTACAAATGCTGTAGCTGCTGCCTTTAATATAATGTAAGGACACTTACCTGTCCGGGGATCCTTGGGATAAGATGACGTTTGAGAGAAACACTCAAGCTATTGTTTATACAGTTTCAGTAAAAAAGGGGAAATGTTACATGGAATATCTCACTGATTATGTTGAATGAAGGAGGCCATTCAATGAAAAGAAACATACCCTTTCTTGTGAATGCAATAAAGAAAGATCTTTTACATAGAGATTAGCAGAAAAAAAAAGGTGAGCTGTGGGAAGCAGAAATTCTTCTTATTCAGTACAAACAAATATAACCTTTGAAGATTAACCTGCTAGCATAAATATTCAAAAGTCAGGAATCAGACACCTTGCGTAGCAGTCACACAAACATCTTCTTCTAAGTCTTTCTCTTTACGTAACATTTGTGTACACACTCTTAGCTTCATCCAGGCAAGGAGCTGATTAATTGATCTCTTGGTGCCCTGTGGATTTTGTTTTTAAATGTCACAAGAGCAATTTGCAATTCGTCATTGGCCTTAGGGTCACATGTATTTCTGCACTTCATAATTCAGAGGAAAAAAAATGTAATTTAATTGGAACGTGTTTTGTTTATGCTTTATGAAGATCACTGTCTTGCAAATGAAGCAAATAAAAGTTATTTTGCACAATTATAGACAGAGATTTTATAGACAATTTATATTTAATGTAACTTTCTAGAGAATAAACTGACATCAAAAAGGACGTAAACACTCTGTAAAGCATACCAGTGGACTCTATTTACTTTAAAATGTGGCCCATAAACAATTGGTGCATTCTTGCATCCTTTGATTATTTCAGAAAACCCTAAAACCTAGTACACTCTATTATTTAAATAGGTTCAACAACTGGCAGGGTCATGGTCTGGTCTGTCTCTTTGAGCTTTCAAAGTTTTCTATTGGCAATGGGGTTACTGACATCAAATTTGGTGGCCAACAGTACCATTATGTACATTAGCTAAACAACCTACCTGGTCATAGGTTGTCCTGCCTCCATAATGTCCTGTTGGCTGTGGGATTTGGTGGCTAGTGTTGTCGTTATGCAAACTGGCACCACAGCTTGCGGGGTCGTGTTGTGGTTTAACTCTTCCTGCTTCTGTTCCTTTATTTTGGTTAGAGAGGGCATTGATCAGATTTTTTTGCCAAGTGCGCCATTATGCAAATTGGCCCCACGAATTAGTGAATCACACTTTCGCATGTCTCCACCACCGCCCCCCCCCCCCCCCCCTTTGTATTGTCCAGAAAAGCCACCAATTGAATTTGGTATCCATTGAAAACTGCATGTATGTGTGTGTATAAGTGATTGAGGGAGGGGTATGCTTCACTCAAGGGAGTAGAGGTTACTTAAAGAACGACTTCACGAAAGGTAAAGTTGACCTTTAAAGCTTTTTTCTGTTAATACTTGCCTTTTGCATACTTTTTGGGCTTGATGATGCAGGGTCCCCCTCTTCTTCACATCTTCCTCAGGCTGGGCAGTCCTTACTGCGAGGAAAAAGTGGCTTGGTGAGGGTCCAGTAGGGGCAGGGCCATGACACTGCACTCACAATATGTGTTTAGTTTTCCAGGATGAGTGGTGCTGGAATCAGTCAACCTGGAAAACAGAGGGGCAACTTACATACAGTTAGGTCCATATATATTTGGACACAAGCATAATTTTCCTACTTTCGACTCTGTCTGCCACCAGAATAAAGATAAAATAAAACAATCCAAATGCCCTTGAAGTGCAGACTGTCAGCTTTAATTTAAGGTGTTGAACATAAATATCAAGTACACATTTTAGGAACTGCAACCTTTTTTATACACAATCCCCACATTTTCAGTGCTCACATGTAATTGGACAAATGAATATAATCATAAATAAAATGTTCATTTTTAATTTTTTGTTGAGAACCTTTTACTGGCAATGACTGCCTGAAGTCTGGAACCCATGGACATTACCAATGACTGGGTTTCCTACTTTCTGATGCTTTGCCAGGCTCTAACTGCAGCTGTTTTCAGTTGTTCTTTGTATGTGGGTCTTTCTGCCTTTAGCTTTGCCTTCAGCAAGTGAAATGCATGCTCAATTGGGTTGAGATCAGGTGACTGACTCGGTCATTGCTGCAGAATATTCTTCTTATTTTCCTTCAAAAGCTCTTGGGTTGCTTTTGCAGTGTGTTTTGGATCATTATTATTATTTTGTCCATCTGCACTGTGAAGCGCTGTCCAGTCAACTTTGCTGCATTTGGCTGAATCTGGGCTGACAGTATTTCTCTAAACACTGCAGAATCCATCTGTCTGCTTCTGTCTTCTGTTACATCATCAATAATCACCAATGACCCAGTGCCACTGGAAGCCATGCATGCCCATGCCATCACACCATGTTTTACAGATGATATTGTGTGCTTTGGATCATGAGCTGTTCCAAGCCTTCGCCACACTTTTTTCTTCTCATCATTCTGGTTCAGATTAATTTTAGTTTTATCCGTCCAAAGAATGCTTTTCCAGAACTGGTGTAGCTTTTTGTAGATGTTTTTCGGCAAAGTCTAATCTGGCTTTTCTAATCTTCAGGCTTATGAATGGTTTGCACCTTGAGGTAAACCCTCTGTACTTGATCTCGTGAAGTCTTATCTTAATTGTAGACTTTCACAATGATACGCCCACCTTCTGGAGAGTGTCCTTCACTTGTCTGGATGTTGTGAATGGGTTTTTCTTTACCATAGAGAGGATCCTGCGATCATCCACCACTGTTGTCTTTTGTGGAAGTCCAGGCCTTTTTATTTTGCTGAGCTCACCAGTGCCTTCTTCTTTCCTCAGAATGTACCAAACTGGTTGATGGGGTTGATTTAGCCACTCCTAATGTTGCTGCTATCTCTCTAATGGATTTGAATAAAACGAAAGTCCCACGAGCTACTAAGTGAACAATGTTATCCCAAAGGGTTAAATTCTACTAAGCTACTGATACTGCCCACACTCTCAAAAATGTGCCATATGAATACAATTCTAAATAGTACCGGGCTAAATATAAGTGTTAGAAAAAATATAATTAAAAAAAAAAAATATATATATATATATATAAAGCCTTGATATATAATAAAAAAAAAACAGTGCTCAATAAACGAAAAACAACATGGATTAAATCCACTAGCAGTATATAAAAAAATAATATATATATATTCAAATCTGTGCAAAACAATAGTCTATGCAATAAGTAAAATAACTGCCGTTCTCAGCTAGTGCTTCTTGTTCCAAATTGATGCTTAAAACTAGTGTTCCACTTTCTGTTCCATGTTCAAATTCAATCACTATGCCACCGCCAAGTGCTCCCCCTTCTAGGAATAATCTCACCTGAGGGAGTGTGATCTCTACACTTAAGTGAAATCAATGCACACCTTTTAGCCTTCACTGGCTTAGAAATCCCCTACTGTTACTTCCTCACATGTGGCTCATGATGATCCATGATATCCAAAGTGCATGTAGAAAAAACAACTGATAGTGCTTATATCCTCCAAACAAACTTAAATTTAATACATAAATGCAGGCTACCCACATTGCTTAGGTGCTTCCAGCACACCAAGCTAAAACAAGTGCTGTTTAAAATCAGTGTTTTGAATATGCTGCTCACTCCACACAAGCCTCGCAGACAACAATCAGATGCACAGCCCCATGCTGGATACAGATGTCATCACCGACCTGGCCCCTCCCCTACATGTTTTGACACAGGGTCATGTGTCTTCCTCAGGGGGATGATCATGTGTCGACACGTGTAGGGGAGGGGCCAGCATGGTGATGACGTCTGTATCCAGCGTGGGGCTGATTGTTGTCTTCGAGGCTTGTGTGGAGTGAGCGGCATATTTAAAACTCTGATTTTAAACAGAACTTCTTTTAGCTTGGTGCTCTGGAAGCACCTAAGTAATGTGGATAGGCTGCATTTATTTATTTAATTTAAGTCTGTTTGGAGGATATAAGCCCTATTAGTTGTTTTTTCTACATGCACTTTGGATATCATGGATCATCATGAGCCACATGTGAGGAAGTAACAGCAAGGGATTTCTAAGCCAGAGTCCAAATGTAAATACCACACTTAGAATCAACCCCAGACTTTTTACCTGCTTAATCAATGAAGAAATAACAAAGGAGTAAGGGCTCTTTCACACGGTCCGCCTCAGTCAGCATACTTCATGCTGCTCAGCGGGGGATCGATCCGCCGATCCCCACTAAGCAGGCAGGTGACAGCTCCCTCTCTGCTCTGTGTGTGGAGAGAGAGGTGTCAGAGCCCCGCTGCTCTCTATGGGGGAATTGGATGAAAGCAGACCACCTGTCCACTCTCATCTGATCCCATCCGATCCAATCCCCTGGACAGATGGAAAATAGGGTTTCCATCCATCCGGATTTCACGGACAGGATCGGATGCGGATGGCAGCGGGTGTCAGCGGACATGTCACCGCTGACATCTGCAGCCCCATAGGGATGCATGGAGGATCTGATCAGGTCCGCCTAAAAAACTGACAGGCGGATCTGATGGGATCGTTCGTGTGAAAGGGGCCTAGCCCACACATGGCCATGAAACAGCTTTTGATTCAATTGTCCAATTACTTTTGGTCCCTTAAAAAAGGGGGATGGTTATTCTTAAGAGCTGTAATTCCTAAACCCTTCCTCCGATTTGGATGTACATACCCTCAAATTAAACCTGAGAGTGTGCATTTTCAGCCCATATCCATGATATAACTATAGCTTTAATATGTTTTGGCAAATACCTGGAAAAAAAATTATGCCTGTGTCCAAATATATAGTATATGGTCCTAACCGTCTGTATGTTTCTACTTTTTTTTGTTTGCCTGGAGTTCAGCTTTAAATTGTACACCGAAGCTGTTCATTAATTTTACATCTGCTATGATAGTCATCATTCATATACAACAGGGATCTCCAAACTTTCAAAACAAAGAGCCAGTTTACTGTCCTTCAGAATTTAGTGGGGCTGGAGTGCGGCCATTGGGAGTAGAAAAGGTCCCGACATCAAAAGGAAAACATAATGCCTCATCATTTCTTTCAGTAATTGCACACTATCATTGATGTCAGTGGGAGGAATCGTGCCCCATTGCTGGTGTCATTGGGAGGAATTGTGCCCTATTGTTGGTATAGGTGGATGAAATAGTGCCCCAAGGGCCAGATAAAAGCAAGCAAAGGGCCGCATCTGGCCCCTGGGCTGCAGTTTGGAGACCACTGATATATAAGTATTTACATAATATTGTACAAAGACAAAAACAATGTTATCATTTTTTTTTGCTATATATAATATACTAATAATTTGGGCTAATGATTTTCTTCACTCTAACATCGAAAACTACTATTTTACAGAGTACTGGAAACAGTTTATATAAGAGTAAAATGGTTAACAAAGACAATGAGTTATGTAACATAAACAATGCAGCTGTTCAAGCTTTATTCCCCTTTCTTCAAATGTAGGCGGGATAAACTAATTTTAACAGGAGAATACCTAGCACAGTAAGTTGATGCCAGCCTGCTGACATATCCTCTTTCATATCTGACAACAGGAAATCAATACGCAGTGTGTGGGAGATAATTACACTGTACTAGACTTTATTTGAGAAGCTTTAGAATAATACGTTTACAAGGACCAAAAATTTTGGTTTAAAGAATGGTCTTTATACATACTAAAATAATGAGTTTTAGGAGGAACATCACATTTTTGCACATTCTGTATGTGAACAGTATATACACAGTATATATATATATATATATATATATATATATATATATATATATATATATATATAGTATATACAGTACCTCACAAAAGTGAGTACACCCCTTAACATTTTTGTAAATAGTTTATTATATCTTTTCATGTACCAACACTGAAGAAATGACACTTTGATACAATGTAAAGTAGTGAGTGTACAGCTTGTATAACAGTGTCAATTTGTTGTCCCCTCAAAATAACGCAACACACAGCCATTGATGTCTAAACCGCTGGCAACAAAAGTGAGTACACCACAAGTGAAAAATGTCCAAATTGGGCCCAAAGTGTCAATATTTTGTGTGGCCACCATTATTTTCCAGCACTGCCTTTACCCTCTTGGGCGCTGAGTTGACATGAGCTTCCCAGATTGCCACTGGAGTCCTCTTCCACTCCTCCATGATTACATCACAGAGCTGGTGGATGTTAGAGACCTTGTGCTCCTTTACCTTCCATTTGAGGATGCCCCACAGATGCTCAATAGGGTTTATGTCTGGAGACATGCTTGGCCAGTCCAACACCTTTACCCTCAGCTTCTTTAGCAAGGCAGTGGTCATCTTGGAGGTGTGTTTGGGGTCATTATCATGTTGGAATACCGCCCTGCGGCCCAGTCTCTGAAGGGGGGGATCATGCTCTGCTTCAGTATGTCTCAGTACATGTTGGCATTCACGATTCTCTCAATGAACTGTAGCTCCCCAGTGACGGCAACACTCATGCAGCCCCAGGCCATGCCACTCCCATCACCATGCTTGACAGTAGGCAAGACACACTTGTCTTTGTACTTCTCGTCTGGTTGCCGCCACACACGCTTGACACCGTCTGAGCCAAAAAAGTTTATCTTGGTCTCATCAGACCACAGGACATGGTTCCAGTAACCCATGTCCTTAGTCTTCCTGTCTTCAGCAAACTGTTTGGGGGCTTTCTTTTTGCATCATCTTTAGAAGAGGCCTCCTTCTGGGAAGACAGTCATGCAGACCAATTTGATGCAGTGTGTGGCGTATGGTCTGAGCATTGACAAGCTGACTACGCCAACCTTTCAACCTCTGCAGCAATGTTAGAAGCACTTATACATCTATTTCCTAAAGACAACCTCTGGATATGACGCTGAGCAAGTGCAATCAATTTCTTTGGCCGACCATGGCGAGGCCTGTTCTGAGTGGAACCTGTCCTATTAAACTGCTGTATGGTCTTGGCCACTGTGCTGCAGCTCAGTTTAGGGTCTTGGCAATCTTCTTATAGCCTAGGCCATTTTTATGTAGAGCAACAAATTTTTTTTTTCAGATCCTCAGGGAGTTTTTTTGCCATGAGGTGCAATGTTGATCTTCCAGTGACCAGTATCAGAGAGTGAGAGTGATCACACCAAATTTAACACACCTGCTTCCTATTCACACCTGAGACCTTGTAACACTAACGAGTCACATGACATCGGGGGGGGGGGGAAGAGGCTAATTGGGCACAATTTGGACATTTTCACTTAAGGGTGTACTCACTTTTGTTGCCAGCAGTTTAGACATTAATGGCTGTGTGTTGAGTTATTTTGAGGGGGCAGCAAAATTTACACTATTATACAAGCTGTACACTCACTACTTTACATTGTAGCAAAGTGTCATTTCTTCAGCGTTGTCACATAAAAAGATATAATAAAATATTTACAAAAAAGTGAGGGGTGTACTCACTTTTGTGAGATACTGTATATATATATATATATATATATATATATATATATATATATATATATATGTGTGTGTGTGTGGTGCTACTGAAAGAGCTGCTTGGTAATTTGGGTTCTTTGTTCTGCGCCACGACTCCAAGAAACAACTCAGCCCTTCTGGCATACTTGGTTGAGTGAAAGTTACTGAATGCACTTATAGGAACACAAGTGTGGGTACTTTTAACACAACTGTGAATTAGAATCATGACAGGGACACAAGAATGTTTATTGCTAACTGAACTCAATGTGTTGGTATGGGTTGGAGTAAATGGTGCTTTGAACATAAATGAGTATACAGAAGGTAGGTTCAGACGCAGCCTGCTAGACAATATAATTATTATTCCAAAGTAAGAGAGATTAAAGTACTGTACCACTAGACTGGAATTAAACTATGAATCAGCAATGTCAGCAGTAAACATTGCATATAAACTTTAACTGCAATTTGAATAGTAATACTGTATTTAGTCTAAAGTGCACTCTAGGAGGATGGCTAGAATATGGTGTTATATCTCCTGAGAGGTACTTCTTAACATAGGCAATAAGTAAAGGTCTCTTTGTAGCAGCTGTAAAGGGGCAGTCTTTAGTCCCAAATCCTCAGCCGGCTAGTGTTGGGACCCAAATGTACCACATTAGAATAGTCCCAGTCAAGCCTGTAGGCAGCAATAAGGTTACTAGATCGCTGTATGGTCAGTTCCTAAAGGGCACAGTCTCTCTAGCTGTAGATAGTAAATCCCCACGGCAGCAACTCACCAGTCCTAGCGATATTACAGCTCTCCATCCAGTCACAGCAATTAATCGACTCTCTGCAGCTAGGTGACTCTGTCTGTTACATAGTTACATAGTTAGTGAGGTTGAAAAAAAGTCCATCCAGTTCAACCTATGATGTGTGTGTGTGTTTGCTTTTAACCGTACATTGTATACCCCTGTATGTTGTGGTCTCTAAGGTGCCCATCTAATAGTTTTTTGAAACTATCAATGCTCCCTGCTTATACGACTGCTTGTGGAAGAGAATTCCACATCCTTACCGCTCTTACAGTGAAGAACCCCTTACGCACTTTAAGGTTAAACCGCCTTTCCTCTAGTTTTAGTGAGTGGCCACGTGTCTTATTGTATCTCCTTTCTCTGAATAGTTTGTTCCTTATGCTAGGGTCGCCAGTACAGTATTTGTACATTGATATCATATCCCCCCTCAATCGTCTCTTATCCAGAGAGAATAGGTTCAGTGCTTGTAGTCTTGATGTAGCTGTTGTCCTCCATTCCCCTAATTATTTTTGTTGCCCTTCTCTGGACTCTTTCCAGTTCCAGCACATCCTTCCTGAGGACCGGTGCCCAGAACTGGACAGCATACTTCAGATGTGGCCGGACCAGAGTCTTGTAGAGCGGGAGAATAATCTCTTTATTTCTGGAGTGGATCCCCTTTTTTATACATCCCAGTATTCTGTTGGCTTTGCTTGCAGCAGCTTGGCATTGCATGCCACTGCCAAGCCTGTTGTCTACCAGTACCCCTAAGTCCTTTTCCATCCTAGACTCACCCAGAGGTTCCCCCCCTAGTGAGTAGCTTGCTTTCTGGTTTCTGGCCCCCAAGTGCATTACTTTACATTTTTCAACATTAAACCTCATCTGCCATGTAGTTGCCCACCCCGTTATTTTGTTCAGGTCCACTTGCAAGGTTTCCACATCCTGCATAGAAGATATTGGCAAGCCTAGTTTAGTATCATCTGCAAATACTGAGATTGTACTCAATATCCCCTCCTCTAGATCATTTATGAATAAATTAAACAGGATTGGTCCCAGGACAGAACCCTGGGGGATCCCACTTTCCACACCCGCCCAATCCGAGTACTCCCCATTAATTATCACCCTCTGGACTCTCCCCTGGAGCCAGTTCTCTATCCAGGTACTCACCTTATGGTCCATACCTACCTTCCTTAGTTTGAACAGTAAGCGTTTGTGGGGAACGGTGTCAAAGGCCTTTGCAAAGTCCAGATACACCACATCCACAGGCTTTCCTTTATCTAGGTGGCAGCTCACTTCATCGTAGAAGGTTAATAGATTGGTTTGGCAAGAACAATTTTTCATGAATCCATGCTGATTACTACTAATAATACCGTTTTCATTACTAAAGTCTTGTATGTGGTCCCTTAACATCCCCTCCAAAATCTGGCAGGCTACAGATGTTAGGCTGACCGGCCTATAGTTACCCGGGATACATCTCGGCCCCTTTTTAAATATTGGTACCACGTTGGCTTTTTTCCAATAAGCTGGCACCATACCCGTCTGTAAACTATCTTTAAAGATCAAGAATAATGGTCTGGTAATCACCTGGCTGAGCTCTTTAAGAACCCTCGGGTGCAAGCCATCCGGTCCCGGGGATTTATTTATGTTAAGTTTCTCTAGTTTAGTTCTAAGTCTATCTTCTGTTAGCCATGGCGGCACTTCCTGAGGTGTGTTGTTTAGTTCGGCCTTATAAGCTAGGTTCGTGTAGCCCCCCAATTCTTTTGTGAAGACTGAAGAAAAGAAATTATTTAACACTTCCGCCTTTTCTCTGTCCTTAGTGGCCATATTTCCTTTGTCATCTTTTATGGGGCCAATGTGTTCTGGCCTCGCTTTCTTACTGTTTATATACTTAAAGAATTTCTTGGGGTTCTTTTTACTCTCCTCCGCTATATTTCTCTCGTGTTCTATTTTAGCTGCCCTGATTTCATCTTTACATTTCTTATTACACTCTTTGTAATGCTTAAATGCTGCCAATGACCCCTCAGTCTTGTATTTTTTGAAGGCCTTTTCTTTAGCACTAATATGCATTTTTGTGTTGGAGTTTAGCCACCCAGGGTTTAGTTTTGCTCTTTTAAATTTATTTCCCTTTGGAATGCACTGGCCAATCCCCTTGTTAAGTATGCTCTTCAAGCACTCCCATTTTTCCTCCGTGTTCTTTGTTCCCAGGGTTCTATCCCATTTGATATTTTCTAGCAGCGAGCGCAGTTTAAGGAAATTGGCTCTTTTGAAATTCAGTGTCCTTAAACTGTATTACCCTTGTGTTTCCTATTACTGTAATTAATACTGAAACTTATTGACCTATGGTCACTGTTTCCTAAGTTGTCCCGTATTTCTATATCCGTGAGCAGGTCTGTATTGTTGGTAATCAGTAGGTCAAGTACCGCATTGTTTCTTGTCGGTGCATTCACCATCTGACCCACGAAATTGTCCTGCAAAACATTTAGGAACTGCCTAGCCTTGGCTGAGTGCGCGGTTCCTTCTGCCCAGTCTATATCTGGATAAGTAAAGTCCCCCATTATAATGGCATTTCCCATCCTTGCTGCCAATCCTATCTGTAACATGAGGTCCGCCTCCCCCTCCTCCCTCTGGTTGGGGGGCCTATAGCATACGCCCAATATTACCTTCCCCACCGTGCCTTCCCTTTGAAGCTCTACCCATAGGGATTCTGCCTCATCCATAGCTCCATTATTAATATCATCCCTCATATTTACCTGTATACTGTTCTTAATATACAGACATACCCCTCCTCCTTTTTTACCTTCTCTATCCCTGCGATAAAGGGAATACCCCTGAATGGTCGCCATCCAGTCATGAGGGCAGTCAAACCAAGTCTCAGTTATCCCCACCAAATCTAAGTCCTCCTCAAACATCAGTAGCTCCAGCTCTCCCATCTTGTTGGCCAGGCTTCTGGCATTGGTATACAAACCTCTTAATTTTGATAGGTTACATATATTCTCATTTGATGTTTTTAGGCTGCTCTCTTGATTTTTCCCCATACCCACCCTGGGTTTAGGAGCTCCGAACACCCTACCGCTAATGCCCCCATTTGTGCCCTCTGAATCTTGCTTTCAACTGGCTAATTCTATATCTGTACCCTCCCCCCGTCACCTAGTTTAAAAGCCCCTCTAACTTTGTGGCCATCCTCTCACCCAATACAGCTGCACCCTCCCCATTTAGGTGCAATCCGCCCCTACCAAAGAGGCGGTGGCCGACTGAGAAGTCGGCCCAGTTCTCCAGGAACCTGAAACCCTGTTAGCACCCCTGAACTCAGCAATCTAGCTCAGGCCACCAATAAGCAGCAGTGGTGGTGCACACTGGACAGCAAGAGAAAGCTGTGTCCTGTACAGCCTGAGGAAATTCAGCAATGTCCCCTCCTCATAGCAGTTTCTCTCTTGGAAATGCAGTTCAAAAGCTCCTGATTACAGTAAAGTCTCTCTCTCCTTCCTGCCTGAATTCGTCCATTGAACTCTTCCTCCTCTTACTGATACAGCTGCTAACCAGCTCAGCACTGCTGGGCAGCAGCCACAAAAAAGCAGCTGCTGTCAGCATTTCTCCCATTCTCTGCTCTTAGGCAAGCATCTTGTTACACACAGACACACACACACACACACATATATATAATATGTATATGGAGTCCTAGTCCCATAGGGGCCATAGAATTACTGTCCAGGTCTACCCCACAGGCTTTGCCACACAGCCAGGCACACAGGCTCATTCATATGTTTCTTCAATAACTAGTATAGGGGATGTTGTTTTGTGGTTTTTATTTTTTGAGAACTTGGATAGAGTTTAAGGGTTGTGGTGGGATACTTCAGAAACAAGAACTATGTACAACTGAGGACTTATGCATTCTTCACGACAAGCTATACTGAAGAGTAGATTTCAGCTTAGTAGTGGTAGTTAGAGCCACAAGAGCAGAACAAACCTCTTCAGGACACCAGCCGATGTCCCCTGTAAAAAGACCCATGACTGACTATAAAGTACCAGTGCGTTAGCAGAAGAACCAAGGTCCCCAAGATCTTTTAAGCGTCTGTACTCACAAGGCCCAAGGACATCCGTCCAACTTCCAAGTGAAGCCTTCCTGTGATACCAGACCAGATCTTTAGCAGATAGCCCCCCTTAGTCAGCTCTCCTTACCTCCAAGATCTCAGCATTCAAGCCCCTCAGGTCACCCACATGAGGTATTACCAACAGCATTTTCCACCTGGGAGGGCAGCTTGTCCCACCGGCTGGACTAATCCCATCTGGGAAAAAAAACCCTGAGCTCTGTGTGCTCACAGAATATATACAGCCATTAGAGCCTGCCTCTTTGGGATAGGCCAGGGCTGAATTAATATTCATGTTGCCGTCTGCATAGCTCCACACCTATCATCCAGAAATGTCTCCAGTTCCTTGAATACGAAGGAAGCTATAGACCAGACTGACAGCAGCTGATCACACTGGGCAGACCTGACTAGCAAATTGCAACTTCACTGAAAACAATGAGCAGAAAATGCTTTTACCTGCCAAACCAATACAGCCACGCTGACTACAGTGCGGCAATGAAATTTACCTATTAAAAACACAACTAACTCTAACATATCTAATTCCTAGCACCTATCTAGGAGGGTGCTAAAATATATACAGTATATACTGCTCAAAAAAATTAAAGGAACACTTTGAAAACACATCAGATCTCAATGGGGATAAATATCATACTGGATATCTATACTGATATGGACTTGGTAATGTGTTAGGAACGAAAGGATGCCACATTGTTTAACCACTTAAGGACCAGGCCTATTTCTGACACTTGTTGTTTCTAATTTAAAATCAGTATTTTTTGCTAAAAATTACTTAGAACCCCCAAACATTATATAATTTTTTTTAGCAGAGACCCTAGAGAATAAAATGGAGATCATTGCAATACTTTATGTCACACCATTATTGCGCAGCAGTCTTACAAACACATTTTTTTTTGGGAGAAAATACACTTTTTTTAAATTAAAAATAAGAAAATGGTACAGTTAGCCCATTTTTTCTTTCTATAATGTAAAAGATAATCTTACACTGAGATAAATGGATACCTAACATTTCATGCTTCAAAATTGCACACGGTCATGGAATGGTGACAAACATTGGTAGTTCAAAATCTCTATAGGCGATAATTTAAAAATTAGTACAGGTTACCAGTTTAGAGTTACAGAGGGGGTCTAGTGCTAGAATTATTCCTCCCGCTCTAATGATTGCGGTGATACCTCACATGTGGCTTGAACATTGTTTACATACCATATGTGGGCACGAATTGCATATGCGTTTGCTTCTGCTCGTGACTTCGGAGGAACGGGGCTCTGCGCGTGACCTCGGAGGAACGGGGCACTTTAAATTTTTTTTTTCTTATTTATTTTACCTTTAATTTTTTAGTTTTACACTGTCCCTTTAAAAAAAAGGTTTTTGATCACTTGTATTCCTATTACAAGGAATGTAAACATCCCTTGTAATAGAAATACACAGGACAGGTCCTCTTTAATGTGAGATCTGGGGTCAAAAAGACCTCAGATATCATTTCTACCCTTAAAAGCAAAAAAAAAATGGCCGTTGGGAGGAAACGAGGTATGACATCGCTCCAGTCCTCCAAGGTCATAGGGTTGAGTGGGGGCCATCTTGCCCTCACTCCACTTTCTGCCTGGAACATGGACTGACGGGATCATTTTCCCCACTACCTACGGCTCTGGTAAGCTGGAAACACGACCGGGAAGTGGCGGAATGGAGGGGGGGGGCAACGTCAAATGGGGGTGGGGGGGCAATGCATGCCTGGCAACGTCGGGGCATGCTCCTAATGAGACGACAGATAGTGTCCTGGGGTATTTTCTCCCAGATCTGGACCAGGGCATCATTGAGCTCCTGAACAGACTTAGGTGCAACCTGCTGGCGTCGGATGGACTAAAACATAATGTTCCAGAGGTGTTCTATTGGATATAGGTCAAGCGAGCATGGGGGCCATTCAGTGGTATAAATTCCTTTATCCTCCAGGAACTGGCTGCATACTCTCGCCACATGAGGCCGGGCATTGTCGTGCAGCAGGAGGAATCCAGCACCCACTGCATCATTGTAGGGTCTGACAATGGTTCCAAAGATTTCATCCCAAAACCTAATGGCAGTCAGGCTGCCATTGTCTAGCCTATAGAGGTCTGTGCGTCCCTCCATGGATATGTCTCCCCAGACCATCACTGACCCACCACCAAACTGGTCATGCTGAACAATTGTACAGGCAGCATAATGTTCTTTACAACTTCTCCAGACCCTTTCACATCTGTCACATGTGCTCATGGTGAACCTGCTCTCATCTGTGAAAAGAACAGATGCCAGTGGCAGACCTGCCAATTCTGGTGTTCAAAGGCAAATGCCAATCAAGCTCCACAGTGTCGGGTAGTGAGCCCCAGGCCCACTAGAGGATGTTGGGCCCTCAGGCCACCCTCATAAAGTCTGTTTCTGATTGTTTGGTCAGAGACATTCACACCAGTGTTCTGCTGGAGGTAATTTTGTAGGGCTCTGCCAGTGCTCATGCTGTTCTTCCTTGCACAAAGGAGCAGATACCCATCCTGCTGATGAGTTAAGGACCTTCTACAGCCCTGTCCAGCTCCCCTAGAGTAACTGCTTGTCTCCTGGAATCACCTCAATGTTCTTAAAACTGTGCAGCAAACCTTCTGGCAACGGCACATATTGATGTGCCATCCTGGAGGACTTGGACTGCCTGTGCAACCTTTATGGGGTCCAGGTATCGCCTCATGCTATCAGTAGACTGACCTTAGCCAAATGCAAAACTAGTGAAAAACAGTCAGAAAAGATGAGTAGGGAAAAAATTTCATTGGCATCCACCTGTAAAACCATTCCTGTTTTGTAGGTTGTCTCATTTTTGCCCATCTAGTGCACCTGTTGTTAATTTCATTAACACCAAAGCAGCTAAAACTGATTAGCAACCCCCTCTGCTACTTAACTGATCCGATTAATATCCCAGGAGTTTAATTGCCTTGATGCTATACTCTGACTAAAAAGAGTTCCTTTAAGTTTTTTGAGCAGTGTATATATATATATATATATATATTACTGTGCAAATGTTTTAGGCAGGTGTGAAAAAATGCTGTAAATTAAGAATGCTTTCAGAAATAGAAATGTTAATAGTTTTTTTATCAATTAACAAACTCTGCAGGTAGGTTGTCCCAAACATCTTGGAGAACTAACTGGATGTAGGCTGCCTCAAATCCTGCTGTTTCTTCATGTTATCCCAGACAGACTCAATGATGTTGAGGGCTCTGTGGGCATTAACCCATCACTTCCAGAACTCCTTGTTCTTCTTTACACTGAAGATAGTTCTTAATGATATTGGCTGCATGTTTGGGGTTGTTGTCCTGCTGCAAAATAAATTTAGGGCCAATCAAATGCATGCCTGATGGTATGGCATAATGGATAAGTATCTGCTTGTATTTCTCAGCATTGAGGACACCACTGATCCTGACCAAATTTCAAACTCCACTTGCAGAAATGCAGTTCCAAACTTGCAAGAAACCTCCACCATGCTTCATGGTTGCTTGCAGACACCCCTTATTGTACCGCTCTCCAGCCTATCATAAACAAACTGCCTTTTCTACAGCCAAATATTTAAAATTTTGACTCATCAGTTCATAGCACCTGCTACCATTGTTTTGCACCCCAGTTCATATGTCTTTGTGCACATGCCATAACAAGCAACTCAACTGATCGACTCAACTTTTGCACTTATTTTCAGTGAATGGAACTCAACCATCAACCCCGCCCCCACTTCCCCTCCAGGAGTGAACTGCGTACAGAGTGCACGGCCAAGGAGGTACAGAGCGCAGAGTTTAGGAGTGTGATGAATATAGAGTGCAGGGTTCAGAGGAGCATATCTCCCTGCCCACTTTACAACCAAAATTGACACCCTCACAAATATCCTCTCCTTCCCCAATAAAGAGCTTCCCCAATCCCATTACAGATGAAACCCAGTACAGAGCTCTCCTCCCATCCCCAAACGCTCTTCCTTGAGAGTACCAGAGGGAGGGGCTGCTGCAGAAGAGCAGCTACAACTTACCTCAGGAGAGGAGTAGAGCGTGCAGACCACAGGGCTATTTGTGATTCGTACAGTTATGTGCCAAGAGCGCTAGCAGGTTCATGTGTTATCTGGCAGCTCCGCTTGAATGCAAAATGCCAGATTGGTCTGATTTGGCAACCAACATTTGCAGACAAAATGGAAACAGACCTTGTCTTTGTCTGTGCTTTAGGCTCAATCTAAGAAATATTGATGCTGTGACCTCTATAAGCATAGAGACATAAAACTTTACAAACTTCATATATGATGCTAAATAATAAAGTATCTTTTAGCACCTATTTCAACAATAAAAAAACAAGAACATTAGTAATAACAAGTGTTTACAATTTCACCTGCTCAGGAAGATTGCTAGGTACAGCGTTTTTCTAATCAGCTCTAAAACTAGTGTGCCGTCTGAGCCATTATAAGAAATTCCATCAAGTATTAAAACCAAAAGATAGGATCAGAAGGCTGGTGGGGCACTGCTCCACCCCCATCCCCACTCCCAGCAGTGACTCAGCAGACTTCTAATCATGTCTAGAGGTTTCTAGTACTTAAAGTTTCTTTAATGGCTCAGATGTCTTCTAAGCATCTAAGGCCGACCATACACAGAGCAATTGTTTTTCCTGCAATTTACTTGATTCCGCCATCAACACAGACAGTGTTGATGTGGGAATCTCTCCTGCTGGGTTGTTGTTTCTTCCCAGCGGGGGGAGGGTGGGGGAAGCCATCCCCGCCGGGAGTAGACAATGATTATTGCTTGCGGTGGGTTAAATTATAGTAGAAGTCCACCCTAACACTAAAATACCTGTATCTACAGACACTCACGATCTAACACTAACCTATCTAGCCCTGTAAAAAATAAATTAGTATACATACCTTTTTTGAACCTGATCCAACCCGATCCCACGCTGAGCTGTCAGCCCCGGTTTCGCTGTGGAGGCGGGTGCAGAGGACACATCCGACAACGGAAGCTCCATAGTAAGTCTATGGGTGACGTCACTCCCCATTCATTTCACAGCCGTTATTGGCTTTGTCCTCTGCAGAGCTTCTGCCACTGGAGACCGAATCGGATCGGCTTCAAAAAAGGTATGTACACTGATTTCTTCTTTACAGGGCTAGATAGGTTAGTGTTAGATCGTGGAGGTCTGTAGATGCAGGGATTTTAGTTTAAGGGTGGAATTACACTTTGAGTTCAATACTTGCAAGTTTCAATAGAGCATAGTGAAACACAATAGCTAGAGTAAGCAGAAGCAGTAGTGAAACCTAACCCATGTATATATATTCTAGTGTGAAGGCATTCCATTTTCATTAAAAAAGTATAAAACAGACAATACATAAATTATTACCATTCCAATACAGATAATAACTTTTCAATGATACCCAGAAAATGTTAAGCTATTGCTCAAACTATTAAAAGGTCTCAAAGAATCATAGCAGACTTTTCCTGTTCCTTAATTGTTAATTACTTAGCTTTCCAGACAGGTTTCTTTTTTTTTTTTTTTAATGTCTGAGGTTCCGCAGCTTGTCTCCTATCATTTGAAAAATGACTATGAATGATTTATTTTCAATGTGTGTTTCAGTTGTGGTTTATTAGGTATTCATTTCAGCCTTTTTCCCCCTTAGAATTATATATACACTCAATAGTGAGAGCAATAGCAATTGAAGTCTCCATCATACCTGTTTTAACAACGTGAAATATGTAGGATGCCATTGCCAATCCCTCTAAAAATCACACATGCAGATCTAGTGGAGTAATCTAGGTTAAAGGTACAAGATTAGGAGTTCTAACCTCAGTTGCTACATGCATCTTCGTCAGGTCAACAATTACAAAATCGACCAAATTAGAGAGTGGTCAATTACAGTACAGGTGCACTAACAGTGTATTTGTATTCTAAGAAGGAAGAATAATGGGAAAGAGTATAAAAGTGTACCTTTCTTATTTCAGCATTTCCATTCTGATTCCAGCCTTTCGTGGCAATGGAGGAGAATGAAACCAATTTGTACTGAGAGCAGTAGAAGTATTGAAAGAAAAAGATTGCCAGTGAAAATATTCATTGGATCAAATCATCATAACTGTAGAGTAAGTATGATTTAAAGTATAACTAAAGGCAAAACTTGTTTTTTTGTTAGTTGACCTACAGAGGTTACTTCCGTCTTGCACTATCCTCGGTCTGGGACCCTTTCGTGACTGTAACGGAACTGCGACCCACACTGTACTTGTGGGCTTCCGTCAGTATACGGCTTCCTTCAGTCTTGAACACAGATATCAGATTTTCCAGCTGCCCCCATACAAAGCTAGCCGACAACTTAGCTTGTATACATTTTGGAACCTTCTCCTTTATTGAACAACGCACACAGTTTATATACAGCATGAACATCCCCCTCCTGATCAGATTACCACACACAGGTCAGGGGTTGCCTGATTACATTATTATATACAAATGAAATTGTATACAGAAATAGAATTAACCTGAACTAATTATCTAGCGATCTAGTCAGAAACAATATTTGAGTTCATTAACAATTAACAATGGGACAGACAGGCTTAACAGAATCCAAATCCCACCTCAATACACAAACAATAGGAAAAGCCTGTCTCTGACACTGAAGTACAATACACATTATCATACGTGTAAACACAGAACCCATTTGAAGCAATCCAAACCATTTCTCAGTGTCCATTAAGTATCTGTCTTTCACTCCCGGTGACGGTGAGTACCGTCACAGTGACACCATACCAGTGTGGGAGGTTTTCACAACTGCTCCCTCCCTTGGGAAGTTATATGTTTAATATGTTCTATGCACCATTGTTCATAATGTTTTTAATGTATTCATGATTGATTCATGTCATGTGACAAAATGTGACATGTCATGTGACATAATTTTAATGTTTTCAATAAATATACTTTGTTACATTTTAATGAGTGGAATTAGTCTCATATGTATGGCAGTAAAGTCCTCCTATGACAAGATGGGGTCCTGTTTCCTTTTTTTTGTACAAATATTAGGATGTGGCATAAAAGATAATCAATATATTTTTTTTTTGAATTGTTTTTTCCTACTCATCTTTTCTGACTGTTTTTCACTAGTTTTGCATTTGGCTAGGATCAGTGTCACTACTGGTAGGATGAGGCGTTATCTGGACCCTATAGAGGTTGCACAGGCAGTGCAGCTCCTCCAGGATGGCACATTAACACGTGCCATTGCCGGAAGGTCGGAAGGTTTGCTGTGTCTCCCAGCACAGTTTCCAGAGTATGGAGGAGATTCCAGGAGATAGGCATTTGCTCTAGGTGAGCTGGACTGGGCCGTATAAGGTCCATAACCCATCAGCAGGACCAATATCTGCCACTTTGTGCAAGGAGAAACAGGATGAGCACTGCCAGAGCCCTACACAATGACCTCAAGCAGGCCACTGGTGTGAATGTCTCTGACTAAACAATCAGAAACAGATTTCATAAGGGTGGCCTGAGGGCCTGACATCCTCTAGTGGGCCCTGGGCTCACTGACTGGCACTGTGGAGCTCAATTGTCTTTTGCGATTGAACGCTAGAATTGGCAGGTCTGCCACTGGCGCTTTGTGCTTTTCACAGATGAGAGCAGGTTCACCCTGAGCACATGTGACAGACGTGAAAGGGTCTGGAGATGCCGTGGAGAATGTTATGCTGTCTGTAATATTGTTTAGAATGACCAGTTTGGTGGTGGGTCAGTGATGGTTTTGGGAGGCATATCCATGGAGGGAAACACAGACCTCTACAGACTAGACAATGGCACACTAACTCCTATTAGGTATCAGGATAAAATCCTTGGACCCATTGTCAGACCCCACGCTAGTGCAGTGGGTCCTGGGTTCCTCCTGGTGCATGACAATGCCCGGCCTCATGTGGCGAGTGTATGCAGCCAGTTCCTGGAGGATGAAGGAATTGATACCATTGAATGGCCCCACACTTGCCTGACCTAAATAATGTCCTCTGGGACATTATGTTTCGGTCCATCCGATGCTGCCAGGTTGCATCCCAGTATTTTTAGGAGCTCAGTGATGCCCTGGTCTAGATCTGGGAGGAAATACCGCAGGACACCATCAGTCATCTCATTAGGAGCATGCCTCGGCATTATCAGGCATGCATAAGAGCATATGGGGGCTATACAAACTACTGAGTACCATTAAGGGTCCCTAAACACTGCAACTTGTAAACGGCCGTTTAGGAGCAGTTGGCCATTTTTTTCAGAAGCCCCTGAACCCCCCTCTATGTTATCTTATCTTTCCATGTACACAGGGTCGTTTACAGTCATTTGCAGGCAGTTGAGTTCAGGGACATATTTTGGAAAGCAATTATTTGTGTTCGAACGTGTGTTTCCCGGCGTTTCAAACGCAAAAACATGACTGAACGCGACTGAACGCGACCGAACATGGCCGAACGCTGCCGAACGCGATGACCCGCGTTTAGCGCTCGTGTTTTTTCCATTTTAAAGGGGAATGATTTTTTTGACCTCCAGGAACGGTTTTAAAAGCAAACGCCCGCAAAACGGGAGTGCAAAAGCGACACAACGGACGTTTTAAACGTCCTAAAAATTCCAGCATTCAAGGGACTTTTAACAACCCTTAGAGTTGCAGCAGTGAAATTTCAGCAAAATGGACTAGCCTTTTTTCTCTTTTATTTTCAGGGTGTCTTTGAATTCAGCCCTATGTAGGTTGATAATTTTCATTTACATTAAACAATGTGGCATCCTTTCGTTCCTAACACATTACTCAGTCCATATCAGTACAGTATAGATACCCAGAATGATATGTTTTCCCATTGAGATCTGATGTGTTTTCAAAGTGTTCCTTTCTTTTTTTTGAGCAGTGTGTATATATATATATATATATATATATATATATATATATATATTTTTTTTTTTTTTTTTTTATGGATTCTTTCCATTACTATTTTCTGTTGTAGAACGGCCTAAGTAACCTTACTGTAAAGACCAATTTTCTATACTGATTATGTAATTTTCTTTCCTCAATATGCAGCTGATGTGCGTTATCCATCACCAGCAGCAACTCCTCGACATTACTATTATGTGGGGTTCCCAAGACCAACAATTTTTTGGTGTGCTTTATCCATCAAATCTGTATATTGGCTTTGTATGTATTTATATTCATTGAATGATCTTAGACTTTCCTTTTCCTCCCACAAAATAGGATCCAATCTTTCCAACCTTCCTAATAAGTGAGATATCATATCTAGGGTTGAGCGAACACCTAGATGTCCGTGTTCGACGGGTTCGGCCGAACTTTAAAAAAAAGTCCGGGTCCGTGTCCCGGACTTTTACCGAACTTTTCCCGGACACCGAACCCCATTGAAGTCAATGGGGACCCGAACTTTAAGGCACTAAAATGGCTCTAAAACACCAAAGGAAAGGGCTAGAGTGCTGCAAATGGCAGCAAAACGTAATTAAGAGCATGGCAAGTGCTCTGCAAACAAATGTGGATAGGGAAATAACTTAAAACAACAAAAAAAAACAGAAAAATAAAACAATGTTCTTCTTCATCTCTGAAGGACGAGGCCCATATGGAGTAGGAGGGAGGTTGAGGTGGTGGTGGATGTGGCGGTGACTAGACATATGCCGGTTTTCGGTAATTCGATAGCCACGGTATTGTTATTGTGGCATTTTTAAAATACCGAGTTTCTCTGTCAAGTCTGCCTGACTTGTGAATTGATACATTTCAGTGAGCTGGATGACTCATTCACTCACTCAGCTAACACCTTTCAGCATTAAGTCTCCTAACTATAAACAAAAATGATTACATTTGTATCTTTTCCTTCCCTCTGCCAGGGAGAAAGGAAGTTTAACCTCTTAAAGACTGGATCTTTTTCTGACACTTGCTGTTTGCAAGTTAAAATCAGTTTTTTTTTTGCTAGAAAAGTACTTAGAACCCCCAAACATTTTATATATTTTTTTAGCAGAGACCCTACAGAATAAAATGGCGATTGTTGTAATATTTTATGTCACACTGTATTTGCGCAGCAGTCTTTCAAACGCAATGATTAGACTTTAATGAATAAAAAAAAAAAAAAAAAACGTAACAGTAAAGTTATCCCAATTTTTTTTTTTTTTGTTACACAGAGAATCGTGAGAGAATCGTGATCTTTATTCCAAGCTAAAAAATCGTGATTCTCATTTTGGCCAGAATCGTGCAGCTCTAATAAATATATATATACACACACACACGCCTAGCAGCCCACATTACATTATTATATAGCCATCAAGCAGTGTCTGGCCTACCTGGTGATGACTGGTCCTGGCGCTCTGATCCGATGGCCTGGTCTTTAAAGGGGCAAATCCTTGCGATCCAGAAGTGGTTAAACCTGCAGGAGGACCGGTGTTTTTATCTATTAATGACTTTACTATTGCTTTAGGCCTGGTTCACATGTATGCGGGTTGGTGGTTCACATGTATGCGGGTTGGCGGTTCACATGTATGCGGGTTGGCGGCCCACATTTGCACAGGCATAGCAGCCCATTGATTTGAACGGGCTGCTATGCCCTCATTTTCCGCAGAAAAAAGGTGCATGCAGCATTTTTTTTAAATTCAGTGGCCTTGAAATCCATCCTGCTTTTGCACCATGCGACTAACCTGCAGTTCCTGCTCTGGCAAGCTTTCTGCATTTTTTGTATACGTGGGCACGGCATTTAAAAATAAACAGTTTGCGTGTGCAGCAACGGCAGGTAAGTCGCATGGTGCAAAAGAAGGATGGATTTCATGGCCACTGCATTTTTTTAAATTCTGCATGCACCTTTTTTCAGCTGAAAACGCAGGCATAGCAGCTCAAGCCCATTCACATCAATGGGCTGCTATGCCTGTGCAAATGTGGGCCCCCAACCCGCATACATGTGAACCAGGCCTAAAGCAATAGTAAAGTCATTAATAGATAAAAACACCGGTCCTCCTGCAGGTTTAACCAATTAATGACTTTACTATTGCTTTAGGCCTGGTTCACATGTATGCGGGTTGGGGGCCCACATTTGCACAGGCATAGCAGCCCATTGATGTGAATGGGCTTGAGCTGCTATGCCTGCGTTTTCAGCTGAAAAAAGGTGCATGCAGAATTTAAAAAAATGCAGTGGCCATGAAATCCATCCTTCTTTTGCACCATGCGACTTACCTGCCGTTGCTGCACACGCAAACTGTTTATTTTTAAATGCCGTGCCCACGTATACAAAAAATGCAGAAAGCTTGCCAGAGCAGGAACTGCAGGTTAGTCGCATGGTGCAAAAGCAGGATGGATTTCAAGGCCACTGAATTTTAAAAAAATGCTGCATGCACCTTTTTTCTGCGGAAAATGAGGGCATAGCAGCCCATTCAAATCAATGGGCTGCTATGCCTGTGCAAATGTGAACCACCAACCCGCATACATGTGAACCAGGCCTAAAGCAATAGTAAAGTAATTTATAAACAACACCTCCTTCAGGTTTAACCACTTCTTGACCACAAGGATTTGCCCTCTTAATGACCAGGCCATCGGATCGGAGCCGAGCGCCAGAACCAGTTATCACCAGTTAGGCCAGACACTGCTTGATGACCTATTTTAGGCCTGGTTCACAGAGTCTGTACTGACTGACTATATAATAATGTGCATAAGTGAACCAAAGCCCCTAAATTCAGCAATGAAATTGAAGTGAGGTGGAAATTTAATAATTTAAATTTAATAATAGAATACCGTGATAATACCGTATACCGTGGCAAAACCTTAATCAATTAATCGCAGCATGAAAATCTGATACCGTCACAAGCCTAGCGGTGACATAGGCGTGCGCACAGGGTGTGCTGGGTGTGCCTGGGCACACCCTAATCACCTAGGGCACATAGCATTGCCAGTGAGGAGATGGGAAAGATCTCCCTGGGACCTGCTCTGCTCTATTTCTCCTTGCCTACAGGTACATGGCCCCGATACATTACTCTCCCTGCTGGCAAACACATGCATGTGTATTTCAACTTTGGGGTGCACACCTTAATGCAATAGGCTGCGCACACCTATGGGCGGTGTAGGTGGAAGCGGCGGTGGAGGAGGACCAGGGCCGGATTAACAGCATCATGGGCTTGGTGCTGAGGATTTTGAAGGGCCTTAAGGGCCGTGCCTTGCCATGCACCCAGAGGAGGAAGGGTGCAGCCATGCATGCCTAATTCAACATGGGATGCTGTCTCTGAAGCCCATAAACACATCCATGCATCGCCAACTGTCCCTCCTTGTCCGGCCTTCACGCTGTGTGGGGAGGTTCTGAGGGTGCTGCCTGGGGAAGCGAGCATAGAAGCCAGACTTCTGTGTTTACAAGTGACAGAAGAGCGGTAACAGTGAATATGGCCAACCCGGGGCCTATATAAAAGGTAGGGGCCTGGAGCTGCAGCTCCAATAGCCCCTACATTAATCTGGCCCTGAGGAGGAGGACGAGGTAGCCAACACTGCTTCTTTTCAAAAATTTTAAATGAGGGTACACCCCAAAAGAGTGAGAAAGAGCAAAAATGGAACAATGGGTGGGTAAGGTCGGTATCCATTGCTATTCTGCATAAGGTACGGAAAAGTCCCGTGGGATCCATGCCTGGTTCATTTTAATGAACGTGAGCTTGTCCACATTGTCTCTGGACAGGCGGCTGCGCTTGTCTGTTATAACGCCCCCAGCCGTGCTAAATACCCGTTCAGATAATACACTGGCTGCAGGGCACGCCAGCACCTCCAAGGCGTAAAGGGCAAGCTCAAGCCATGTGCCCAATTTGGAGACCCAGAAGTTGAAGGGGGCAGACCCGTCATTCACTACATGTAGGCGTGTGCACACATACTGCTCCACCATGTTGGTAAAATGCTGCCTCCTGCTAAGACGTTCCATCTGAGCTGCTGGTGCTGCTGTTTGTTGTGGCGTGCTGACAAAGCTTTTCCACATTTCGGCCATGCTAACCCTGCCTTCTGAGGTGCTGGCGGTGCCCTGGTTGCGTTGGCGACCTCCTCCTCCTCCTCCTCTGCCTTGTGCTTCCACTGTGGCCCCGCTGTCAGATGGGAATGCCAGCAGCATAGCGTCTACCAGCGTGCGCTTGTACTCGCGCATCTTGCGATCGCGCTCCAGTGAGTGAATTAAGGACGGTACGTTGTCCTTGTAACGGGGATCCAGCAGCGTGGCCACCCAGTAATCAGCACAAGTTAGAATGTGGGCAACTCGGCGGTCGTTGTGGAGACACTGCAGCATGTAATCGCTCATGTGTGCCAGGCTGCCCAGAGGCAACGAAAGGCTGTCCTCTGTGGGAGGTGTATCGTCCGTGTCCTCTGTATCCCCCCAGCCACGCACCAGTGATGGCCATGAGCTGGCCTGGGTGCCACCCTGCTGTGAACATGGTTCCATCTCCTCCTCCAGCTCCTCCTCCTCCTCATCCTCCTCATCCTCCAGAACTGTGCCCCTGCTGGACAATTGCGTCCCTGGCGTTTGCGTGTGCAGGAACCCACCCTCGGAGCCCCTTGCGAATGACTGCCCTGAAAGCCTTGGAAATGTTACCTCTTCATCCTCCTCCTCCTCCTCATCCTGTGCCACATCCTCTTCCATCATCGCCCGAATTGTTTTTTCAAGGAGGCATGGAAGTGGGATAGTTAAGCTGAGAACGGCGTCATTGCCACTGGCCATGTTGGTGGAGTACTCAAAACAGCGCAACAAGGCACACAGGTCTCGCATGGAGGCCCAGTTAAATTAAATAGCGGAATAGAAAATATGATCCAAAAAAAGTGTATGTATATCACACGTACACAACCACACTGGGCCCCAATTACTATTGTTTGTACCCCTAAAAGGCTAGGAGTAGGGGGAGTATGGAACAGGCAGCACCCTCAAACCTTCAGAAGTATGAGATGAACCTCAACAACTTGGAAAGGTGGATCTCTCTCACACGTACCAACACAGACTATCCCCCAATTTAACTGATCCCCAAAGGTTTTTGATTAAATAGCGGAATAGAAAATATGATCCCAAAAAAGTGTATGTATATCACACGTACACAACCACACTAGGCCCCAATTACTATTGTTTGTACCCCTAAAAGGCTAGGAGTAGGGGGAGTATGGAACAGGCAGCACCCTCAAACCTTCAGAAGTATGAGATGAACCCCAACAACTTGGAAAGGTGGATCTCTCTCACACGTACCAACACAGACTATCCCCCAATTTAACTGATCCCCAAAGGTTTTTGATTAAATAGCGGAATAGAAAATATGATCCCAAAAAAGTGTATGTATATCACACGTACACAACCACACTAGGCCCCAATTACTATTGTTTGTACCCCTAAAAGGCTAGGAGTAGGGGGAGTATGGAACAGGCAGCACCCTCAAACCTTCAGAAGTATGAGATGAACCCCAACAACTTGGAAAGGTGGATCTCTCTCACACGTACCAACACAGACTATCCCCCAATTTAACTGATCCCCAGAGGTTTTTGATTAAATAGCGGAATAGAAAATATGATCCCAAAAAAGTGTATGTATATCACACGTACACAACCACACTAGGCCCCAATTACTATTGTTTGTACCCCTAAAAGGCTAGGAGTAGGGGGAGTATGGAACAGGCAGCACCCTCAAACCTTCAGAAGTATGAGATGAACCTCAACAACTTGGAAAGGTGGATCTCTCTCACACGTACCAACACAGACTATCCCCCAATTTAACTGATCCCCAAAGGTTTTTGATTAAATAGCGGAATAGAAAATATGATCCCAAAAAAGTGTATGTATATCACACGTACACAACCACACTAGGCCCCAATTACTATTGTTTGTACCCCTAAAAGGCTAGGAGTAGGGGGAGTATGGAACAGGCAGCACCCTCAAACCTTCAGAAGTATGAGATGAACCCCAACAACTTGGAAAGGTGGATCTCTCTCACACGTACCAACACAGACTATCCCCCAATTTAACTGATCCCCAAAGGTTTTTGATTAAATAGCGGAATAGAAAATATGATCCCAAAAAAGTGTATGTATATCACACGTACACAACCACACTAGGCCCCAATTACTATTGTTTGTACCCCTAAAAGGCTAGATGAGGAGTAGGGGGAGTATGGAACAGGCAGCACCCTCAAACCTTCAGTATGAGATTGTGTTCACTGTACCCCACAAAGATTGAGTTCACTGCACCCCACAATGATTGTGTTCACTGCACCCCACAAAGATTGTGTTCACTGCACCTCACAAAGATTGTGTTCACTGTACCCCCCAAAGATTGTGTTCACTGCACCCCACAAAGATTCTGTTCACTGTACCCCACAAAGATTGTGTTCACTGCACCCCAAAAAGATTGTGTTCACTGCACCCCAAAAAGGATGTTGTTCACTGCACCCCAAAAAGGATGTTGTTCACTCCACCCCAAAAAGATTGTGTTCACTGCACCCCACAAAGATTGTGTTCACTGCACCCCAAAAAGATTGTGTTCACTGCACCCCAAAAATGATTTTGTTCACTGCACCCCAAAAAGGATTTTGTTCACTGCACCCCAAAAAGGATGTTGTTCACTCCACCCCAAAAAGATTGTGTTCACTGCACCCCAAAAAGATTGTGTTCACTGCACCCCACAAAGGATTTTGTTCACTGCACCCCAAAAAGATTGTGTTCACTGCACCCCAAAAAGGATGTTGTTCACTGCACCCCAAAAAGGATTTTGTTCACTGCACCCCAAAAAGATTGTGTTCACTGCACCCCACAAAGGATTTTGTTCACTGCACCCCACAAAGATTGTGTTCACTGCACACCAAAAAGGATTGTGTTCACTGCACCCCAAAAAGATTTTGTTCACTGCACCCCAAAAAGATTGTGTTCACTGCAGCCCAAAAAGATTGTGTTCACTGCAGCCCAAAAAGATTGTGTTCACTGCAGCCCAAAAAGATTGTGTTCACTGCAGCCCAAAAAGATTGTGTTCACTGCAGCTCACACACAGAAAAATGGATGTGGACCACTGACACCTGCCTATCTCCAATCCCACACCACACAGCAATATCGATTGTAGTTTGTAGAACACAGTTTCCCTAAAATTCAGCAGACTCTGTCCCTAACAGGATTGAGAAGAGATCGTAGATCAGGATTGAGTGCAGACCCCACCCCCCACACAGCAATATCGATTGTAGTTTGTAGAAGACACTGACCCTATATAATTCAGCAGACTCTATCCCTAAAATGCCTACAACTCGCCCTGCCTAAACACTCCGACCTGTCCCTCAATTCTATCCGGACACAAATGGTTTTTTCCTGCCTATCTTTCCCTAATCAGCAGCCAGCACGTTGATGTGTGCTCTGTCCCTGAATCTAAGCAGCATAATGACGCCGCTGCGGCTGCCTCGAACTTATAAAGACTTGGTCACATGCTTCAGACGGCCAATCACAGCTACTGAGACATTTGCAGGCATGGCTGGGATGGCTTAAGGCACACCAGTTAAACGATTGTTGATTGGCTGTTGAAAGCCCGCCATGAAAAGAGCGCCAAAGCATGCAAAACCCGGAAATAAAACGACCGAACACGGATTTTTACCCGAACATACAGTAAAGTGTCCGTGTCCGTGTTCGGGTACAAAAAATCCAATTATTCGGTACGAACACGAATAATACAGTCCGTGTTCGCTCAACACTAATCATATCTGCTTTTATTTATTTATTTAGTTTTCCACTGTACAGTACAGCTAAACTAAAACTGTAATCCTTAATGAAGATATGGTTTTTCATGTGATAAACTATATAAAGGGACACTAATATACTTGTATCAAGCCATAAAACCACTCACCATGTCTGAATGCCAGATAGGAGTTATAACTATAGAGAAAAATGAGAACAGTTTAAAAAAAAAACAGGCAACAAAATGTGATATGTTTTGGTATTAATTTAATTATTTAATTGTTTTATGGATTATGGTGATTATGGTTGTTACGTGAATAAAACAATTTTATATATATATATATATATATATATATATATATATATATATATATATATTCTTAGATATATGTTCTGATATGCAGCCTATTTTTTATTTTTTTTTATTTGTATAGCCTTACATTGTTCAACACTGAATTCCAAATTACATTTAGCCCCCGTTCATGCCGATGTGACTTGTCATGCGATTTGACAGGTCCAGATCGCATGACAAGTCGCACCCTATTGTCAGCAATAGAACTGTTCAAATTGATGCAATGCCTACTTTGCGATGCCACACCAATTTAAAAAAGAAGTTCCTGCACTATTTATGGTGATTTTTAGGTATGACTTGCACAGACATCTGTGCATGAAGTTGCACAGATGTCAGCCAAGTCCCCCCTAACATCGCACTGGCATGCGGCTTTGAAATCCTGCAAGTGATGTTGCACGATTTCAAAGTCAGATTTGGTGTGAATGGGGGGCTTAACCACCCAAAATGTCATTTCATCAAGATGCTTCTCTAAAATGTTGTTATTCTTCTAGGTTTTAACAATGCAACATTACTAAATGTCATTAATCAAGTTAATCATTATTACTCTACTTTTATCCACCAACTTAATAGCAAGATTATGAAGAACTAGGACCAATACACATCTGTTGGATTGTCAATGCAAACTTTGGCTCATGTGGAATAAGTTCATAACCACACTTTGCCTTCTGTTGTCAGTTCATTAACCATGTGCATACATTCTCCTCTAGTCCTTACATTTTCAACTTTTTGCACACTTTTTTAGTCTGAAAGCATTGTCCTTCACCCATATAAAAATGATGTGTTTCAGGTGATGGTCTTCTTTAGCTTGTAGTTATTCCTAATATTTGTAGCTGTATCAAACCTAAAATTGCTTTATTGATAGCCATTTTAGAGGACATAGTGACTGAAAAACTGCTAACAATCCAACTTTGATGAAGCACACCGATAAATGACACACAATTATATAATTTCAACTTCAAAACATTTTTACGTCCAGAATTTTCTGTAGTTTGTTGAATGGTTCTCCTATGACTTGAAACTATGAAAATCCATTTATCTTCATAAGTGCTACTCAGATAAAGCACAAGTTGCTTTGACCGTGTAAGCATTACCCTTGTGTCAGAGTATTTACCAGTGAGCCGTGTTACAGAGGAGCATATGGCTCACTCTACTGCCTAGAAACTGCACCTTGTCAAGGGCCTGCTATTAATCTTCGGATGCAAAAGAAGAAATGATTCACTGAACTTTGCTGCAAGGGGTGTACTGACTAGTACTTCTTAACTTTGAAAGCATACACAGCTACACAGGTGACTGACATCAATAATGTGCTTTGATTTTGTGAAAGTGTTAAGTATAGAACTTGAAGGCAAAAAAAAAATGATTATGTCAGAATAAAAATAAATTCTATTTAGTTCACTGGAAAATATATATAGAATAATTGATCAAAACGTTTAAAACTGGACATCTATCCACAGAAAATCCAAACATCCATGTTAACAACAAAAACAACTGTCAGCTAATAAATAGCCTTAATACAAAATATATGAATAAGGATTCACTTGTAAAACTGGCAAGTCTCACTAGTCAGTATGAGCCACTAAAATTGCTTTAAACAATTGCATATATGGAGATATAGTAGGGTAGTTATGCTATACTAAACTAAGACTTACATGGCTTTAGCTACTGTACAAAGTAAAAGTATGCTATATTGCAAGTTGGCTGGAACCCATCAGTAGTCATTTACCTTGTTTTACTATGTACGCAATTCAACCTTTGTTCTTGTGTGAAGAAAGTGGTGCTTTAGTCTTTATTTTACCTATTACATGGTTTCTTCCTACTTCCTACTTCTTTACTTAAAAAAGCTCTGCTTTTACGGAACTCAATAGCTGAAGTTATTGAGTCCAAGCAGCAAATCATTCATCGTTATTTACTAAAGCAGTAGAGCCTATTTACTTTGCAATGGAATTTTCACTTAGCTTAGTGAATGCAGTGAAAATTCACTTTTAACCACTTCTGGACCGGAAGATTTTCCCCCTTAATGATCAGGCCATTTTTTGTGATTCGACACTGCATTCGTTTATTGGACGATTGCGCGATCGTGCGAGGCTGTACCCAAATAAAATTGATGTCCTTTTTTTCCCACAAATAGAGCTTCCTTTTGGTGGCATTTGATCACCTGTGCGATTTTTTTTTTTGCGCTTTAAACAATATAACATTCCCCCCAAAAAAAATCAAGAATCTAATTCTTTCATAATTTTAGGCCAATTTGTATTTTGCTACAAATTTTTGGTAAAAAAATTCCAATAAGCGTATTTTAATTGGTTTGCGCTAAAGCTATTGAGTCTACAAACTAGGGGAAAGATTTATGTCATTTTTATTTATTTATTTTTGCAGCAATCTGCGATTTTTAGCGGGACTGCGACATTACGGCGGACAGTTCGGACCCCTAACTGACATTTTTGACACTTTTGGGGGGACCAGTGACATTGCTACAGTAATCAGTGCTAAAAATATGCACTGTGACTGTAATAATGACACTTGCAGGGAAGGGGTTAACCCAGTGCCGATCAAAGGATTAGGTGTGAGCCCAGGGGATGTTTTCTGTTTTCTAAATGTGGGGGGATGGGCTTGTGAAATCAATACAGAGACCTGTGTTCCACAGGTCTGCTGTGTTTACAACAGCAGACCACCGTTCTCTTCTCACGGGGAGCAATCACGGGTGCAATCATGGCAATCGCGGTCACCGGCCCCGGGGATCAGCTTTCCTGCTGGCAAGTGGGCGCGCGCGCTCCTCCGGGATTGCTCCCGCAGGACGCTATACAGGTACAGTGATTCATGGGAACCTGACGATCTGGCGCCGTTTTGCCCGCCTTAATGGGCGTTATCAAAGACAAAGACAGTCATGTCTTTGATAACGCCCATTAAGGCGGGCGAAATGCATCTACGCACTTCCGGGCAGCGGAGCATCATCACTACATCATTTCCTGTAACCACCGTGGAACGCACGCCGGCAGCGTACACGGAAGCGGAGGAACACGCAGTATATTGGCTTTATCTATGCCAATTACCAACTTACGTTTGTGAGTACTATTTCATTGCTTAATATTTATTAAACACCTTACGGGCTTCACTATGTTCGCCTTCTTCCTTTTCATTTGAGACACATTACAGGGGAGAGAAAGACAAGGCACTATTAAGGAAGCCAATATTAAGAGGTCCTAATCCAACCATCCGGTTAAGGAAAGCTATGCTTGCTTAAGGCTCTCTGATATCCTAATTGTGGTGAGTGCATCCCCATAGGGGGACCTTTCTTGAAGAGCACCTGGGCACTTATATGGATATGAGCACCTTTCCAGCACTTTAGTTTCTTTTGGAAGAAACCTTTCTTTGGACTGTATATATATATTTTTTGCACTTTGCATACGGTTGCACAAAGGACATTTGATATATTATATCTTTGCACTTTAAACATTTTCATATTTTTATATTGTTGATCACCCATGCACTTTATATTTATTTAAGTATTTTAATATTTGATCACCAATTATGTAGTTACAACTATAGATATTTTTTTGCACTTTATCTACACCTTCATATACCTGTTAGCGCCGCCTTATTTAATCTTTTTAAAAAAAAAATACACCCATGTTTTGACAAGTTCTTTCATAAAACAAAACCCAAAATATATCCCACAATGTACATCCATCATTAATCAAACACTTGTCTAGTGATGCAGATGCATGTCAATCACAATGCTCAACATCTGCCAACCCACAAAAATGGAAAAAAGCCAACCGCTATAACAGGTCTGATCCCCACAACTCCTGGCTTGCTACTGACAGCTCTGACCAATGACAGCTAATACAAACAATATAATTGACCATATATGGACAGATATGGACACTATTTGGTGAATGATTTTCCAGGGATCCCAGTGACAGCTCTGGTATAGAATTTGGTTGGGCCTCACTTGATTATTTTATTTTTGTCTTTTGGCATAGGGTCTCCCTAAAGTTCATACCAGACGCCAAAAGGCCTGGTATGAATTAAGGGGATCCCCTCATTTTAATCTACAATAGATTGTCAAAGGTTCTGGTATAGATGAAGAGTTGGAACACATAGGCTTTTGCTAGCCTACCTCTTAACTTTGTACTTGTACCTTCTCAGAGCACCTACTTATTACTCAGCCTGAGCCAAACACCTGATGTGTGTCACACGTTGAAAGATGTTAGAGCTTATGTAGGGTTGATTATATCACCCCATGCATTTTATAGCAGTGCTTGAGCCGGGAAATCAGCAACATCATGGGAGGAGGTCACATGCTTCCACACACCTTGCAGCGCTGGATATTTTGCAGTGGCTGTAGTAGAGAAAGAAGTAGCAGAGGAGCATTGCAAATGTGAGCATAAGTGGGTCTGACAATGGGCTTTAACAAGGCTCTGAATGGGAAAAATGACAGTTTGTTTTTAGAAAACCACTAGACATGTGCAAAGTGGGAAAATTAGTTTTATTTCATTTCCGTCGATTCCTAATGATTCATAAGTTTGTAAAACGTGTGTTTTTCTATTCTGAATGATTCGTACTTTCATAAGGGTCATTTTTCATTGAATCGGATCGATTCATAATTCCGTAAGGCTAATTTTTCGTTGACCCTGAATTTGTACTTTCTTGAGATTGCTTTTTTTGTTGATTCAGAACACATTTCGTAATTTTTGGCATTAGTACTTTCGTGAGATTGCCTTTTCGTTGATTCAAAATTTCGTTGCATTTAACATGATCAGAGTGTGTGTTTTTTTTTTTTAAAAGCAAGAAAACCAAAAACATGATGGCAGTGCCTAACATGTCAGAAAACAATACAAAAATACCAAATTCCCAATCAATCTGAATAACCAAAATACAAAATTACGAAATGTAATGTATTTCGGTGCTTTGGATTTATTCGTACTTTCGTAAACACATTTTGATTATTCAGAATGATTCGCAATTTCAAAATGTTAGTTTCGTTTTCTAATGCGGTTAGCCACCGCCCTTTTGACACAATTTTGAGAGAGAGTACAGTAGTGTGGTGAGAGAGGAGCAGAGAGTGGTATTGTTTTGGTGGTTTTTGTGTGGTTTTGGGTGCTTTTGTTAAAAATACAATGTCTACAGTGAGAGAGATTGTGTGTGTTGTGGTAGGGAGTGAGAATGAACGTGTGCAAATCATTCGCTATAGAGACATTTTAATTTTCTTTCTTTCATCTGTTCTGAAGTTTTTATTTTTGTTCTTTCACATGTTCGGAATTTCGAGTTTCCTTTTTTTCGTTATTTTGCCTGTTCGGAATTTCATAATTGTTGTATTTTTGTTCTTTTACCTATTCGGATGTACAGATTGATCCGAATGTCCGAATACTTAAAATTTCATCCGAAAATCAATTTGATACGAGGCTAATCGCACATGTCTAAAACCCACTTCTAATACCATGTACTGTATTACACAAAACTTTAACAATACCCCTGTATACCATTCTTGAGAAGTCCGCAGAAGTGGATTCTGGTTAGTCATGGCATATGTAGACAGCAGATCTGTGGTTTGACAATAAATGATTTTAAAACAGAGATTCCAGATACAAAGTTTGGTGTATAATGTTACTGAACTGGATAGAGCCTACACACAATGCTTCACAGCCGTCTGAAGAGGCACAAATCTTGGTAAAGCTGCAGTTTGTAGAAGCATTAATTCTAGGGCTAGTAAAGAGTAAATGCCCACAAACTAGTCTTGTAAAGAGCAATAATTTACCAGCACACTGATCCAGTAATCCACAAAACGTAATTACCACTTGAAGCAGTTGGACATCCTGCTTGCTGGTTCAATCTATCATAAGAGGTCACAACATATGACTTTGGATAAGTTTGGACCCAACACTGGCTGTTTGGATATTAATCAATGAGGAGCATTTAGTTCATTCAGCATGGAGAAATGTCACCCGACCCTTTCACTAACATGTCTGGAAATTCCGTGCCATGTAAGCAAATGAGTGGGGATCAGATGAGTTACATCATTCCCTAAAAGTGCACACATGGCCATATTTAGGCTATGATGTCACCACTATCCCTGCCCATTCCCTCAGGAAACTGTCATTCAGAGGTGTGTGGTGTATACGGAGTCATCATTTTTCTTTTTTTTTTGGTGGCAAGTTATCAGTGGATTTACAATCAAAGACTTGTCAAACACTTAGTTGTCTATATTTTTAATTTTATCTATTTATTTTTTGTGAATGAGTAAGTATCTTTTGTACCTCTTACTTATTTATGAAGGGGGAAGGTACCTGGGACCCCTTTATTATTAAAATCCCCTGCCTGCAGATGCCCAGAACCATCAGCCAAGATTGTGGAAAGAGGCCCTTGTCCCTATTAACATGAGGACAAGGTGCTTTGCCCTTCTGACAAGGTACTTTCCCATGCTGAGGACATGCGGCCTAGTATGGTTTAGGAGGAGGTAGGGCACATGTTTGCTTCCCTTCCTGGCCAGCCAGGCTGCATGCTTAAATTAGGTGTCTGGTGTGGATTTTTTAGGGCAACCTCATGCTTCTTTTTGTATTTTTTTTTGGGGGCGGGGGGGGGTTAACTTGGGGATTCACCTTACAATCCATACTATGCTGGATAGGTTTGGTATAAATTTCCCAGGGGACCTCATGCTTTTTTTTTTTAAAGGACCCAATGAAGACAGAGCGGATGTCATTGCTTTAAAACAAATCACTGTCCCTGGCTAAACAGAATTTTTTAAAGACATCTTTTTTGCATTGGTACATTTTCCCCAGAGCCGTGTCTAACCTCCCACATACATGCTATTTTTTTGGCAACGTTTTGCCGTTAGCCTAGAAAATGTAAATTGCTAGATTTTACAAATTTGGCTCCCACTAACTTTAATGGGATTCACGTCTGGCAGCTATACCTTACAAACCAAACCTAGGGCAGTTTGGTACATCCTGCAGATGACCATAAATAAGTAATAGTACATTAGAGCTTGTCTGAGCCACACTTTTACTGCCTGCTAACTGCCCCCCCCCTCCACAAGCTGCAAGCTGGACTGGGATATACACATGCTGTGGTCGCAATGCTTTGCTTTGAGGCTGTAGCAAAGGGTTTACCCATTGTTGCATTCAGATAGTAGTGTCACTGCCAAATTTGACCCATTCAAATGAATGGGGCAATGCTGCAACTGCGATGAAACCACATGTAGTGCATGTGGTTGCATTGAAATGGTGCAACATTTACAAGGTAAAAAAAAGGCAATGAGGAGGTGATGAGGAGGTGACATGTCACCTCTTCCTCACTTCCTTTCAATTGCCTCTGAAATACAATTCACCAAAGATCACTTTTCAGAGGGGTGGTAAGGTTTGTGCACACATAAATGTAACCTTAGAGAGCTTTTTTAAACATGGGTTGCATCAGTGAATATAATAGTCAAAATAGGGTGTTTTTTTTAACCCTCTCGCCTTTAGTGTTTGAAACCCTATTGAAGCCAGGGCAACTGCTACAAAACTTCATGTATACTTGAACGTTGGAACCTTTGCAGAATTTTAAAGGATTGAATCCTCTGTTTCCTGCTGTAAAGATTATGAGCTGTCTGCAAGTAAACCTAAATATGGGATTAAGTGGTAGTTGAGTCTTGGTCATGTCCTCACTTTCTGGCATCCAGTGACCATCGCACATCTTAGTAAACCAATTTCGAAAGGCTTTTACAGATTGGTCCTTTCCCTTGGGATTTGCAGTGCAAATAGTGCTGGACCTGTTGTCTCAATCTCTATTCGTCTGAACAGGACTTCCTCAATATTCTTAGTAGCACTGAAGCAGTATTTCTTGCGGCTCTCATGTATAAGAGAAGGATCTCAGATATCCAAGTATCAAGCTGTAAACTACCTTATTGCTTCCATTATCAAACAGAATAGCTCTAGTCTCTTCTCCAACACCTTATAAAGGTCTGCAAATCTTTGCATCTGGTCCTTCCAGCTTGTCAAAACTAAAATGTCTGTCTCAAAAGACTTTCACTGTCCATTAGGACAAGTACATTGTTTTTGCTCAAGGTTGTCTGATAGGCTTATATGGCAAAGATGAATCCATCAATTGAGCTCAAAACCCACTTTACCAGATGGATTGCGCGCTCATGGGAAGAATTTAAAGGTCCATAATTATTCTACTGGACACCATCTAGGTTCATGTACTACAAACCATTTCTAACCCATTACAAAGTTGGTCAAGCAACATTGAAAACAGGGAGTTTGACTTTAGTTCTTAATGAATCTAATATTATGTTGATTAAAACACTTCAGCATTACCTTCTCTTGTTGTCTGTGGCATGATACATTACATAGGTGTATGCTGTCATGCTTTTGTCAGGAAAACGGAAAATTGTATACTGTACTTACCAGACGTATAGTTACAAAAATGCCTCCTGGTGGGAGGTGAATCATTTATATAGTATAACCAGTCCTTTGATGGGGCAGGGAGCGGAGCCTGTATCCATACGTGTATTTTGTCATGCTTATGTATCAGGAAAAGAAAATTACCGTAACGTAAATAAGCAATTTTCTGTTTTCACTCTTACATGGCAATCTGCCATGCATAGAGGAAACATATTGGGCAAAGCATTCCGTCTTCCACCTGTGCACTTTAGTACATACAACTCTACAGCCTACCTTTTTAAGCTTAAAGAACCTAGTCCAAACTACTCGATGCCAAGATAGTTTGAGAAAAGCTAAAACCTTGAATTAAAGTAATTGTAAGAAATTACATTTGCCTACAGAACCATGATATTTTTTATGCTTGACTTTGAAATGTACATGTCAAAACAAAATTGTTCAAGTTCTGGAACATGTTATTACTTTTAAAACTGTTTATGTTCTCTTTGAACTAGAGGTCATGCTGTACCTGTTTGCAGCTGAACCTACTGCAAGGCATTCTGGTCTGATCTCATTGTGTTCCCCTCTTGTCTCAAAATGTCAGAGAGAGTGTTCCTTAATATGAACTCATAGAATGCATAATAACTATAATTTCTCTACAATTTTCAAAGGCATACTTTGTCATGACCTGTGCAAAACAATCAGAAGTGGAAAATGTGATTATCTTTGTCTAAAACAAAACTGTTTATGCCATTTATAAATATATATGTACATGTTTCCATTACTGTGCAAAATGTGTAATACTTACAATTGTTTTTTTCTTTTTACCAATAGGGTCTACTCTGTATATAACAGCCGATACCTAAAAAGTCACAGACTTACTTTTCATCACTGTGTTATGAACATCAAAATTAAGTTTGGATATCTGTTAGATAAATTTTGCCTTATTTCTTGTTTCCTTTTTTATATAATTTTCTTTTCTTTTTCTTTTTTTGTTTATTTGATATATTATTAACTATTTATATATTTTCATTTGATTTGTACTGTTTGTGTTAATTAAAATAGTTTTGGATGTCCATTTTTGTAATGTTCAGGGGATCCCTTAATGTTTAGGACTCAATTACACTGTTCCGTTTTGCAATCCAAAGTATCCATTCCACTAAATGTCATGGTTCCCTATTATAAAGCTAGAGTCTTTTCTATTATAGCTCTATCCAGACACTGTCCACAAAATGTTGCTGTGCAAGTGCAAAAAGGAAAGAAGTAACTGGAATTAGCTATGAAAAGTTTTAAACATTGCTAAACAAGTCCAGTTGAATCGGACTAGCTACTACTAATTTACACATGACCTGGATAAATGTCAGCCTGGTGCTGAGCATTTAGCTCATTTTATTAAATTTCTTTGGGTAGGCCTTACAATAGGTTATTTCTCACAGATCGTCTTACACGCTTGCAAATGTTAGGGTTTGGGTTATCGTTAACTCTAAGCTTACAGAAGAAGAATTCCAGGATTTTTTTTCTCTCCAATGCAGTGGGGCTGTGACTACACTGCATGCGCTAATTTCTCATTTTTGTCTATGGAGGAGAAGAGCAGTGATATACTTACCTAATCCACCGATCCTCCAAGTTCAAGACCCAGTCCCTGCCACTCCGGTCCCCCGCATGTTAGGGGTCTTGTGCATGGACTATTCCTGATGTCATCACACCCAAAGGCTGGCTCTAGACATGATGATGGCAAGAACAGTCCACCGCTGACTATGGGGAGCACTGTTTTCTGGAGGATCAAAGGATCAGGTTAGTATATATTTTTGGAGTTCTGCTTTAAACATTATAGGTGTGATGCTGTGCAGAAATATTAAAGAGAGCAATAAAGTGTGAGCATTACGAAAAAAAAAAAAATCTATTTTTCTAGGGTTATTCAGTTCTAATGTTTGTCAGCTTATTTTGGGTTCATTTTAAGGTACAGTACTGTCACATTGTAAATAATTAGGCTGAGGTGGTTTATTTATTTATGCATTTTTATTTACAACACAACATTTGACGACTCCAAAAAAAAAAAAAAATTCTAAATGTTAAGTTGCCAAGGCAGCTGGTTTTGAAGAAACATAAAATATTCCACAAATTTGTCCCTTATTTGTCACCCCACTTCTGCTAGCATGTGATGCAAATCATTGTATGCAATGTCTGAGCATGTATTAAGGTAGATAGCTGTCTCTCTGCCTGATGTAATTGTGCAGAACTCAATTAGGCTTTACTATGCATATTGCTTTAGACAATGATAGGTAAATAAATGAGTGTAGAATCCATCACTTATTTGACAAGATTCTGAATAAACACTCATAAAGGTGACATGCACAAGTCAGACATTAGTTAACCACTTCTGGACCGGAACATTTCCCCCCTTAATGACCAGGCCATATTTTGCGATTCGGCACTGCATTCTTTTAACGGACAATTGCGCAGTCGTGCGACAATGTACCCAAATAAACTTGATGGCATTTTTTTCCCCACAAATAGAGGATTCTTTTGGTGGTATTTAATCACCTGTGCGATTTTTATTTTTTGCGCTATAAACAAAAAAAAGCAACAATTCTGAAAAAAAAAAATATATTTTTCACTTTCTGCTATATAGCATTCTCAAAAAAAACATTTAAAAATTTTAATTTTTTAACATTTTAGGCCAATTTCTTTTCCGCTACATATCTTTGGTAAAAAAAGTCGCAATAAGCATATTTTGATTGGTTTGCGCAAAAGTTATCGCGTCTACAATCTACGAGAAAGATTTATGTAATTTTTTGGGGTTTTTTTACTAGTAATGACGGCGATCTGCGATTTTTTGTGGGACTGCGACATTTCAGCTGACAGAATGGACCCCGACTGACATTTTTGACACTTTTGGGGGGACCAGTGACATTACTACAGTAATCAGTGCTAAACATATGCACTGTTACTGTAATAATGACACTGGCAGGGAAGGGGTTAACACAGTAAGTGATCAACGGGTTAAATGTGTACCTAGGGGCGTGTTTCTAACTGTATGAGGACGTGGCTTGTGAAATGATCACAGAGACCTGTGTTCCTATATAAAAGGATAACAGGCGCTCTGTGATCATTGCAGAGAGAAGAACGGTCAGCTGTGTTTGCAATAGCTAACCGGTCTTTTCTGTCATTGGGGAACGATCGCGGGTGTCAGGCGGCAATCGGAGCCACCTGCCCCATGCATTGGAGTCCCTGCTGCCAAGTGGGGGCAGGAGCACACCGGCGGCGGCGCACGCTTGCCCGCTAGCTGCAGGCTTGCGACCAACGTATACCTACATTGGTTCACACAGGAGGGCCGCCCTGCCGCAGTATAACTGCGGCGGGCGGTCCAGAAGCAGTTAAATATTAGGACACTTACCTGTCCATGAATCCAGCGGTGTCTTCACCTGAGCCGATTTTTCAGTCGGCTCTAAGGTGCTGCCACTGCCATCTCAGGTAGGGGAAACTAGCAGGGTAGCCTTGCAGCTTCATAGCAGGATCCCTACTGCCCATGCGCGAATTGCACTGCACTTTGTGGATGGCCCAGCAGGGGGAAGGAGGAGGGGGCTGAACTTCTGGATAACTTAACTACAGCGAAGAAAGCCAGAAGCGGGAGGTACCTGTCACCCCCCCCCCCTCACGAAAGGTGCCAAATGTGGAAACGGAGGGGGGGAGGCAAATAAGCAGAGCTTCCCCTTTTGGTTGGAACCACTTTAAGTTTCCCTTCAGACAACCTGGGAAAGAGCTTGGTTATGTGACAGCTGTATATCAATTAGGAAAAAGGTACTTTATAAAAAAATTACAGTGCCATCATCGATCTACAGAAACAGAAGGGACAATATAAATTAAACATTGTGTGTTTAGTATCACTTTAACTCCCAAAAACACATTGGAAATGCCTATCAATAAGTGTCAAAATGAATGGCAACACACAAGGAAAACACACGTTGACGCATGTCAACATGTTATAAAAGCTTCTTAACACATGTCAATGCACAAGGGCAATATCCATTGATGCATGTCAACACACCTGTCTAATACAACAATATAACTCACCTCTATGCACAAATATAGATCTAAATAGACCCCTAATGTTTTTAATAAATGTAATTTAAAACATAATAAATAAAATAAAATATTACTAAGATTCATACATTTTTATTGCCTTCACTTTAGAAGCCAGTGCTTTGGCTTTTTAAATGTTTAAAATCACAATTCATGGCAGGTAAAATATTTAATATATTTTTATTCCCACAGTGTATTTAGCTGTCTGTCTGCTTGGAGCTCAGATTTAACCACTTGTTGTTCTTAAGGGAGCTTTATTAAACACTTTCTATTACAGCAGTTACTAACTGTTTTTATCATAAAAACCTATAGCTTTGGAATTCGCACTGGGCTCTCTTTTTACTAGTTCAGACTAAAACACAAAAATGCAGTATTTAGAAATAAATCTGACATACAGTATATTATTTTAGAGAATTTGAGCTGTAGAAGCTGTATCCAAAATAGACAAACGGAGGGCAAAGAACTTTTCACCAGTACTGTTAGTGGTCTTTTTGCAGCTAATCTTTTTCCCATAACTTACCATTCCTTGTTTTGCACCCCCCTCTGTGTAGAGGTGGACATTTTGGTAAAGACAAGGCATTGAAAAAATCCACATGTCAGAGATGAACCCCTGATGGCTGGTTAAAGCGGTTGTATACTCAGTAAAAATAAAAAAAACCCTGCAGGACAAAGACATAATGAGCTAGTATGCATCGCAATACTTACCTTAAAATGAAGCCCGACAAGGTCGCCTGGACAACGCTAAGGGCGCTGTCATGTTGCCTCTGCGTCTCTTCCTGGTTCTGCAGCTCTGGCGCTGTGAGTGGCCGGAGCCGCGATTACGTCACTCCATGCGCGCGGGAGTTTCACTTTCCGGCAAGGACCGGCAAGGAGCTCTGAAGGTCCGCCGGACCTTCAGATCTCATGCGCCGCTGACGTCAGCGGCTGCATGCAGGGTGAATATCTCCTAAACCGTGCAGGTTTAGGAGATATTAATTGTACCTACAGGTAAGCCTTATTATAGGCTTACCTGTTTGTAAAAGTCAAATAACGGAGTATACTACCGCTTTAACTGATGACTTGGGAAGGAGAGTTGAATACTCTTTAAGCAGCAGCAGACGTATGAAATTGCAGACCGGTGCATGCTAGTGGAATCACAATACAGGCGGTCCCCAGGTTACAAACATCTGACTTACAAACGACTCCTACTCAAATGGAAGGAAGTGAGAGGAAATCTACCCCTAGGAAGGGGAAATCATTTCTGTAAGAGTTCTCATGGGAAAAATATGTCTCCGCTGAAGCTTTATCACCAATCCTTGTTTCCATAACAACCCAAAATTACCAAAATCTACTTGTCATAGGGAGAGAAAGTGGGGTGAAATCTTTTGAACAGGAGCACGGACAGTAAAACAAATGTTACAGTGGTGTTAACCCTTCCCTATGCTATCCAAAAAAAGTAATAATTCTTTTTTTGGCTGGAGCTACACTTAAAAAATGTACCTGTTCCCAGGCTTTATATAATACATCATCATTATGAAGTGCATGTGTAACCTGTATAATGACATCAGATTATACTGTTTTATACAGTCTTAAAGCATATATATAGCCAAAACTCTTTCTTTTTGGTAGGGTAGAGAAGGGCTTAAAAACAATATCAGGTTAATTGATATCTGTCCTGCTGGGGAGATTTCTCTTAACTTCTTGTCTTTGAGAGACAACAGAAAGATAGAGAAATACTTTTACGTGATTGTCAATTCAATATACAGTAAAACCTTGGATTGCGAACATAATTCGTTCCGGAAACATGTTTGTAATCCAAAGCGCTCTTATATTAAAGCGAATCTCCCCATAAGAAATAATAGAAACTCAGATGATTCGTTCCACAACCATTTATTCATAAGTGCTTCAGTTTATAGTCCATATAAAAAGATTATAACAATGTGATAGGTTGTGTAACCATAAAATGTCCATCCACAAGTGGTAGCCTCCACAAGGGGATTTGAAGCAAAATCCAGCAGGAGCTACAGAGTATAAAAGAGAAGAGAGGCGCCTCTAAGTGTAGCAATATGGTTAGATTTAATGAAGGTTCAACATTTAGCAACTCACATGGATGATGATTAAAGAGGCACATCTAAGAATGCAGGCATGCAGGGTAAACCTGTCCACATAGACTGTCCTCCTCACCGCCATCAGTCTGCAGTCCAGACCGGGAAGACTACCCTGCAGTAGAGCGATCTAAAAGCGAAGCTTGGTCTATGTGGACAGGTTTACCCCAGATGCCTGCATACTTAGATGTGCCTCATGAGTTGATAAATGTTGAACCTTTATTAAATGTAACCATATTGCTACACTTAGAGGCGCCTCGCTTCTCTTTTATACCCATTTGTGACATGACGCTACTTGTATATCAAGACATCACTCGTTCATCAAGTCAAAATTTATAAATAAAATAGCTTGTCTTGCAAAATGCACTCAAACCAAGTTACTCTAAATCCAAGGTTTTACTGTATAGGTATAATTGGATTTACTCTGTGCGTTGTTTTAGTAGCTCTGTGGGTAGTGGGGGTGCTTACTTGTGACAGCTCACACTGGTCATTGGATGTGGTACTGTTTTTGGTCTGTCTGCCTCGGCGGGTGTGTTGTTCCTTAAAGCAAGCTTGATCTGCAGTACCATTAACATCCATTGGGTGGCTTCCAACGTAGGTGCAGCCTCCTGGTCCTGCTCTGTGCTGCTTGTGGGCTGTCAGTTTGACACTGCACATGCACAGTTTGGAACTGGGTCCGCTGGCATCATCCGCAGGCTGAGGTGATCGCGGCTTTGGCGTGACGTTGCCAGGCAAGAGCTGGTCATATAAGGGGGGTGGACTCCCCTTCAGTTGTTGTAGGCTGGCTGGTGGTGACATGGCATCCTACTGATCCCCTGGTGAGCTATGCTCTGCAAATTGTGCTGCATGGAAACTTTACTGGTGTGGTTCTCACATATTTATTGTTACCATTTCATCTTTTGTCATAGGAGCTTTGGTAACTTTTTCTATCTATGGGGAGTATTCAGATGCCAGTGCTCTATTGATCCAGTGTAACTTTATCACTGCTTCATTGGATAACATTTATATGACTGTGGAATCTGTACACTATACAGCTATGAGCTAATTAGAGAGGTAAGCAATAGACGCATGCAGAACGAAAACAATTGTTGCGTTTTGTGTCGTTTCAGTTCATTATTTACATAAATTTGTTTTTGGAATTTGTTTCATTTTTTTGGATTTGAACTCAATTTGACCGATTCCGAAAAATTTTAATTGATTCAAATTGGAATCGAATTCCATTCTAAACTGAATTTATTCTATTCAAAATTAGAATTTTGGGAAATGTTTATATTCTTTCTATTTCATTCTATTCTATTATTTTCTTTCTATTCTATTTTATTTTCTATGATATTCTATTATTTTCTATTCTACTCCAATTTATTCTATTCAAATTAAAATTTATTAAATTCGAATTTCAGGAGGTGGTTCTATTCTTTCTATTTTATTCTATTCTATTTCTTATTCTATTTTTATTTTCTATTCTAATTAATTTCTATTTCATTCTAATTTATTCTATTTGATTTTGGGAAATGGTTATATTCTTTCTGTTCAATTTTATTGTTTTTCTATTCTATTATATTTTTTATATATTCGATTCTATTCTTATCTATTCTATTAAAATTTCATTCTATTCCAATACAAATTTATTCTATTCAAAACTAAATTTTTGGAAAAAGATTATATTCTTTCTATTGTATTGTATTCTATTTTATGTTTCTATTCCATTAATTTTTTTCTATTCCTTTTTTCTATTATTTTCTATTCAAATTCAAATTTATTCTTTTTGAAATTCGAGATTCAGAAGATGGTTATGCTCTTTCTATTTTATTTTATTCAATTTTTTTTTATATTCTTCTTTTATTATTCTATTCTTTTATTTTATTTTCTATTCTATTGCTTTGTTTTCTAGTAGTTTATCCCTTTATTTTCTATTTTATTTTTTTCTATTCTTTTATTTTGTATTCTGTTTTGTTTTTCTCTGTTGTTTTCTATTCTATTTTATTCTGTTCTATTATTTTATTTTCTATAACTTTATTTTCTATTCTGGTGTAATCTATTTGGAAATTTGATTAAAAAAAATTAGAAATTGAGTTTTGTTATTTTGGATTTGTTTCAATCCATTACTATTGTCATTCGGATACATCCGAATTTCCAAATAACTAAAAATGTGTTCGAATTCTGATTCAGAACAAAATGAACTGCACATGTCTAGTGAGCAATAGCGTTTCCTAGGGGCTTTAGGGAGGCAATGAATTTGAATAGCTTTTCATACCACCATCGTTATACTTTTATAGGCTATCACTGATGGTCAAATGATTTGGGGAGTTATTGCTTTGTTATATTTATTCATACTCACCGCCAGCCTACAGTGCTTCAATATTTCAAATCTGCCTGGTGCATACACATAATGTTGCTGTGGTTGTTATGTTGGTAGTGTTTACACAGGATATGTGCATGTTACAATTAGTTATTACATTTATTATACAGAGTTCTTTCTTTGTACTCGGCTCCCACACCCGCTGGGGAGACTGCCATGTGGTGCTTTTCCTGTATTTGTGTCTGGTTGAGTTGCAGGGTAAGTGTGTTCCCCCTGCACTGGCCACTTCATCCTTCTATACAACACTCAGATAAATCTTTTGCTATGATGTAAAATAAACTTTTTTGTGCATATTTGTACTGTATATATATATTTTCTCTATGTCTACATTATTTGTTGTTTTTATAACACAATGAGTGATTGGTACCGATCACTCACTGGGCTCATTCATACTTGAAGCATAGCAAACTGTATTTATTTGGGTGGGGGCACTGTCAGGTTGGCTATACGGGACCCCGTGGTTTCTTACAGCAGCCCTGTTCACAATATCCCCTATTTCAGTTATTTTTCACGAAAAATGGATGAAGATTTTTAACGCAGCCTAATTTTATCGGAGAACTTCCCTAGGTATATTTGTCCTTCAATGTCTGTTATTTCATATCTGCCCCATTCTGTTTCCCATAATGTTTTTCTGTCTGTGTCCGTCAGGCCCTATCGGACCATGTAAGTACTATTTGTGATGTATTTTAAGGAATAAAACAGCTAGTTGCTAACTTTATGGATATTAAGATTCACCTTGGAGCTCAGTGACCTTTAAATACACACTCAGCCTGCAGCTTTGCATGTTTATATGGCCAACTGAACTCATCATAACATCCTTATCATTTATAGCAGGATTACCTTGTTCTTTTTATTCTCAAAAGAGAACGCATAAGGAAAATCCGAGGCTGTGTGATTATAGGGTGATTGCTTGCCTGATTGTTTCACCTGGAAAGAACAGTTTTTTACCATCATACTATTGAGTGCACAGCAATTACATATTTAACCTGTCAGCGGTCTGCAAACTCATGTCTAGTAGTGAAGGCCTATGTTGTATCTCCAGCGCAATATGGGGAAAAATTACCTTGCAAGATATGTGCTGTATAGTCTTGTAAAACTGTAAAAGCCCCCACAATCTATTCATTATCACAATGAGCTTCAACAATGTGAAAGGGAAATTAAAACAAAAAACAGTCTTCTTGCTTGTGCAAGGTTTGGTGATCAAAACCTAACCTTAGTCACTAAGCTCTTTGTAAAGTGTGCATTCACGTCTCATAACACCTGAGTGGCACTCTCTGTTTTGGACTATGCTAATGAAACCATGTAGTCAGATTTGGATTCTTGAACCTTAGTATACATATGCTCTACTTCCCTGTCTCCCCTAATACACAATGTGACGAGACCAGTCTCGCCACATTGCATTGGAGGAGCCTGGTTGCCCACCTGCTGCAATATGACTATGGACCTAGGGGCTTTTACCCATTTAAGACTGTATTTGGGCATGAAAATGTGCCTGCGGTCGGTCAGAAAAGGACTTACGTCTAACTTTTTAACGCCTGGAGGGATTTCTATGATTTTTGGTTATGTTTGCATTTGAAGTATGCTGATTCTGAAAATGTAAGTTTTATTTGAATGTGATGCATATTTTAGAAGTTATGTAAATGTTGCTTTTGGCATGAGGTGGCTTTGCCACACCTATTGTCGGGTGTGCTAAGTATTCCTGTTCCATGCTAATGACCTTGCATTGTTCTGGCCAGGTGGCTAGATAATTAGTTTAGTGTTATTTTGTGCCTGTTTACAAATCTATCTGCATATGCTAATGCAATGAGACTCACATTACCTGATAGTGTATATAATGTGTTTGTGGGGATTTAATAAACAGTCCACTGCTTGAACTTCACACGGAGCCTTGTCTCGTGCTTGGGGGGATTCACTGTATGCTGTACGAGACTGATTGCCAGGAGTGTAAGCTGATGTATGCTTTTCCTGTTCATCTGCTAGCAGCTATTCGTGAGGTTCCAGGTTGGAGTGCTATTTTGTACCCAGTTCGGGAGTATGGTGTTCCTGCAAGTAGCTGTGCCTGTCTAGCAGAAAGGGGCATATCTACTAAACGGATTTTAACCCCTTGTCTGCTGAAACGGTCCGTTACATTTGGTGGCAAGCGGCGAGATCGTTCCTACGGCCAGAAGGACAGCTACAGGAGACACCATTGCTCTGGATTTTACAATTGAGGGCAACGCATGTCCCAGTACAGCGACCCTGACAGCACCAGCATGGAACCAGCAGTGGAGTTCGATGAGGGTGCCATGGATGACCGAGATGCAGTCCGTAAAGGCATCTGGTACCAGGCACTGGGCATTGTGGAGTACCAGCGGGGTGAGAGACTCCCCAAGGAAGACCAGCGGTTGCAGAAGCGAGTAGCCCTGCGGATGCCCTTCCTGGGGGAGCAGCCCCGGGAGGAATGGGTAAAAGAATTGGAGCTCCGGGTATGGCAGGAGATGTGGCTGGAGGATGCCTACCAGGCGCTGTGGTGGTGTGTTTCACAGTACCTGCCCTGGACAGCCGAGCATGACAAGCCAGAGGGAGAGGAGTTTGATGGTCCTGGCTTGTTATGGGAGTCTTTTTCAGAGCTGGAATTTGGAAGCCCTACACAAGCCCGGTTCAATGATCTCTTGGAGTGGAGGGAGAGCAGGTATGACTGGGACGACGCTCACGAAATTGAGCAAGACCTGGTCCACCTGGTGACCCGGGAGATGGAGCTAGAACAGGGCTACCAGCAGCTGTTCCAATACTATGAGAAGGCTCAGCAGGAGAGAAGCAGGACAGACCCAGAGCCAGACCCATTCAGAGGGGACGAGGTGGTAAAGTTTTACTGGGAAGAACCCCAGGTGGCCGGTAGAGATGGGACCGAGGTCTCTCCACCGGTCCTGCAGGGAATTGGGAGCCCAGTCTCCATTCCCCAGCGGCAGTGTAAAGTGCAGGGAGAGGAGAGCAGCGTCCTCCCTCCCCAGCGGCTGGCTGAGTTACAGGGGGCAGAGTTAGTTGTTCCTGCCCCCCAGCAGCAGAGTGATATGCCAGGAAGGCAGTGTGAAGTGCAGGGAGAGGAGAGCAGTGTCCTCCCTCCCCAGCGGCAGCATGATTTTTTGGGAATTGGGAGCCCAGTCTCCATTCCCCAGCGGCAGTGTGATGTGCCGGGAATTGGGAGCCCAGTCTCCATGCCCCAGCGGCAGAGTATCCTACAGGGAATAGAGAGCCCAGTCTCCTTTCCCCAGCAACAGGACACTGTATTGGGAGCAGAGACAGTCGGTCTCCCTCCCCAGGGGCTGGAAGTATATTTGGGAGAGGAGCTTGTTACCCCCTCTCCCCATTGGCAGAGTGATATCCAGGGAATTGGGAGCGCAGTCTCCATCCCTCAGCGGCAGATTGAGTTACAGGGGGCAGACACAGTTGGTCCTGTCCCCCTGTGGCAGATTGAGCTATTGGGAATTGGGAGCCCAGTCTCCATCCCACAGCAGCAGCTTAACATACCAGGGGGAGACAGTAAGCCCCCCAACAGTGCAGATGGGACCGTGGTCTCTGCACTCACAGCACAGGGGGTAGGGACAGTCGGTCCTGACCCCCAGCAACAGGGCTGTTTAGCCAAAGGGGAGACAGTCGGTCTCCCCCTCCAACAACCCGTCTCCAACCAGGCTACTTCTGTGGTAGTGCTGGCACCAGGGCAGAGTACCGCTGGTCTCTGCCCACTCAGCAACCCACCAAGGCAGTCTGCCAGTCTCCCACACAGCCAAGGTGAGGCACCTGGACATGGACAAATTTCTCTTCTACCCAGGTGTAGTAGCCAGTTCTTTTGGGTGGGCTGTACTGCTGTTTCTGTTTTGTGGGTGGGCTGCTGGACTAACAAGGGCACTGACCGGCAGAAGGTCAGGTACCCTGTTAGTCTTTTTGGAAAAGGGGAGAGATGTGACGAGACCAGTCTCGCCACATTGCATTGGAGGAGCCTGGTTGCCCGCCTGCTGCAATATGACTATGGACCTAGGGGCTTTTACCCATTTAAGACTGTATTTGGGCATGAAAATGTGCCTGCGGTCGGTCAGAAAAGGACTTACGTCTAACTTTTTAACGCCTGGAGGGATTTCTATGATTTTTGGTTATGTTTGCATTTGAAGTATGCTGATTCTGAAAATGTAAGTTTTATTTGAATGTGATGCATATTTTAGAAGTTATGTAAATGTTGCTTTTGGCATGAGGTGGCTTTGCCACACCTATTGTCGGGTGTGCTAAGTATTCCTGTTCCATGCTAATGACCTTGCATTGTTCTGGCCAGGTGGCTAGATAATTAGTTTAGTGTTATTTTGTGCCTGTTTACAAATCTATCTGCATATGCTAATGCAATGAGACTCACATTACCTGATAGTGTATATAATGTGTTTGTGGGGATTTAATAAACAGTCCACTGCTTGAACTTCACACGGAGCCTTGTCTCGTGCTTGGGGGGATTCACTGTATGCTGTACGAGACTGATTGCCAGGAGTGTAAGCTGATGTATGCTTTTCCTGTTCATCTGCTAGCAGCTATTCGTGAGGTTCCAGGTTGGAGTGCTATTTTGTACCCAGTTCGGGAGTATGGTGTTCCTGCAAGTAGCTGTGCCTGTCTAGCAGAAAGGGGCATATCTACTAAACGGATTTTAACCCCTTGTCTGCTGAAACGGTCCGTTACACACAACATTTCTGAAAGGTTATTTCTAACTTCACTTGTGTAGGGGCTTCCCATCTAAGTCAATCAGGGCCATGGTGACCTGCAGAAGTCTAAAGATTTGTGAAGAAAACAATATAGCAAGGTAATAAGCACAAAATAATGAACATTGGTAGTAGGGGAAGAGGGGGTTCATTTTGTTGCTTACCCAAAGAGGATCAGCAGCCAAATGTAGCAGTAACAGCTGATCCTCTTCGGGTAAGCAACAAAATAACCCCCCCCTTCCCCCTTCCCCTACCACCAATGTTCATAATGTTGTACTTATTAGCTTATAACCTTGCTGTAATTTTTTTTTTTTCATCACAGATGGTAGTAATTAATCTCAACTGAAGAAGTGGTAGTCACAGCGAAACATGTAGAGATTTGCTGTACATGAAGAATTAATTGCATCCTGTGTCCTTAGGACCCACCTGAGGATATCATATTGCCAGCAACAATAACGCAACAATAAATGTTATTGCAAGCATCATCTATTTTATGTGTATAGATTTGTGTCCCCCTTTTTACCAATTTTTGTATAAATAAAATGTAAAAATCTTTTTTATACCCAGTTTGTGTTACTTTCTGGGTACAGAGAGTCCATTTCTCTTTTACTGGTGGTTCTGTGGGGGTAACCCCTTGTTTTACAAATATTAATAAAGGTATGATTGATCTAATTAGATGTACAGTGATCGGACTAATAGTACTAAAGTTTTGTTTTTTTATCTACGTTCTTCCATAGATGGTATGTTGCTTTATTTTTTTTGTACATGAAAAAAATTCACCTTTACCTTATACATGTGATTAATTGTGTAATCATTTTTTTTTTTTTTTTTTTTTTATCAGAAACAACAATAAATGGAAAACACATGTAATACTACTTTCTATGGGTTACATTATAACTGCAATGTGTTATTAGAGTAAGCCACAATGCAGTGATATTAGTTAATTTTTACTCCCATACAATGTATTCAACTCCAGACAAAAAAATGATTTAGTCTCAGTAAAAAAAAAAGGAGAACGGGTGGAGCCTCTATCTTTATTGCCTACTCCCTTGAAGTCTGATGGTAAATATACCCAGTGGGGGCACAAAATAAAACAAAAACACATTTTTAGCTAAATTAAGATAGATTACAACTTTTTTAAATGTTTTTAACTCGTCCACACTTTATAAAATGGCATGCATTAGGCTTTAGCCTTTTGTGTTTTGTTTAGCTTCCTTATGTAGCCAAGTGCTGGGCTACAGCAATGAAGAGAATGAGACATTGGGGGAGATTTACTGAAACTGGTGCACAGAATCTGATGCAGCTCTGCGTAGTAACCAATCAGCTTCTAACTTCAGCTTGTTGAATTAAGATTTAACAATAAAATCTAGAAGCTCATTGGTTACTATGCATAGCTGCACCAGATTCTGTGTGCTCCAGATTTTGTAAATCCACCATTGCCTTTTATTTTTCTCTCCTCTACTGAAATATTAATGTAATGCTGCAACATTCTTCTCCAGCCAGCAGGGAAAGACCTAAATCCAAGCAAGCACATAGACTTCTATTCAGAGTGCTGAGAGCCCTAGGAGCCATATAATGTGACAAGTGGACTCCTAACACTACAGATCCTGATAGGCATTGTGCAGGAGGAGGAGTGGAGAGTTGATTTTTATTAAACTTCAAGTTCTTGCTCTTGGCATGGTGGGAGGGATAGAGAGAGCATCTCTGTCCTGATATTTGCCTGCCAGCAGGAGACCAGACCAGTAGACACCCGGTGGGCAACATAGCACCACCCACATCACAGCATCTGCACTGCTCCTGCAAGGAGACTGGAGTGTCCACTCACCCTCTGCTTCCTACTGCTGATCACTGGAGGCTTTCAGGGAGAGATCGAGGCCTCCTTTTTACAGCAAGAGGACGCTGCAGCATCCTGGGGACTAGTGAGAGGGTTATCCGCCCATTGCTGATACTACTAGCAGGTGCTGAGCCACTGAGAGCAGGACACCAAGTGTACCCAATCCATGCCGCACCTGTAATGTACTCTTTACTATACTTATTCCAAGCATCTATACCAACCCTATACCACATTATATGAAACCTTTACCATATCTAAACCACATCTATATTGCACCTGTGCCAAGACTATACCATACCTATACTGTACCTATACTGCGTGCAGATTAACTGGGTCCCCAGTGATAAGCAGCAGTAGAACATCTCAAAGGACTGCCCCTCCTATAATAATTATTCTACAAGCCCCCTTTATTCCCCCACCTCTCCGCTACTATCTTCCTTTTCTTTTGGACAGTGCAAACCCAGTCAGTCTAGGACTAAAATTCTGGAAGTATAGTTCCAGCGCTTAATAGATTAAACTTTACTATTGTTCACTGCTGCACTGGACATGGCCTTGCTACTGTTTATGCTGATCTGGAGGCCAAATGCCATCTTGTGCCTAGTCCCTACTGGTAATCACTTTGTATGCTAAATTGTGTTACTACAATAGTTAATCTATTTTATGCTTACCTAGTTACCAACCATATTGGGCGATAATATATTAGGTGTGCCTTTACTACATGGTTTGGCGTCTGTTTTCTTTGATATAGCGCTACTATTAGGTACTAAGTATTACTTTCAGTGAATTCCTGTGATATTATATGTTTGTGCACCTGGTGTGTCAGAGGGGCTCAGGTTCTTGAGAAGGTCGAGGCAAAAAACAGAGGACCGATCCTATGCAGGGCTCCTATGGGGGTAGCACTACATTTATTTATTCTAATTTGCATATTGGCAACACGTTTAGGTATGAATCCCCCAAGCTTTCAGTATAATGAGCCCATAAACAATCTAATTTGTTTGATTTCCTGTATCTCTAGATTTTATAGTAGTACTAAACTCTCCAACCTTTTTTCCATTAAATAACGCTCATCATACAGGGGAACATTTCCCATGCTTTGTTTTAGTAAATGTTACTTTTGTTTAGCTCCCCATTGGCCTCCAGAGCGCATACACTGAGGACAGGGACGTGTGTACATTCATGGGCACAGGAAGGGAGGGCAAGGGAGTGGTTTTGTTAGGGATACAAGTGGTAGCCTGATGGCAGAGGAAGGCCCCACGTGTGCCAGAGGGCAGAGCTTAGACGGGAACCCCCAAGGTATGTGACACAGGCTAACCTGAGGGGCGGAATATAAGTATCCACCGGTTTTCGCCAGAGCCTCTAGTGGTGAGGATGGATTTTGCTGCGTGTGGATACCAGGTCGCAGTCCTCAGGGTCGCCCCACCAAGGGAGAAGCCGGTCAAGATCCGAAGGCAGATAAGCAGACAAGGGAGATCCGAGAGAATGGTGAAACAAGCCGGGGGTCAGGACGGGCAGCAGGTCAACAAGGTCAGGAACAAGCCAAAGGTCAAAACGGATATCAAACAGGTAACAGGAAGCAGGCTTCAGGAACACAGGAAGAGCTGCAGACAAGTCAGCAAAGACACAGTGCTTCTGAGCTGTTTAAATAAGGCATCCTGTTTGCCAATTACTGCAATTAGTCTGCTCTAGGTTAACCCTTTAGATTGCAGATTCATGACAGCACATCAGTGTGCTCAGGAAGCATTCCTAACAGGTTTACTGCTCTAGGCTTAGTTGATAGCAGTCTCAGTGTACACAGGCTGGGAGTGCACATGCAACAATGGCTCCAAAGGTCTTTGTAAGGGGATGGATCCACTCAAAACAGGAGCCTGGAAAGAGGCCATTTTGATAGCAGGACTGCATAGCAACCACAGACCAGGGATGAAAAACACATTGCAAAAAAAAATAAGTGCTATGGTCTGCAGCACTATACTTGCTTTTTTATACTTCTATGTTTTTAAACACTTTAAGCTCATAATACAGTACCTCCCGTTCTATATTCCTATTGTTGTATATGTTTTCCTCCAAGGCTGTATGTCTGTCATTGGAACTGCTTTATATACTTGTATTATCTGTGTTACTCATCCTTGTTTGTATCACTTACTGCACCACAGGAAATGCCAGCACAAGAATACCCATCAATAATAATAAAACCAAAGAAATGTATTTGCACACTTAATGCTGAAAAGGTTATAGTTGGATTTCCGAGAGGAATTATGTTACAAATATAAGTTGGAGTCAAAACACGGATATTAAGGAGAGGAGTTAGGACAGCATTCTTGCTGCTTTGTGCTAATGAGCAAAATTAATTTTTTGTAATAATGTCTTGCTATTCAGCACCTGCTGGGTGCCATGCGCAGAATCTAGAAGCTTTGTTAGCTTGAAATGGAGCATGAAAAATAACAAAATCATGGACAGACGTTACATAATTTTTAATATGACATCCTGCTGGGTCACTGGTTTAGATACTTAAATCTTACAAATGATTTCATATTGTTAAACCTTTCAATACATGTGTGACAAATGCAGGGTAGTTATTGCATTGCTTATTATAACAGTATTCTTTGTAGGTTGTGACACAATTACAGGTTTTGCACAATCATTTTGTCCAACAAAACTAAGAGAAATATTTCAGAAAAAGGGTTGTTTAACCACCCTGGTGGTATTTCCGAGTGTGGCTCGGGGTTAACTTTCAGTACCAAAAGCGGTAACCCAGAGCCACACTCGGGATTACCCCACAATGTTACTCACCTTCCCTGCGATCCCCCGCTGTTCTCCCCGCCATCCTCACACTCCCCGCTCTGTGCACGGCCGATTGTCAACACTTGCCTTCCGGTTCCTTCCCTGCGAGCGCAGGGGGGTGGAACCGGCGGCAAATTCAAAAGTGTAAATACACAAATGACATGATACAAAGCTGTGATCCTAAAGGATCACACTGTATCATGTCATTTCAGCACAGGATTGCACCTGGTGACTTTTCCAGTGCCCTGCCTGTGCTTTTCCAGTGCTTTGTGCCTGGAAAATTTTGAATGACCATGGCGTCCAAAAAGCGCAAAAGTGCATTTAGACGAACTGGAAAACAGCGACAGCTGCGCAAAAAGAACGCTTTTTGGATGCCATGGTCGTTCTCAATTTTCCAGGCACAAAGAACTGGAAAAGCACAGGCAGGGCACTGGAAAAGTCACCAGGTGAAATCCTATGGTGAAATGGCATAATACAGTGTAATCCGTTAGGATCACAGCTTTGTATCATGTCAATTAATGTATTTACATTTTTGAAATTGCCACCGGTTCCACCCCCCTACGTCACACTGCTCGCAGGGAAGGGAACCCGAAGACAGGTGCCGGCATTCAGGGCCGCTGATAGGGGGGGACCACCAGCCCTCTTGTAGGGGGCCCGAGCACACAGAGGGGCCCACACAGAGAGGGGGATTAGTGATGGACACCAAATACAGAAATCTTCCTCCAGCACCTGAATCTGATCTGTCCCTCTACCTGCTATCAGCTTTTATCTGTTGAGAAAGAGACAGTTGTCCCTCACTAATCCCCCTCCGTTGTGTGGGCCCCCCTCCCAGCACTTATCTCTGCTCAGGAGTTTATTTGTAACTTTGTTTCTCTCTCTCTGTCTCTCTGATCACTGAGCTCCAACTGCCTAGCCTGTATATTTTTCTCATCTCATCTTTTTTATTTAACATAGTTTTTTTCTTAGATTTAGCAGGAATTATGCGAGTTATGTTTTATTTGTGTCTGCTAATAGTGATTTTGTTGTAATTTTAGCTAAATATATCTTTAATATTTTCTTGGGGGGGCCCTGCCAGGTAGTCTATACGGAGCCCCGCGATTTCTAACAGCAGCCCTGCCGGCATTGGCTGGGAGGACAGCGGGGGAGGATGGCAGGGGATCGCAGGGGAAGGTGACTTTTTAAATATAAAACAACAGATTTCCATGCAAAAGAATGTACCGCTTTTAGCACAGAAATCTGGACATAATCAGACTGCCAGGGAGGTTAAGGGCCAGTGCATTTATCCCTCTGTGCTTCTCCTTTCTCAATCACAACAGGTAAACCTAAGCTTAGGCTAGGTTTCAAATACACTTCATAGAAGTGAGGGCAAAACTGATTTAAAATTTTAAAACCAATGCATGAAAATTGAGCACCCTAAAAATACTAGCAGAATCAAAGTAAGCATTTTTCTAGTCAGTCCTTACAATAATACAATAATTTGATTACCGGTAGGTTTAAAAATACTTGTTTAAGTGTTTTTTATGTTAGACCTTGATTTATATTGAAACTCTTTTCATTTTCAGTTTTTACTGCACAACCACTGCCCCTATAGACAGCAACTACTTTTCTCATTGTGAAGTGCAACAGATAGTATTAACCATTTCTGGACCGTAAGATTTCCCCCCTTAATGACAAGGCCATTTTTTTTGCGATTTGGCACTGCGTTATTTTAACTGACAATTGCGCGATCATGCGACGCTGTACCCGAATCAAATTGATGTCCTTTTTTTCCCACAAATAGAGATTTCTTTTGGCTGTATTTGATCACCTCTGTAATTTTTATTTTTTGCGCTATAAACAAAAAAAGAGCGACAACTCTGAAAAAAAAAAAAAAAAGAAAAAACAATATTTTTCACTTTCTGCTATATAACGTTCCAAAAAAAAAAAATCAATTTTTTTTTTATCATTTTAGACCAATTTGTATTTATGTTTTTGGTTAAAAAAAAGTCCCAATAAGATTATTTTGATTGATTTGAGCAAAAGTTATCACGTCTACAAACTAGGGGAAAGATTTATGTAATTTTTATGTATTATTATTATTTTTTTTTTTTTACTGGTAATGGCGGCGATCAGCGTTTGTTAGCGGGACTGAGACATTACTGCAGACAGATTGGACCCCTAACTGACATTTTTGATACTTTTGGGGGTACCAGTGACAATACTACAGTAATCAGTGCTAAAAATATGCACTGTTACTGTAATAATGACACTGGCAGGGAAGGGGTTAACCCAGGGGGCGATCAAGGCGATCAAAGGGTGAAATGTGAGCCTAGGGGGTGTTTTTTCTAACTGTGAGGGGGATGGGCTAATGGAATCAACACAGAGACCTGTGTTCCTAAATAGGAGGATCACAGGAGCTCTGTATTAATTCCTAAGAGAACAACGGTCTGCTGTGTTTACAACAGCAGACCGCCGTTCTCTCTGCACGCGGAGCGATCACGTGAATCAGCTTCCCCGTACGGCAATTCACAGGAACCTGCTGACCTGCCGCCATATATCGACAGTGGCTGGTCGGCAAGTGGTTAATCACATAATAATCTGACCTGAGTTCTATGTTTGGATATACTGTGTGATTTCATGAAAAAGGCAATGGGGCTCAGTTTATGCTTTCTTAGTACAAAGTGCACTTACAGAACTTTTCATGTAGTAAGGGCAATAACTCAACATTGGAAGGCTTAAAAGTTAATTGAATGAGTAGTTGTTAGCAATGCCTGAAGAGGAAACTCTCTGATAGACTTAAGAAAGTGCCATGATTACTTCTGCCAAGTGGGCAGAAGAGATAATTGGGCCTTATGAATAAACTCTTTGGTGCAAATGCAAAGGTGCTCTATGATAACCACTGATGTACTGTACACCAAATGACTTCAACATTCTTGCCAGTGCTTGGATATGATTATAGGAACCTAATTTTCTTTGTTGTGACCCACACTGCAGAGGTAACACTCTTTGTCACTCCAGAATTTGCTTTACTCATGCTTATTGATTTATGGATAAGATGTAAAATCCTATTGCTACTGAGAGTTGTAAAAAAGTCATAGTGGTGAGCAGACATGCAGATTGTTAGACCTGTTCAGGAGAACAAACCTTAAAAAGCAACTAATTAGATGATCAGCTGAAGCTAATCTGTTTTTTATAGATTGTTTTTCACTTTCCTGACCCAATATATTTGTGCTCATTACTTCTAAGGCCCCTTTTACACAGGTGGACCGTTCAGATCCGCCTGTCAGTTTTTTTGGTGGATCTGAACGGTCACCCCATGCATCTCTATGGAGCATCGGATGTCAACGGAAACATATCTGCTAACATCCGATCCGATCCGTCAAATCTGGATGGATGGAAACCCTATTTTCCATCCGTCCAGCGGATCGGATGAGATCAGTTGAGAACGGACAGACGGTCCGTTCCCATCCGATTCCCCCATAGAGATGCATGGGGACCTGACAGCTGTGTCTCCGCACACAGCACGGAGACACAGCTGTCATCCTCCTGCTCAGCGCATCGATCCCCCGCTGAGAAAAACGGAGTCCGCCTGACGGACTAAGTGCGTGAAAGGGCCCTCACGATACAAGAGTGGAAGAAGAATATAGGAATAGTAACAATTAGCAACCCATAACAAAACACTGAGCCCCATGTGTACATGGCAGTTATGGACTTGAAGGTGAACTTATCCTTTAACAAAAAAATGAAACAACCTTTTCATTATATTACTCCATAAGACTCTTTGAAAGAATCTTATTAAACATAAAAAGGTGCTAAATAGGGATGCTTGTAGTTTAAATTCACACTCTGGGCAGACTTCTGGATAAAGCATGAGCCAATCACATTGGTAGAAATTCAGATTTCTGCAGATGTTGTGTACCTTAATAGTGAACACAATCACCCCGCTGTAGTGATGGCTGCCACCGTTTAAAGAAAGCAACATTTAAATGTTTTAGCAGTTACACAAAATCATAGTTGCAGATTGAACGGTAATTTGCAATAACATAAAAAACAAAATGGTGTGTGCTACATAATAATCAATTTTTTAAGCAAAAGAAGAGTTTTCCTTTGATAGCTTTAATAATTATAGAGCCTACTCATCAAATCAAATGCAAAAAGCTACAGTGTAGTAATCTATATCATGCAATCAGAACTGACTTTTCAGAAGTCGAATGAAAATTAATAATAATTGACTGTTTTTTTAATAGGACCCTTTAAAGAGCAAGTAAACCCTCCTCGGCAAGTTGTACCTATAGGTAAGCCTACCGTTTAGGAGATATTTACCTTCAATGCATCCAGTGACGTCACTGGCGCATGCGCTCTGAAGGAACGGCCACTCGTGCCGTTCCTTCAGAACTCCGTGCCGTGACCGTTGGCTCGCGCGTGCGTGGGTGTGACGTCACCGCGGCTCCGGCCAATCAGATGGCCGGATGCCGCGATCCCGGAAGATGGGCGACTGGACATGTCGCCCGCCATACAGGTAAGCAGGCGGCACGGCGGGGGCTCGTTCTAAGGTAAGTACTTCATAATGAGCTAGTATGCGATGCATACTAGCTCATTATGTGTTTGTCTTTCAGGGTAAAAGGAAAAAAAAAGGGTTTACAACCTCTTTAAATTCTGTAGGAGGCTGTGAATAAACTGGAATCTCCACTAGAAAGCAGAAAGAGTGACAGGTACAAAATGTTGGTATTTTATTATTGAAAATACAGTAATACAATTAGTTTATTATTATTCTTAATAATAATAATTATATTGTTTCTTAAACTGACTACAGCAGATGCTGTAGATGTTTGAAAATCGGCTTCTAAAAATCTGCATAAGTGAGAAAAAACAAGAAAAGATAAAACCGAAAACATTTTTACAGTGTTGCATTATACATTGGCATTTGGTTAGCAAAAATGTGATGATGCTGACTTTGTGAGCAAAGGGTTAGCTGCCCATCTGCAGCCAAGTGTATGCAGCTCGGATAAGTGCTACTTACTCATTATAACCTTGGCTCACTCTCCGAGCTTTTCAAGAAGCTTCTTACCTTTGCCTCCACCTACATTTCTCTTCTTGGATGCTGCAGAGTTAATGCTTATGTTTTATCTATGGCCATCACAGCACAGGTGGTTTAAACAGAGTTCAGTGAAATGTTACTGGAGATTAATTGTCTCTAATTTCAACCTTGGTAGCAATGTTATGAAAATGAAGCAGATAGCACTTTGGCAGCAGAGCCACTTGTCTATCAAAGTTGTACTAGGTTGATAATAAATTAGCTTGAGGGATAACTGGAAAAAAAAAATCGTATTTAAATCAGTAAAATAGTTCTTGCTGTACCTGTATAACCTGTGTGTATGAATAGCAGGCTCCTATCTGGTTAAGGTTGTTGTTTTGTAATGCCAAGCATTATTAATGCCAGTCTAGGTGTTAGCCAGCATTGAGTAATGCTTATTGGCTATATCAAAATAATTTAAATACATACTTTTTTTAAAAAGGCTACATTTCCAATTTCAGCAATATGTGTGTTTGCGCTGTTGCTGCATCCCCATGCTCCAGCAATAATTGTGTGGTATATTTTAAATACTGGCGAACTTTGACTCAAAGAGCCATGCAATGTCGTCTTGACCAGTAAAAGTGAAAACTTGTGGCGATCCCAGCATTTTATAGAAGACTATAAAGCAATTTCATGAATGCTGTTAAATGGTACAGTGTCTAAACTTGTACACAATCTAGACTATATATATTTTTGGCACAAAAACAATTACATTCACAGAACTGGGAAGGTTAACAGAAAAACATAATAAAACTATAATTCTAGAAATATAATACCAGAACGTTCTGTTAAGTCATGTAAAAGCTAGTGGTCACCTCGTGTTTATGAAAATGAGCTGCAAATTACCATTATAATACGTGAAACTGGGTTTTTCAATGTATACGATACAGTATATAGTGGAGAGCTGTGTTTAAAAGAATGAGCCCTTCCCTTTTAAATCCAATCACTATGTACTGTATTACAGTTCAAATGAATGCATTCTTTCATGATAATAACATTCCAATCTAAAAATGTAATGGGCAATATTTGTTTATTGGCTAACACCACATTTTATATAACTATAATTTTCCAGTAAGAGCTATACCAGGGGAGAGTGAAGAATGCATTTCATACATGCAGTAATACATATATTTGTCATGCGTTCATATTATACTGATTTCTTTTTATTGCCTCCAGCACCTCATTTTTGTTATGAAAGCAAGTACAATATTGAATTTTGTTGAAGATATTCACTGATGTATTTGTTATAATATATCTGCAGAGGTGGTGTTTTCAATGCAGTTGTTGCCTGCCTTAGGGTTTACAAGTCACTATGCCAGCTCACCCTAAAAAACACTTGAATGCCCCAAATATTAGATGTATATTTTAAAGATGGCAAATTAACTCTTTTCAGTCTCCACCCCAGCATTTGCTGATCTGTGTTTCACACAAAATGATGACAATTCCATTTAATGTTCCGCATTCTCAAGATTATGTAGTTCTTGATTAAAGCTTATTATGGAGAGGTATGGATCTCTTTTGCATGAACAGGTTGGAATACTCACCTGTGAATTGAGGAACTTGTGTCTTATTCTTGCTACCATTTTACCTCATTTTTGCTTGTTTTCAGGTGGGAATAACAGGGGATGGTGGTTGGTCAATGAAGCCAATGTACAGTACGTTTGGGGGCTAGTAGGAATGGAGGAACTGCTCTCCTAGCCCTGCAGCCTTAATGCAATGCTGTCCACCTTTTCCAAGATGCTCTCCAGAGGTCTAGCCCATACGGCCACACATCTCACCACAGCAATACAGGCTGATCTACAAAATCTGGGAACAAGGATCAAAGCTATAGAACAAAAAGCAGACCACACTGTGCTTAGAACAAACCAAAATACTGCTAGAATCCAAAACCTGCACAACCAACTGGACACTGCCTTGTCTAAAATAGACGACTTTGAAAACAGGTCCAGATGGGGGGGCGTGGCGACTGGAGCTGTTGATGGCCGCTTAGCACAGGAGCTCCGCCAGCCATAAGGGACCGAACCGCACACCGGACCTCCAGGACTACCTCATCTGGCCAGCCAGGAAGGTGAAACCCCGCAGACCCTCAGGAGATGACCCGGCGCCGCAGAGAACGTCCACAAATCGATAAAATGGAGATAATTGCTAGACCACATGAGCCCTGCATTCTGCAAGATGGCGGCAACGGCCGCCTCCTACAAGCACCAGCCTCAGCCCTTCATCCAGCAACAGGAACTCCTCAACATGCGATGGGCAAGGTAGGCAACCCTGACAGTGGGGGCTCCTTTGGGTCATCCTCCCCTGGGTCACCAACCTCAAGAAGCCCTGTCAAAACCAAAGCAAGGTTTATATCCCCAGCCAAGCAAGGACAGGGGCATGTCTCTGGACTGAGCTATACACAGACACAGTTCCCCAGCATGGAGCACAGCCTGCACAATGCTGATCCCTTTGCCTCTTATCCCACTACTGGAAATCCAATCTCTTATGTTATGATGAAAGATATGCTGCATATGATTCATGCATACATTTAGAACCTCTCTACATGCTGATGTGATGAGCTACATGCACCAGTTTAAAAGTGAAATGCAGAATATGGGAGATAGACTTAACACAGCAGAAAACTCCATAAGCAAGCAAGCTTTATCACATAATGCCATGGTTGATGCACATAACCGTCAATCCGAAGACATAGCTTGGCTTAAAGACAAAGTGGCCGACTTAGAAGACAGGTCCAGAAGAAATAATCTTAAATTAAGGGGATCCCGGAGTCAATACTGCCACAACACTTAGAACAACATGCAACCAAATTGTTCTCATCATTAGTACCAAACCTATCAGAAATTGATTTGGCAATTCACAGAATACCTAAACCTGCGTTCTTGTCTCCTGAAATACCGAGAGATATACTTCTGCGGGTTCATTTCTTCCAAACTAAGGAGAAGATAATGAAGGCCTTCCGCAAAAACCCAGCACTTCCCGCTGAATTTGCTAAACTACAAATTCTTCCTGACCTGTCCCGGTATACATTACAAAAAAGGAAGAACCTAGCGACCATTACAAAGGCATTACGGAACCATAACATCTTGCATAAATGGACATACCCTGCGTCACTTTCAATTACGCACAACGGAACCACGACCACTATATCATCTCTGGAAGATGGTATATCCCTACTCCAGAAATGGGGCATATTACTCCCACCTGATATTCCACACCAGCGTCAACCACAGCACATGCCTCTTGAAGAAGAATGGCAACTGATGACGAGGAAAAAGCAAGGGAAACAGAAGCACAATCCTGGAGGTCCTACATTCACACCACCCACATCCTTCCAACATCAAGGTCCCCAGCCTAAGGAATGATAATTCTCCTCATGGCCCTCTTTCAACACCCTCTATCAACCATTCAAGTTGATCTCGGACCACATCCATGGTCCCTTTTTTACAATACCTGTTCTACCGTTCTTTCACGTTCCTCAGTTTTGTCTTTCCCAGTTTCAACTGCCCCAGGAACCACACATACGTGTAACAACAAGGATACTTTTCATGCACTGAACTTTTCACCTCAATACCAGCACCACCCTAACTCACCAAGGCTACTGATTTACCATGCCCTTTAAATGCATTTCGATAAAAGCCAACGGCCTTAATCACCCTGCTAAAAGATTTGCACTTTGGAGAGAAGTAAAAACAACAATGGCAGACATAGTGGCGGTCCAAGAGACCCACTTCCAGACACAGAACCACCCTAAATGCACCCACAAAGACTTTCCCCATATCTTCCTTGCAACCTCCTCTACTTAGAAAAAAGGAGTTCTGCTAGCAATAAAAAACACAATATCAACACAAAATAAAGATCTCATCACAGACCCAGATGGAAGATACATTATTCTGACTGGAACATTTAACAACCTTCCACTAACCCTAGTAGCACTGCATGCACCCAATACCCATCAGTTACGATTTTTCCGAAGACTTATTAAGAAAACCAACAAGATCAAACACGGAAACCTCTTGATGTGCAGAGACTTCAGCTCGATGACAGACCCAGAACTTGACTCATCAACCCCAATGAAAGGCAGAAAAACCTCTCTCCAAGGACTGCTTCACAAGGAAGGTCTGTATGACACATGGAGATGCCTTCACGCCACAGAGAGAGACTCCACATTTTATTCGGCTAGACACCAAACCTATTCCAGAATAGACATGTTCATTACGGACTGGCATCTATTGGGAAGGACCATATAGTCCTCATAAATGAGTGATAAAATCGCCAAAACCAGACTCTGTTTAAAACACAGACAGATATTCCATGTATTAGGGATTCCCCCGGGGCTTGATGTATATAATCTGGTATTCACCTTCACCACACCATACATGACCCCTTAAGAATGGGCACTCACCAGAAACACTATGGTCATATGCCTGTAAGCATTGGTTGCTTGGACCCTTGACACTCCGGAATACCTCTGTTAGCATCAGATGACTGATCAGATGGGAAGAGTAGAGGCGCTCCTACTCACGGATAGTACGAGGTGGAGGACACTCTCCCTCCCACTAGTCACTGAAGTCTGACCTCTTGCCTTGAATACTTCTGTTCCAGGTCCCTGACTGATACTCGTGTGTGGAGGTCATCTGATGCTAACAGAGGTATTCCGGAGTGTCAAGGGTCCAAGCAACCAATGCTTACAGGCGTATGACCATAGTGTTTCTGGTGAGTGCCCATTCTTAGGGGGTCACGTATGGTGTGGTGAAGGTGAATACCGGATTATATACATCAAGCCCCGGGGAAATCCCTAATACATGGAATATCTGGCTGTGTTTTAAACAGAGACTGGTTTTGGCGATTTTATCACTCATTTATGAGGACTTTATGATCTTTAATATATTATCACATATTGAGCGCTGCTGGATGTGATTGGTGCTGAACTTTTATTAGTTTTAGTATTTTTTACATTTTTTACAGACTGTTTTATTATTACAGCGGCTGCGATCAGCAAATTTTATGAGTTTTTTTAAAATTTATATTTATGATTGTGTGGTCTACCCCTTGTAACAGTAAGCGCTGGGCGAGTGTTTGAAAATTCCCTTTTTCAACCACTTTTTTGTATTGGGAAGGACCACCTCGGCAGTTGTCAAGGACATCACATGGTCTGACCACGCGGTGGTCGAGATAGCTGTCTATGAGGGATTCCCTAGAGGTAAAAACCAGGTATGGAGATGCAATGTCAGGAGTTTACAGTCTAATGTATGTAACACCCATTTATCACAGCACTTACAAGAATTTATCCAAATTAATTCCCCATCAGTATCAGACCCCTGGACACTCTGGGGAGCACATGAATCATACATGAGGGGAATCTGTATCCAACAAAACTCCAACTTAAGGAAGAAATACAACCAAAAATTAACAAAAACCCTTTCATTGATCCACAACTTAGAAGTGGACAACAAAAAAAACCCCACAACCTAAATTAGCCAATGAATTAAACACTCTCAGACACCAACTCCGCTCTTTATTGCTAGAGAAACACGACATTCAATTAAGAAAACTCAAACTAAACTACTACGCACATGCTAATAAAACAGGGAAATTACTAGCCAATAGCTTAAAAACCAAACAAGCAAAATCCAGAATAGTCCACCTAAACAAACTACACTCCTCACATAAACTAACACACCCAAATGATATAGCAAATTAATTTGCAGAATATTATCATTCTCTTTATAACTTAGACACGAACCCAGGCACCATTAAACCCTTCAAAACCTCCATATCCAAATTCTTAGACAATCTAAATCTCCCCCATCTCTCTGACTATCAACTAACCAAGCCCAACGAACCTATAACTACAGAGGAAATCCATAAGACCATCATGACACTCCCACATGGGAAATCGCCCGGACCAGACGGATTTCCGAGCGAATATTATCAAATCTTCCACCACACCCTAGCACCACATCTAGCAGATGTTTTCAACAAAGCAATAACTATGGCGTCGTTTCCCAAAGACATGCTCGAGGCATATATAGTAACGATACCTAAACCCGGAAAAGATGCCTCACTACCAAATAACTACCGACCGATCTCCCTACTAAACACGGACTTGAAAATCTTTGCAAAGATTCTGGCCAAAAGATTGCAGGGAGTGACGCAAACTCTGGTCCAAAAAGACCAGATGGGTTTCATACCCGGTAGGCAAACGACAGATGCTACTAGACGCATTATCAATATAACACACATGGCCAAGACCTTGGATGCAGAGAAGGCGTTCAATAGAATTAATTGGGAATATATGACTTCCACTTTAATAAAATTCGGCCTAACAGGAAATATTCTATCAGCTATCCTTGCCTTATACTCCCAACCGTCTGCAAAAGTATTCACGTCAGGTACACTTTCAAAATCATTCCCCATCACAAACGGCACTAGACAAGAATGCCCCCTTTCACCTTCCATCTTTAATCTCTCCATCGAACCCCTAGCAGAAGCTATACGATCGGAAACAAAAATCTCAGGGTTTAAGACAGGAAAACTAGAACATAAAATCAACCTATTCGCCGATGATATAATCCTAATGCTAACCAAGCCGGAAACATCACTACTGGCGGCCCACAAAATCCTAAAAGAATTTGGTAAAATTTCATATTATAAAATAAACCCCTCCAAATCCTGCATACTTGAACTGGAAATAACACCCGACATCAAACAACGTCTCCAATTAGAATGCCCCTTCCCATGGACTACAGAAAAAATAACTTATCTAGGAATTTTCATTACCCCATACCCATCCGACCTACTCCTAACTAACCTTAAACAACTTAAACAGAAAATTTCCGAAGACCTTAAAAGATTTGAAAAAGTTGATATATCTTGGGGAGCCAGAATGGCAACAATTAAGATGTGCATCCTTCCCCAAATACTTTATATATTCAGAACACTACCGATCCCGATTCCTAAAACACAACTAAACGCCCTTTTGACCATCTTAAGGAAATATATCTGGGCAGGGAAAAAAGCCAGAATAGCATATGACACCCTTGCCACACATAAATATATGGGAGGAGCAGGACTGCCAAACCTATCAGCCTATTATTGGGCAGCGCGTATAGATCAGCTGAAACACTGGGACATTAAACCTGAATCCCCACTATGGGCCTCCATCGAAGAACACCTAGTCCCGACCAAAAACCTCAAATGGCTATTGTTGAGTGATCTATGGATTCCCTGGAATTGGAACAAACTACCATTAACAATTAAATCCTCCCTTCAGGCTTGGAGAACTATCTCCAAATCCCAACCTAACCTTAACCTAGAACACCAAAACCCTCTTCCATTAGACATGTTACCATCAAAAATTCATAAATTGGATATAAACCAATTTAAAACACTAGGCATCCGACATTTAAAACAATTCTATAATAAACATACTCTCAAGACCAAAAAAATGATAACAAAAGAGTTTAACATGCCAGCGGACACCTCTGTATCCCTTTCTAAAATCCTAATGTTACTGTCCATACATCCAATCTTGGAAACTAATACCAACTCCAAAACATGGAACTTCATAACTGCAGACAAATCAGAATGTAAAGGAATTTCCCTAGTATACTCCATTATGACTTCAGACACACTAACCCAGAAATCACAACACTTGATTAAATGGGAAAAATCCCTTAATCAAATATTCACGATAACACAATGGCAAAAAGCAATCAAATCCACTTACAGGTTTTCCCACTGCACCAACCATTGGGAAATGATGACCAAAATCTTAAATAGATGATACTATACTCCCTATAGACTATCCAAGATGATAAATAACTTCCCATCCCTATGCTGGTGCGACTGCGGCATGACTGGCACCCTGTCACATGTACTATGGGAATGCCCCTCCTCGAAAAGCTACTGGAACTCAATATTCCAGTGCCTTGCTACCAGCCCTGGAATATTGAGGAAACCATCCATAGAACTATAGATAAAAGAATACTAAAACACACAGATGGTAAATATTCCTGTAGCGCAAGGGGGAAGAGCGCAATCACAACCCCTATCAAAAGCGTCAGCTGACACTGGCACCCATAGAACAAAATAAAACACCAATGCAGTATAGTTCATCAATGATATGCAGCAATAGTCCATGAAATATCCGTTATGGAGAAGTAAATTGTGGGTGCAGATGTATGGGATCACCAACCATCACCACTGTGCTCTGAAGGGGGAGATGCAATGCCCACTCACCGACTTCATAGGCTCAGCCACTCTCATGACAGAGCAAACAGACCAGTAATCACAATTTCCTCCAGACCTCCAAGACCGGAAACACTAGCTCAGGACCAATCGAGTATCAGACATGCAGAGGGAGAGAGAATACTCCACTAGTGTGATAACGTTTAACTCCGCTTTATTACACACAAAGTAAAATATATTGCACTCACATGTCCTTACTAGGAATACAGCATATCAGATCAGGAGGTGATCACCCATCGGGACCGGGACCCAGGCTCCACGCCGTGGGTAGCGCGCCTTCCGGGTTTGCAGACTCCTTGTTTACAAGAATGAGGTTACGCCGCCTGGCCACGCCATCCATAGAACTAGCTCTTCTAAATCTGAACATAGACACATATTCTCTCATGTACAGACAAATAATAATTCATGTATTACTAGCAGCTAGAAATTTGATATTAAGGAATTGGAAATCCAAGGTCATTCCAAACCTATCGGAAGTTATACATTTGGTGAATGAAAACTATCTACTTGAAAAAGCACTGTCAGTTAATAACTTAACCTACAGCAAATTTCAGTTAGCCTGGGCCGAATGGCCTTTTCTTACACCTGATAACAGAATGTCTTAATATCCTGCTGCCATGGTGGACTATTAGCCCCAGGTTTGGCGGACATCCTTTCAAAATTTCTGTTAGATGGGAGAAGGCTGATCCTCTTCCACCTAACTGGGTCTGGGTGTAGGTTTTTGTTTTTGGGTTTTGTTTTTTCCTTTTTTATGTACTTATTCCTTTTTCTCTCCATCTCCCTAGGTCCTCCTTCTACATACTCCCCTCTCTCTTCTCTCATTGCAGTCATCAAGGAACAATCACACGGAAAAGGACTCCTGCTCCCAGCTCCCCGATCTTCTCTGCCTTTTTACCATCATGCAGGATCTGTCCTCTCTGGGCCTGACTTCCTGTCACTACGAGCATATGCCTCCCCTCCAGGTCCATGACCTCATCTGAATCTAACTCCTCTACACTCTGGATAGCCTCCCACAACGTTCAAGGGCTAAACTCCCCAATCAAAGTACGTAAGTTATTCAACCACTACCACTCACAAAAATTAAACATCTTACTGCTGCAAGAAACACATTTTCCTGGCCAGAACAGTCCTTCATTCATTAACCAGAAATATCCACATTTCTTCCTTGATAATGCTGAAGATAAAACGAGGTAGCTGTGTTCTTTTCTAAGCATTTAAACTTTTCAGTTAATCGAGTATTGAGAAACCCCAATGTCAGATATATATATTACTATCAGGTTCCATTGACAGCAAGATTTATACTTTTCTTTCCTACTATACCCCTAATCGTGGCCAGGTAGCTTTTTTGCCGATCCAGCCCAGATTATTTCAGCCAATACAGAAGGAGTATTGGTAATTGGTGGCGACTCTAATGTTACGTTTGATCAATGCCTTGACAAATCAGGAGGGGACAGATCCTGTCTCAATCCCCCCCCCCCCCCCTAAATAAAGCCTTTGCACAGCAAAGATCCTACACTCGCTAGGATTAGTGGACATTTGGAGAGAGCTAAACCCTAGATCCAAAGATTACACCCATTTCTCAGCCCCTCACCAAACCTATGCTAGGATAGATCACATTTTCGTTCCCAAGGCAATTATACCATTCGCCACTAAGGCGCTCATCAGAGATAATGCTTTATCAGACCATGCCCTAGTCCTTCTCACGCTGTCACATCCATCTGGACCAAACTGTCCTTCTGGTGGCGTCTCAATGATTCACTCCTTATCAAACCAGTATACTGTACAATCCTAGCAAAGGAACTCAAGGAATACTTTCTCACTAATGATAATGGAGATATTCCCCCTGAAACTTTATGGGCTGCCCAAAAAACAGTAATTAGAGGGAAAATTATTAAGCTATCTTCCAAACTTAAACGAGAGTGAAGGGCTGAAATAGACAGATAGGAGAAGAACTTTATGAGCATTAGTAAATCCCACGAAAAGCAGCCTTCCAAGACTTCTCTAGCTCAATTGGAAGGGGCTCACCTTGCTCTAAACTTGGCTCTAACCACCGAGGCAGAAAAAAGCCTCAGATGGTCAGGAGCATGCTTTTACTGGCAAAAAGATAAGGTTTGGCCAAAACTAGCTGCTATAGTAACACCTAAGCCATTCTCATTTTTCTTTTCCTAAAATCTGCATAGCCTCAGGGGTCCTCACACAAAATCTGACAACAATCATGCAATCCTTCCAAGACTTCTACTCCAAACTATATACACTATATCCACCTCCCATGCCGCGGAATTCCTCCGCAACCTCCCCCTTCCGAAGTTGTCCTCCAAACACCTTTCTAGTTTGGAAAAAAACAATTTCAGAGGCTGAGATCCTGGAGGTGATCAAATTCTACAAAAATGGTTCGGCTCCGGACCCTGACGATTTCTCAGTCTGTTACTACAAAACCGTTGGTCTCACTCTTGCTCCATATCTGGTCAGGTTGTATACCTCTCTCAAGACAGGAAACTCCATAGACAAAGCACTGAATCTAGCTTTTGTGTCGGTCATCCCCAAACCTGGAAAAAACACTAGCGACATTAGTAATTATCAACCAATCTCATTGATTAATAATAACTTAAAAATCTTGACTGAAATCTAATCTAATAGAATTTCATCTTTTATAGCCAAATATGTCAATAAGGACCAAGCAGGTTTCATCCCTGGAAGACAGGGTCCAGACCAGATACGGAGGGCAATTGATATAATCTCTATCCTACGTTCCTGTTGGAATGGGGGAGACTCACAAGAAGGTCTTTTACTGTATGTGGATTTACAGAAAGCCTTTGACACAGTAGCATGGCCTTATCAATTTGAACTCTTAGAAAATTGGGGCTTTGGCCCTCACTTTCTGGGTACTCTGACAGCATTGTATTCCACTCCCAGTGAACATGGACGCCTACAAGGATATTATTTCAAATCCTTTAGGAAAAGGAATGGGCCAAGGCTGCCCTTTATCACTCCTAATTTTTGCTATAGCTATCGAATAATTAGCGATTGCTATCAGAAATCACCTCGACATTCGAGGAGTAGTGGCCCTATCAAACACAAATGTGCCTTTTTTGCCGATGACCTTCTCCTGTTTGTCACCTCACCCCTGATATCTATCCCCAATATCTTCAGACTTTTAAAGAACTTTGTCTCTGCCTCTGGTCTGAAGGTTGTTATGTCCAAGTCTAGTGCACTGAACATCTCAGTCGAGCCTTCCCTAGATGAGCAATTGCAAAGACATTTCCCCTTCTCTTGGCATCCAAAATCCATCCCTTATTTAGGCATTCACTTGACTTCCAACATAGCCCAGCCTTACAAGCCAAACTACCCTACCCTTTATAATAAACTAGTTGCTGACCTCACTTTGTGGGCTAAGCATGATTTATCCTGGATAGGTCAGGTCAGTTCAGTAAAAAATAATCCTTCTCCTCTGTCTCCTATATTAGTCTACCTCCCTCCCTGTGCCAATAAAAAAGACACACCTGAATAGATTCCAATCTAAAATTATTCAGTGTGTGTGGTGGAAAAAAGGCCACCGCTGCCCCAAAATGGTACTCTTCTGGTTATTCACACAGGGAGGGCTTGCCCTTCCTAACCTCTGGTGGTATTACCAAGCAGCTCAACTAGCCCAATTTTCCATGATCTATTTACGAGGATTCACACCTGACTGGATCTCCATGGAATGTCAAGCTGTCCCCCAATTTATATTAGACTTTCTTGCTTGGTGCCCATCCAAAATTAGACCCCCGATTCTTGCACTGACTTTAGCCCATTGCTTTGCTCTAATTGATCAACTCCACAAACACCCTTCTCTGACCTCTGACACATATATCTCACAACCCACAATTCCCCCCAGGATTGAATAAAAGGGCCTTTCACTGGTGTCTGGCAAAAGGACTGTACCGCATAGGACACTTTTTTAACTTCATGGGCTGCTTTCTGCAAGTTACTGCATCAGCAATTTGAAAATGCCCCCCGTAGAGCAATTTTGATTCTCACAAATCTCTAATTTTTTGCACTCTATTTAGATCAACAAGCCTAACCCCCCCAGAATTTCAGCATATGAAAGTTGGTGTTTGGAGCTTCTGGACCAGAGGGGAGGCATCTCCATAATTTTTCTCACTGTTGGCGGAGAACACAGAGAATCCGTGCTACAACCAGAGCTGGGAACAGGACCTGGATGAGGAATTGGATCTAGACACTTGGCACCAGCATTTTCATTGCTTTTTTAAGGGAGTAGTCAATGTCTCACTAGTTGAAGCAAATGTAAAACCTTTGTCGTGCTGGTATTTAGCACCTACCCATCTGGCTAAAATGTATCCGGATTCTTCTCCCCTCTGCTTTATCCACACATGGTGGTCCTGTCCCAGATTTCGTAGTTTCTGGAATAAATTCTTCCAGATAATACACAAGGTCACTGGCTGTGCTATTCCTAAAACCACACAGACAGCCTTGTTAAACAGTCAGATGGAGAAGATTCCAAAACATACCCATGCTCTTATATTCTATATGCTTCTAGGAGCTAAGATCACGATAGCTCGAGTCTGGAAAAAATCTATGATCTCTATTGGAGCAGCTAAATGTAAAATCTCATGGATTCTGATGCAACAAAAACTGGTTGCTGTCTTACTAGATAGGACGGAGAGATTTCAACATACATATGAGCCTTGGGCATCCTAAGTATTTTCAGAGTTTTCATGTTTCTTCCATGGTGATTTTCTTCCCCACTCTTCCCCTCTCCACTTCCATCCCTTTCTTCTCTTTAATCGCTGTCTGCCTTCTGTTCTTTATATATATATATATATATATATATATATTTATATATATTTATATATATAGATCTATCTATCTATCTATCTATCTATCTATCTATCTATCTATCTATCTATCTATCTATCTATCTATCTATCTATCTATCTATCTATCTATCTATCTATCTATCTATCTATCTATCTATCTATACAGGGCTCAAAATTTCAAGTCCTGAGCTACTAGCCAGGCCTTAAGGGTTACTCGCCACTACTTGCCCCACCCAACCCCTACCCTGCCCCGCCCCTAAATGCGCCCTCAAAAAATTATTTTATAAAATGACACTGTTAAATGTTTTTGCATGACTGCAGAAGTTGCACAAATAAATATTAATAACAACAGTGTGATTGTATGTGCGTTTTACCTGGATTTTAGGTGCACTTCTATTAAATTCTATTACACAGTGCGTTTTCTGAAGCCGCATCAAAGATCCAGCATACAGGACTTTAAAGCGCTTTCATGAAAAAGCACTTTGTAATAGAAATTCAATAGAAATGCACCTAAAATCCAGGTAAAACGCACATACAATTACACTGGCCAAACCACAGTTCACCAGTTATTAGGGATAAGAGAGTGAATAGGGGGGGCTGGGGAGTCTGGGTTGTAATAATATATGTTAATGAAGTGCAGAGTGAAGGGCTGTAGAGAAAGTGCTAAGGCTGTATTTTGGGACAGGACAGGGTCAGCTAAATGGCTGCTTGGAATGCTCAGAGCTGGGACCAGAGGTTGCAGGACATACAGTACACATTTATGGAGGGGACAGCTGAAAGATAGAAGTATATGAAGGGTTAATGTGAACAGAGGACTTACGATTGTGCAGGGAAGATAAAGACAAGTGCGAGGAGACAGACAAAGTGAAAGTAATCTGGCCGAGTAGAACAAACCAACAGGGGAGGGGAGCTTGGAAGGAGAGAAGTGATTAACGGCTGCAGGAGAGATAAGTGGCTGGAACAGAGGAGTCCAGAAATCATGCATTGTGCTTCTGCAATAACAGGAGGGAGAATGACATTCACTCCTGTCAGGCAGGTGAAGGCAGAAGCTCCTAGTGCGCCCCCCCCCCCCTCATCACAGATATGGACACGGCCCACCCCTGCACGTCCAGACAGTGTTCTGTTTCTTCCTCTCCTTGCTCGCATTCAATCATTTTTCACTCGCAAAATGCGAGCAGTCGAGTGAAAAATTTGAGGGCTGTATATATAGATATATCTATATATATATTTTTTTCCTTTTTTTTTCTTTTTACTAATTAAGGTTGACTTTAACCTCTATTTTGTTGAAGCATCCCAGCTCTGCCTTCCTCCAAAGGCTCCTTCCCTTCAGGAGTGGTCAATGTGTCCTCTCCTCATTAGCAATGTCGCGAACCTAAAATTCGCCGTTCGCGAGTATTGAGAAACCCCATTGTCAGATATATATATTACTATCAGGTTCCATTGACAGCAAGATTTATACTTTTCTTTCCTACTATACCCCTAATCGTGGCCAGGTAGCTTTTTTGCCGATCCAGCCCAGATTATTTCAGCCAATACAGAAGGAGTATTGGTAATTGGTGGCGACTCTAATGTTACGTTTGATCAATGCCTTGACAAATCAGGAGGGGACAGATCCTGTCTCAATCCCCCCCCCTAAATAAAGCCTTTGCACAGCAAAGATCCTACACTCGCTAGGATTAGTGGACATTTGGAGAGAGCTAAACCCTAGATCCAAAGATTACACCCATTTCTCAGCCCCTCACCAAACCTATGCTAGGATAGATCACATTTTCGTTCCCAAGGCAATTATCCCATTCGCCACTAAGGCGCTCATCAGAGATAGTGCTTTATCAGACCATGCCCTAGTCCTTCTCACGCTGTCACATCCATCTGGACCAAACTGTCCTTCTGGTGGCGTCTCAATGATTCACTCCTTATCAAACCAGTATACTGTACAATCCTAGCAAAGGAACTCAAGGAATACTTTCTCACTAATGATAATGGAGATATTCCCCCTGAAACTTTATGGGCTGCCCAAAAAACAGTAATTAGAGGGAAAATTATTAAGCTATCTTCCAAACTTAAACGAGAGTGAAGGGCTGAAATAGACAGATAGGAGAAGAACTTTATGAGCATGAGCATTAGTAAATCCCACAAAAAGCAGCCTTCCAAGACTTCTCTAGCTCAATTGGAAGGGGCTCACCTTGCTCTAAACTTGGCTCTAACCACCGAGGCAGAAAAAAGCCTCAGATGGTCAGGAGCATGCTTTTACTGGCAAAAAGATAAGGTTTGGCCAAAACTAGCTGCTATAGTAACACCTAAGCCATTCTCATTTTTCTTTTCCTAAAATCTGCATAGCCTCAGGGGTCCTCACACAAAATCTGACAACAATCATGCAATCCTTCCAAGACTTCTACTCCAAACTATATACACTATATCCACCTCCCATGCCGCGGAATTCCTCCGCAACCTCCCCCTTCCGAAGTTGTCCTCCAAACACCTTTCTAGTTTGGAAAAAAACAATTTCAGAGGCTGAGATCCTGGAGGTGATCAAATTCTACAAAAATGGTTCGGCTCCGGACCCTGACGATTTCTCAGTCTGTTACTACAAAACCGTTGGTCTCACTCTTGCTCCATATCTGGTCAGGTTGTATACCTCTCTCAAGACAGGAAACTCCATAGACAAAGCACTGAATCTAGCTTTTGTGTCGGTCATCCCCAAACCTGGAAAAAACACTAGCGACATTAGTAATTATCAACCAATCTCATTGATTAATAATAACTTAAAAATCTTGACTGAAATCTAATCTAATAGAATTTCATCTTTTATAGCCAAATATGTCAATAAGGACCAAGCAGGTTTCATCCCTGGAAGACAGGGTCCAGACCAGATACGGAGGGCAATTGATATAATCTCTATCCTACGTTCCAATTGGGATGGGGGAGACTCACAAGAAGGTCTTTTACTGTATGTGGATTTACAGAAAGCCTTTGACACAGTAGCATGGCCTTATCAATTTGAACTCTTAGAAAATTGGGGCTTTGGCCCTCACTTTCTGGGTACTCTGACAGCATTGTATTCCACTCCCAGTGAACATGGACGCCTACAAGGATATTATTTCAAATCCTTTAGGAAAAGGAATGGGCCAAGGCTGCCCTTTATCACTCCTAATTTTTGCTATAGCTATCGAATAATTAGCGATTGCTATCAGAAATCACCTCGACATTCGAGGAGTAGTCTGTGGCCCTATCAAACACAAATGTGCCTTTTTTGCCGATGACCTTCTCCTGTTTGTCACCTCACCCCTGATATCTATCCCCAATATCTTCAGACTTTTAAAGAACTTTGTCTCTGCCTCTGGTCTGAAGGTTGTTATGTCCAAGTCTAGTGCACTGAACATCTCAGTCGAGCCTTCCCTAGATGAGCAATTGCAAAGACATTTCCCATTCTCTTGGCATCCAAAATCCATCCCTTATTTAGGCATTCACTTGACTTCCAACATAGCCCAGCCTTACAAGCCAAACTACCCTACCCTTTATAATAAACTAGTTGCTGACCTCACTTTGTGGGCTAAGCATGATTTATCCTGGATAGGTCAGGTCAGTTCAGTAAAAAATAATCCTTCTCCTCTGTCTCCTATATTAGTCTACCTCCCTCCCTGTGCCAATAAAAAAGACACACCTGAATAGATTCCAATCTAAAATTATTCAGTTTGTGTGGTGGAAAAAAGGCCACCGCTGCCCCAAAATGGTACTCTTCTGGTTATTCACACAGGGAGGGCTTGCCCTTCCTAACCTCTGGTGGTATTACCAAGCAGCTCAACTAGCCCAATTTTCCATGATCTATTTACGAGGATTCACACCTGACTGGATCTCCATGGAATGTCAAGCTGTCCCCCAATTTATATTAGACTTTCTTGCTTGGTGCCCATCCAAAATTAGACCCCCGATTCTTGCACTGACTTTAGCCCATTGCTTTGCTCTAATTGATCAACTCCACAAACACCCTTCTCTGACCTCTGACACATAAATCTCACAACCCACAATTCCCCCCAGGATTGAATAAAAGGGCCTTTCACTGGTGTCTGGCAAAAGGACTGTACCGCATAGGACACTTTTTTAACTTCATGGGCCGCTTTCTGCAAGTTACTGCATCAGCAATTTGAAAATGCCCCCCGTAGAGCAATTTTGATTCTCACAAATCTCTAATTTTTTGCACTCTATTTGGATCAACAAGCCTAACCCCCCCAGAATTTCAGCATATGAAAGTTGGTGTTCGGAGCTTCTGGACCAGAGGGGAGGCAGCTCCATAATTTTTCTCACTGTTGGTCGGAGAACACAGAGAATCCGTGCTACAACCGGAGCTGGGAACAGGACCTGGATGAGGAATTGGATCTAGACACTTGGCACCAGCATTTTCATTGCTTTTTTAAGGGAGTAGTCAATGTCTCACTAGTTGAAGCAAATGTAAAACCTTTGTCGTGCTGGTATTTAGCACCTACCCATCTGGCTAAAATGTATCCGGATTCTTCTCCCCTCTGCTTTATCCACACATGGTGGTCCTGTCCCAGATTTCGTAGTTTCTGGAATAAATTCTTCCAGATAATACACAAGGTCACTGGCTGTGCTATTCCTAAAACCACACAGACAGCCTTGTTAAACAGTCAGATGGAGAAGATTCCAAAACATACCCATGCTCTTATATTCTATATGCTTCTAGGAGCTAAGATCACGATAGCTCGAGTCTGGAAAAAATCTATGATCTCTATTGGAGCAGCTAAATGTAAAATCTCATGGATTCTGATGCAACAAAAACTGGTTGCTGTCTTACTAGATAGGACGGAGAGATTTCAACATACATATGAGCCTTGGGCATCCTAAGTATTTTCAGAGTTTTCATGTTTCTTCCATGGTGATTTTCTTCCCCACTCTTCCCCTCTCCACTTCCATCCCTTTCTTCTCTTTAATCGCTGTCTGCCTTCTGTTCTTTATATATATATATATATATATATATATATATATATATATATATATATATTTATATATATAGATAGATCTATCTATCTATCTATCTATCTATCTATCTATCTATCTATCTATCTATCTATCTATCTATCTATCTATCTATCTATCTATCTATCTATCTATCTATCTATCTATCTATCTATCTATCTATCTATCTATCTATCTATCTATCGGGCTCAAAATTTCAAGTCCTGAGCTACTAGCCAGGCCTTAAGGGTTACTCGCCACTACTTGCCCCACCCAACCCCTACCCTGCCCCGCCCCTAAATGCGCCCTCAAAAAATTATTTTATAAAATGACACTGTTAAATGTTTTTGCATGACTGCGGAAGTTGCACAAATAAATATTAATAACAACAGTGTGATTGTATGTGCGTTTTACCTGGATTTTAGGTGCACTTCTATTAAATTCTATTACACAGTGCATTTTCTGAAGCCGCATCAAAGATCCAGCATACAGGACTTTAAAGCGCTTTCATGAAAAAGCACTTTGTAATAGAAATTCAATAGAAATGCACCTAAAATCCAGGTAAAACGCACATACAATTACACTGGCCAAACCACAGTTCACCAGTTATTAGGGATAAGAGAGTGAATAGGGGGGGCTGGGGAGTCTGGGTTGTAATAATATATGTTAATGAAGTGCAGAGTGAAGGGCTGTAGAGAAAGTGCTAAGGCTGTATTTTGGGACAGGACAGGGTCAGCTAAATGGCTGCTTGGAATGCTCAGAGCTGGGACCAGAGGCTGCAGGACATACAGTACACATTTATGGAGGGGACAGCTGAAAGATAGAAGTATATGAAGGGTTAATGTGAACAGAGGACTTACGATTGTGCAGGGAAGATAAAGACAAGTGCGAGGAGACAGACAAAGTGAAAGTAATCTGGCTGAGTAGAAGAAACCAACAGGGGAGGGGAGCTTGGAAGGAGAGAAGTGATTAACGGCTGCAGGAGAGATAAGTGGCTGGAACAGAGGAGTCCAGAAATCATGCATTGTGCTTCTGCAATAACAGGAGGGAGAATGACATTCACTCCTGTCAGGCAGGTGAAGGCAGAAGCTCCTAGTGCGCCCCCCCCCTCATCACAGATATGGACACTGCCCACCCCTGCACGTCCAGACAGTGTTCTGTTTCTTCCTCTCCTTGCTCGCATTCAATCATTTTTCACTCGCAAAATGCGAGCAGTCGAGTGAAAAATTTGAGGGCTGTATATATAAATATATCTATATATATTTTTTTTTTCCTTTTTTTTTTTTTTACTAATTAAGGTTGACTTTAACCTCTATTTTGTTGAAGCATCCCAGCTCTGCCTTCCTCCAAAGGCTCCTTCCCTTCAGGAGTGGTCAATGTGTCCTCTCCTCATTAGCAATGTCGCGAACCTAAAATTCGCCGTTCGCGAACGGCGAACGCGAACATCGGCAAATGTTCGCGAACCGGGCGAACCGCCATAGAGTTCAATAGGCAGGCGAATTTTAAAACACACAGGGACTCTTTCTGGCCACAATAGTGATGGAAAAGTTGTTTCAACGGGACTAACACCTGGACTGTGGCATGCCGGAGGGGGATCCATGGCAAAACTCCCATGGAAAATTACGTAGTTGACGCAGAGTCGGGTTTTGATCCATAAAGGGCAGAAATCACCTAACATTCCTAAATTGTTTGGAATAACGTGCTTTAAAACATCCAGTGTGTGAATATGATCAGGTATAATGTTTTATCGGTCAAGTAGTGTAAGGGTTACGCCCGCTTCACAGTGACAGACCAAACTCTGACAGACCAAACTCCCCGTTTAACAACAGTCAGTCAGTCCATTTGCACAACCGCAAACTCCCCATTTGCACAAGGTTGGATACCAAGCTAGCCATGTCCCGTTCCTTGTCCTCACTGACATCATTGAAGGTCTCTTCCTCCACCCAGCCACGTACAACACCAAGGGTCCCCGAAAGGTGAGAACAAGCCCCCTGGGACGCCTGCTGTGGCTGGTATTCCACCTCCTCAAAGCCACCTTCCTCCTCTGACTTCTCTTCTTCAGACTCCTCTCTCTGCGTTGCCACAGGTCCAGCAATTGACAACGACAAGGCTGCTTCTGGTGGTGATGGGGAGTGGACCACAACTCTTCCTTTTCATGCTCATCTACAGCCTGATCCAGTACTCTTCGTAGGGCACGCTCCAGAAAAAACGCATATGGGATGAGGTCGATGATGTTGCCTTGGGTTCGACTGACCACCAGTGTTGTCACCTCCGCAAAAGGACGCATGAGCCTACAGCCATTGTTCATGAGCATTCAGTAACGCGGCCAAAAAATACCCAGCTCCGCAGAAAGAATGAAAGAAAATGAATGTTTTTTCTATGAAAAATGATCCTGCGGATCGCTTTTGGTCTGTTCACAATGAAGCAATGACCTTATCATCTGGGGTGTGCCAACACACTCCTAGAGGTGATCGCTTCATTGTGATACGCAAGCCCCTTCACCACGACAAGGTAACGATCACGAAGGGGAATTGACACATGTATGTGCCTTTTTTTTTGTTTTTTGTTTTTTTGCAGCCACAGAGGCCAGAAAAATTAGGCATGTACACATGCATGAAAAAGCAGGTATTGTTGCAGCCGCTGCTGTAGCAGCGGCCTGAAAAATTGAGGTTTTCAAGGCAGAAAGTGCACTAAAACATTGCGGCTTGAACCGTAGTTGGTGGCGGAGACGTCACGTAAGTCATCCGGCATGCAGAGAATGATTAAAGACAGCAGCGTGTGGACCATTTTTAGGCCAAGGCATCTCAGTCATCACCAGGCCTTTTTTAGTCAAATGCATCCCCCACTGTCAGTCCCTTCGGGATCCATGCCTCATTCATCTTAATAAACGTGAGGTAATCAAGACTTTTTTGACCTAGGCGACTTCTCTTCTCAGTGACAATACCTCCTGCTGCGCTGAAGGTCCTTTCTGACAGCACACTTGAAGCGGGGCAGGCCAGAAGTTCAATGGCAAATTGGGATAGCTCAGGCCACAGGTCAAGCCTGCTGTCAGGAAGGGCATTCCCATAGACAGAATGGCTCTTCTAGACAGCTTGCTGTGCATAGGCTACGCCCATTGCACAAGTGCGTGCACCTGTTGCTTGTATGGTCATCAAGGGGGCTATTTAAACTGAGCCTGTGCTGTGCTTCAGTGCTGTCTTGTCTACAGCGTTTCTGTGTAAACCTGCTACCTGTAAACCTGCATCTGATTACTGTTATCGACCCGGCTTGCGTTGACTTCTCCTGAACTCTGCCTGCATTGACCCCAGCTTGTCTTTGACTACGCTTCTGCCTGTACATCTGCACCTGATCCGTCTGCCAGTGTATGACCCGGCTTGCCTGATCCTGTTTCTGCCTACTATCCTGCTGGACTGCCTGCTGCTAGTCTCTGCCTACTTTTCACTGGTGTCCATCCGGCATTCCTGCTCCGCTGCAACCCGCTGACGAACTTGGCCTTCTCCTGTCTCCTGCTCGGTGGTGTCCATCTGGCATTCCTGCTCTGCTGCAACCTACTGACAGACCCAGCCTGCTCCTGTCTCCTGTTCAGTGGTGTCCATATGGCACTCCTGCTCCGCTGCGGTCCACCGACAGTCTTCCCCTGCTTGATCCTGACAGTTCGTCCGGCTAAGCTACTATCAAGACCAATAGGCACTCGTGCTCCTCTGCACTCCTGTGCTACCTGTCTGCTCTATCAGGGGCCCCGAGTCAGAGGTGTAAGAGAGGCTTTCCTCACCGTATCAGGCTCTTCTACCAGGTACGTGACACCTGCACACCCAGTAGTCAAGGGGTTCATCGCTCCTCAGAGTGTGGATATCTGCAGTTAAGGCAAGGTAGTCTGCTACCTGTCGGTCGAGTCGTTCTCTGAGGGTGGACCCCGAAGGGCTGTGGCGATGCATAGGACTAAAAAAGCTCTGCATGTCCTCCATCAACAAGACGTCTGTAAAGCGTCCTGTCCTTGCCGGCGTGGTTGTGGTGGTAGGAGGAGGATTACTTTCACCTCTTCCCCTGTTGGATTCCCGTTGTGCTGTGACATCACCCTTATATGCTGTGTAAAGCATACTTTTCAACTTATTTTGTAGCTGCTGCATCCTTTGCGACTGCCGGTAATTGGGTAACATATCAGAGACTTTCTGCTTATACCGGGGGTCTAGTAGCATGGCCACCCAGTACAGGTCGTTCTCCTTCAGCCTTTTTATACGAGGGTCCCTCAACAGGCATGACAGCATGAAAGACCCCATTTGCACAAGGTTGGATGCCGAGCTACTCATGTCCAATTCCTCGTCCTCACTGATGTCATTGAAGGTGTGTTCTTCCCCCCAGCCACGTACAACACCACGGGTACCAGATAGGTGACAACGAGCACCCTGGGATGCCTGCTGTGGTTGGTGTTCCTCCTCCTCAAAGCCACATTCCTCCTCTGACTCCTCTTCCTCACACTCCTCTTCCAGTGTTGCCGCAGGTCCAGCAAGCGATGGTAAGGCTGTTTCTGGTGGTGGTGATGGTGACCACAACTCTTCCTCTTCCTCTTCATGCTCATCTACGGCCTGATCCAGCACTCTTCGCAGGGCACGCTCCAGGAAAAAAACATATGGGATGATGTCGCTGATGGTGCCTTCGGTGCGACTCACTAGGTTTGTCACCTCCTCAAAAGGACGCATGAGCCTACAGGCATTGTGCATGAGCGTCCAGTAACGTGGCAAAAAAATACCCAGCTCCGCAGAGGCTGTCCTAGCACCCCGGTCATACAAATACTCGTTGACCGCTTTTTCTTGTTGGAGCAGGCGGTCGAACATTAGCAGTGTTGAATTCCAACGTGTCGGGCTGTCGCAAATCAAGCGCCTCACTGGCATGTTGTTTCGCCGCTGAATATCTGCAAAGTGCGCCATGGCCGTGTAGGAACGCCTGAAATGGCCACACACCTTCCTGGCCTGCTTGAGGACGTCCTGTAAGCCTGGGTACTTCTGCACAAAACGTTGCACAATCAGATTCAACACATGTGCCATGCACGGCACATGTGTCAACTTGCCCAAATTCAATGCCGCCAACAAATTGCTGCCGTTGTCACACACCACTTTGCCGATCTCCATTTGGTGCGGGGTCAGCCACTGATCCACCTGTGCGTTCAGGGCGGACAGTAGTGCTGGTCCGGTGTGACTCTCTGCTTTCAGGCAAGTCAACCCCAAGACAGCGTGACACTGTCGTATCCGGCATGTGGAATAGCCCCTGGGGAGCTGGGGGGGTGCAGTTGGTGTGGAGCAAGACGCAACAGCAGAAGAGGACTCAGCCGAGGAGGTTAGCAAAGAGGATGGAGTAGGAGGAGTAGAGGAGGTGGCAGCAGGCCTGCCTGCAAGTCGTGGCGGTGTCACCAACTCCTCTGCAGCAGAGCCACGCATTCCATGCTTGGCAGCCGCCAGCAGGTTTACCCAATGCGCAGTGTAAGTTATATACCTGCCCTGACCGTGCTTTGCAGACCAGCTATCAGTGGTCAGATGGACCCTTGCCCCAACACTGTGTGCCAGACGTGACATGATTTCCTTTTCCACAATAGAGTACAGGTTGGGGATTGCCTTTTGTGAAAAATAATTTCGGCCGGGTACCTTCCACTGCGGTGTCCCAATAGCGACAAATTTTTTGAAGGCCTCAGACTCCACCAGCTTGTATGGTAAAAGCTGGCGGGCTAAGAGTTCCGACAAGCCAGCTGTCAGACGCCGGGCAAGGGGGTGACTCTGTGAGATTGGCTTCTTACGCTCAAACATTTCCTTGACAGACACCTGACTGTGGGCAGGTGAGCAGGAACTGCTGAAGGTGAGAGGCGGAGGGGCGGGTTGTTGATAGGGGGCATGGAGGACAGCAGTGGTTGACGTGGCTGAAGATGCTGGACCAGGAGGAGGATGGTGGCTTTCAGTTTGTGTGCTGCTTTTACTCATGTGTTGATCCCATAGGCGTTTGTGATGTGAGATCATGTGCCTTCGCAAAGCAGTTGTACCTAGGTGGGTGTTGGACTTCCCACGACTCAGTTTCTTTTGGCACAGGTTACAAATGGCATCGCTGATATCAGAGGCAGACACACAAAAAAAATGCCACACTGCTGAGCTTTGCAAGGACGGCATTCTGGTGGTGGCAACAGCTTGCGTTGATTGGCGTGCTGTCTGGCTGACCCCGGGTGCCGAATCTACATGCTGTCTGACTGCGCCACTAGCTCCTTGCGATGACCTCCTCCCCCTGCTTCCAACTTGTCTCCTCCTCCTCTCTGTCTCCCCATCTGAACTTTCCCCCTCTTCTTCTGCTCTTCGAGCAGGCACCCAGGTGACATCCACAGACACATCGTCATCATCAGCCGCTTCACTTGACAACTCAGCAAAGGCAGCAGCAGCAGGTACAACATCATCATCATCATCATCACAATGTACGTCCATGTGTATAATGCTGCCTGACTGAGACATATCCCCGTTATCTACATCCTCTGGCACTAATAGTTGCGCATCACTTATTTCTTCCAACTGATGTGAAAATAACTCCTCTGACGGATCAAGTGGAGCGGCTGTGGTGCTAGTGTTGGTGGTGGTGCCGGCGGGCTGGTGAGTGGTAAATTGAGAGGTGCCCGAAGCTGAGCTGGAGGAGGATGGTGCATTAAGGTTCCGAGCGGAATCTGTAGACGATTGGGGGTCCTGTGTAAGCCAGTCAACTATGGCCTCAGAATTTTTTGAGTTCAGGGTCTGTGGTGGCCTCTGAACACTGGGCATTATTCTAGGGCCTAAGGAAATCACAGCACCACGACCACGACGGCCCTTGCGGGGTGGCCTGCCTCTGCCTGTCATTTTTTTTTTAATGTGTTGTGTACTATGAGTGCAAGGTGCTGTGCCACCCTATAGGAGTGTTGGGCAGTGGGTACAGTACACTCTGTGGACCTGACAGTCACTGGCACCCAGGCAACTGCAATTAAAAAATATATATATTTTTTTTTACTTTGCAAGCTGCTGTGCCACCTCATATATCAGTGGTGGGTGGGCAGTGGCACAGTACACTCTCTGTGGACCTGACAGCAGTCACTGGCACCCAGGCAACTGCAATAAAAAAATATATATATTTTTTTTTACTTTGCAAGCTGCTGTGCCACCTTATATATCAGTGGTGGGTGGGCAGTGGCACAGTACACTCTCTGTGGACCTGACACTGACAGCAGTCACTGGCACCCAGGCAACTGCAATTAAAAAATATATATATATATATATTTTTTTTTTTTACTTTGCAAGCTGCTGTGCCACCTTATATATCAGTGGTGGGTGGGCAGTAGCACAGTACACTCTCTGTGGACCTGACACTGACAGCAGTCACTGGCACCCAGGCAACTGCAATTAAAAAATATATATAATTTTGTTTTACTTTGCAAGCTGCTGTGCCACCTTATATATCAGTGGTGGGTGGGCAGTGGCACAGTACACTCTCTGTGGACCTGACAGCAGTCACTGGCACCCAGGCAACTGCAATTAAAAAATATAAATATATTTTTTTACTTTGCAAGCTGTTGTGCCACCTTATATATCAGTGGTGGGTGGGCAGTGGCACAGTACACTCTCTGTGGACCTGACAGCAGTCATTGGCACCCAGGCAACTGCAATTAAAAAATATATATATATTTTTTTACTTTGCAAGCTGCTGTGCCACCTTATATATCAGTGGTGGGTGGGCACACAGTGGCACTGCAGTGGGCACAGTACACTCTGTGGACCTGACAGTCACTGGCAGCCCAGGCAACTGCAATAATAAAAAATATTTTTTTTTTCAATTTGCAACAAGATGCTGTGCCACCGTATATATATATCAGTGGTGGGCAGTGCACTGCAGTGGGTACAGTGCACTCTGTGGACCTGACACAGCACTCACTGCAATTATGACAGAGGAAAAAAAAAATATTTTTTAAAATGCAAGGTACTGTGCCTGTGCCACCCGAAATGAGTGTGGTGTGCACACAGTACAGTCTGTGGTGGGTCTGTGGCCTCTCACACACAGCGGGCAGGCAACTGCAGTGTACAATAGATATATATATATATATATATATATATATATATATATATATATATATATATATCTATTGTACACTGCATGCTGATTGGCTGGAAATGTGCCTGCTGACTGTAAAGTTCAGGGTCAAAGTTTGCCTCAATGATGTATTATGGGGGGCGGACCGAACATCGCATATGTTCGCCCGCAGCGGCGAACGCGAACATGCTAAGTTCGCCGGGAACTGTCCGCCGGCGAACAGTTCTATACATCTCTACTCCTCATAGGCTTTAACAGGTAGGACAGTTGCTACTGCTTGGCGCTGCTCCTCCTGAAGCCGCAGGCCACAGATCCACTGTTTGGTGGAACTAGACTACAGGTAACCTCACAGGATCCATTCTTCACATATATTGCTGTATACATATGATATCTCACAGTCTCTTTACTTGCTGTCCTCTGATATGTTTGTATTACATATAGAGGATATATCCATATATGTTTCTTATATGCTATTGATATGTATTGTTTCTTTGTTTTTACATAGACCATACAGCGATGTGACACTTGGTCTCCTGTGGCACTCCCCCTTTTTCTGCTGAGATCTTGCTAAAATCCAGGGGGCCATTTCCTTTTCTGGTTCTCTTTGGTTGTCACCTTGACCTTAGATTGATCTACAGCTACCACTGACTGAGCTGAGCGGTGGAATGGACACATTTTTTGGTTTTAACAACTCTTAAGCTGATGCTTGGTTTCTTGGATGCATTGATTGTAAGGTAACACAAAAACCCTCCGACATATACTTGGTGGCAAACTTTTTATGACATTGTGCATTTATAAATTACTGTCTATTATATTTCAGAAAGATTGTACCCTAATCCATCACCCCTGAAGAAAGAGACAAAACTCTGAAATGCATTGGGTGCTTTTGTAGGGTTTCTTTGGCATTTCTGTAATTAACCACCGTGTTTTGATGTTGAGGTGGTTTGCCTTTTTCTTGCTCCAAGCATTTGTTCATTTGTATCAGCTTGTTGTTTTTACTTTCATACTTTTATGTATAAATAGTGTTGAGCGAACACGGACTGTATTATTCGTGTTCGTACCGAATAATTGGATTTTTTGTACCCGAACACGGACACGGACACTTTACTGTATGTTCGGGTAAAAATCCGTGTTCGGTCGTTTTATTTCCGGGTTTTGCATGCTTTGGCGCTCTTTTCATGGCGGGCTTTCAACAGCCAATCAACAATGGTTTAACTGGTGTGCCTTAAGCCATCCCAGCCATGCCTGCAAATGTCTCAGTAGCTGTGATTGGCCGTCTGAAGCATGTGACCAAGTCTTTATAAGTTCCAGGCAGCCGCAGCGTCTTCATTCTGCTGCTTAGATCAGGGACAGAACACACATCAACGTGCTGGCTGCTGATTAGGGAAAGACAGGCAGGAAAAAACCATTTGTGTCCGGATAGAATTGAGGGACAGGTCGGAGTGTTTAGGCAGGGTGAGTTGTAGGCATTTTAGGGATAGAGTCTGCTGAATTATAGGGTCAGTGTCTTCTACAAAGTACAATCGATATTGCTGTGTGGGGGGTGGGGTGACTCTGCACTCAATCCTGATCTACGATCTCTTCTCAATCCTGTTATGGAGAGAGCTGCTGCTGCTGCTGAATTTTAGGGAAACTGTGTTCTACAAACTACAATCGATATTGCTGTGTGGTGTGGGATAGGAGATAGGCAGGTGTCAGTGATCCACATCCATTTTTCTGTGTGTGAGCTGCAGTGAACACAATCTTTTTGGGCTGCAGTGAACACAATCTTTTTAGGGTGCAGTGAACAACGTCATTTTTGGGGTGCAGTGAACAAAATCTTTTTGGGGTGCAGTGAACAAAATCCTTTTTGGGGTGCAGTGAACACAATCTTTTTGGGGTGCAGTGAACAAAATCCTTTGTGGGGTGCAGTGAACACAATCTTTGTGGGGTGCAGTGAACACAATCTTTTTGGGGTGCAGTGAACAACATCCTTTTTGGGGTGCAGTGAACAAAATCCTTTTTGGGGTGCAGTGAACACAATCTTTTTGGGGTGCAGTGAACAAAATCCTTTGTGGGGTGCAGTGAACACAATCTTTGTGGGGTGCAGTGAACACAATCTTTTTGGGGTGCAGTGAACAAAATCCTTTTTGGGGTGCAGTGAACAACATCCTTTTTGGGGTGCAGTGAACAAAATCCTTTTTGGGGTGCAGTGAACAACATCCTTTTTGGGGTGCAGTGAACAAAATCCTTTTAGGGTGCAGTGAACACAATCTTTGTGGGGTACAGTGAACAGAATCTTTGTGGGGTGCAGTGAACACAATCTTTGGGGGGTACAGTGAACACAATCTTTTTGGGGTGCAGTGAACAAAATCCTTTGTGGGGTGCAGTGAACACAATCTTTTTGGGGTGCAGTGAACAAAATCCTTTGTGGGGTGCAGTGAACACAATCTTTGTGGGGTGCAGTGAACACAATCTTTTTGGGGTGCAGTTAAACAAAATCCTTTTTGGGGTGCAGTGAGCACAATCTTTGTGGGGTGCAGTGAACACAATCTTTTTGGGGTGGAGTGAACAAAATCCTTTTTGGGGTGCAGTGAACAACATCCTTTTTGGGGTGCAGTGAACAAAATCCTTTTTGTGGTGCAGTGAACACAATCTTTTTGGGGTGCAGTGAACAAAATCCTTTGTGGGGTGCAGTGAACACAATCTTTGTGGGGTGCAGTGAACACAATCTTTTTGGGGTGCAGTGAACAAAATCCTTTTTGGGGTGCAGTGAACAACATCCTTTTTGGGGTGCAGTGAACAAAATCCTTTTTGGGGTGCAGTGAACACAATCTTTTTGGGGTGCAGTGAACAAAATCGTTTGTGGGGTGCAGTGAACACAATCTTTGTGGGGTACAGTGAACAGAATCTTTGTGGGGTGCAGTGAACACAATCTTTGGGGGGTACAGTGAACACAATCTTTTTGGGGTGCAGTGAACAAAATCCTTTGTGGGGTGCAGTGAACACAATCTTTGGGGGGTACAGTGAACACAATCTTTTTGGGGTGCAGTGAACAAAATCCTTTGTGGGGTGCAGTGAACACAATCTTTGTGGGGTGCAGTGAACACAATCTTTTTGGGGTGCAGTGAACAAAATCCTTTTTGGGGTGCAGTGAACAACATCCTTTTTGGGGTGCAGTGAACACAATCTTTTTGGGGTGCAGTGCACAAAATCCTTTGTGGGGTGCAGTGAACACAATCTTTGTGGGGTACAGTGAACAGAATCTTTTTGGGGTGCAGTGAACACAATCTTTGGGGGGTACAGTGAACACAATCTCATACTTCTGAAGATTTGAGGGTGCTGCCTGTTCCATACTCCTCCTCCTACTGCTCAACCATCCTTTTAGGGGTACAAACAATAGTAATTGGGGCCTAGTGTGGTGGTGTACGTGTGAGATACATACACTTTCTTTTTGATCATATTTTCTATTCCGCTATTCAATTAAATCCTTTGGGGATCAATTAAATTGCGTGATAGTCTGTGTCGGTACGTGTGAGATCCACCTTTCCAAGTTTTTGGGGTTCATCTCATACTTCTGAAGATTTGAGGGTGCTGCCTGTTCCATACTCCTCCTCCTACTGCTCAACCATCCTTTTAGGGGTACAAACAATAATAATTGGGGCCTAGTGTGGTGGTGTACGTGTGAGATACATACACTTTCTTTTTGATCATATTTTCTATTCCGCTATTCAATTAAAACCTTTGGGGATCAATTAAATTGCGTGATAGTCTGTGTCGGTACGTGTGAGATCCACCTTTCCAAGTTTTTGGGGTTCATCTCATACTTCTGAAGATTTGAGGGTGCTGCCTGTTCCATACTCCTCCTCCTACTGCTCAACCATCCTTTTAGGGGTACAAACAATAGTAATTGGGGCCTAATGTGGTGGTGTACGTGTGAGATACATACACTTTCTTTTTGATCATATTTTCTATTCCGCTATTCAATTAAAACCTTTGGGGATCAATTAAATTGCGTGATAGTCTGTGTCGGTACGTGTGAGATCCACCTTTCCAAGTTTTTGGGGTTCATCACATACTTCTGAAGATTTGAGGGTGCTGCCTGTTCCATACTCCTCCTCCTACTGCTCAACCATCCTTTTAGGGGTACAAACAATAGTAATTGGGGCCTAGTGTGGTGGTGTACGTGTGAGATACATACACTTTCTTTTTGATCATATTTTCTATTCCGCTATTCAATTAAAACCTTTGGGGATCAATTAAATTGCGTGATAGTCTGTGTCGGTACGTGTGAGATCCACCTTTCCAAGTTTTTGGGGTTCATCTCATACTTCTGAAGATTTGAGGGTGCTGCCTGTTCCATACTCCTCCTCCTACTCCTCAACCATCCTTTTAGGGGTACAAACAATAGTAATTGGGGCCTAGTGTGGTGGTGTACGTGTGAGATACATACACTTTCTTTTTGATCATATTTTCTATTCCGCTATTCAATTAAAACCTTTGGGGATCAATTAAATTGCGTGATAGTCTGTGTCGGTACGTGTGAGATCCACCTTTCCAAGTTTTTGGGGTTCATCTCATACTTCTGAAGATTTGAGGGTGCTGCCTGTTCCATACTCCTCCTCCTACTGCTCAACCATCCTTTTAGGGGTACAAACAATAGTAATTGGGGCCTAGTGTGGTGGTGTACGTGTGAGATACATACACTTTCTTTTTGATCATATTTTCTATTCCGCTATTCAATTAAAACCTTTGGGGATCAATTAAATTGCGTGATAGTCTGTGTCGGTACGTGTGAGATCCACCTTTCCAAGTTTTTGGGGTTCATCTCATACTTCTGAAGATTTGAGGGTGCTGCCTGTTCCATACTCCTCCTCCTACTGCTCAACCATCCTTTTAGGGGTACAAACAATAGTAATTGGGGCCTAGTGTGGTGGTGTACGTGTGAGATACATACACTTTCTTTTTGATCATATTTTCTATTCCGCTATTCAATTAAAACCTTTGGGGATCAATTAAATTGCGTGATAGTCTGTGTCGGTACGTGTGAGATCCACCTTTCCAAGTTTTTGGGGTTCATCTCATACTTCTGAAGATTTGAGGGTGCTGCCTGTTCCATACTCCTCCTCCTACTGCTCAACCATCCTTTTACGGGTACAAACAATAGTAATTGGGGCCTAGTGTGGTGGTGTACGTGTGAGATACATACACTTTCTTTTTGATCATATTTTCTATTCCGCTATTCAATTAAAACCTTTGGGGATCAATTAAATTGCGTGATAGTCTGTGTCGGTACGTGTGAGATCCACCTTTCCAAGTTTTTGGGGTTCATCTCATACTTCTGAAGATTTGAGGGTGCTGCCTGTTCCATACTCCTCCTCCTACTGCTCAACCATCCTTTTAGGGGTACAAACAATAGTAATTGGGGCCTAGTGTGGTGGTGTACGTGTGAGATACATACACTTTCTTTTTGATCATATTTTCTATTCCGCTATTCAATTAAAACCTTTGGGGATCAATTAAATTGCGTGATAGTCTGTGTCGGTACGTGTGAGATCCACCTTTCCAAGTTTTTGGGGTTCATCTCATACTTCTGAAGATTTGAGGGTGCTGCCTGTTCCATACTCCTCCTCCTACTCCTCAACCATCCTTTTAGGGGTACAAACAATAGTAATTGGGGCCTAGTGTGGTGGTGTACGTGTGAGATACATACACTTTCTTTTTGATCATATTTTCTATTCCGCTATTCAATTAAAACCTTTGGGGATCAATTAAATTGCGTGATAGTCTGTGTCGGTACGTGTGAGATCCACCTTTCCAAGTTTTTGGGGTTCATCTCATACTTCTGAAGATTTGAGGGTGCTGCCTGTTCCATACTCCTCCTCCTACTGCTCAACCATCCTTTTAGGGGTACAAACAATAGTAATTGGGGCCTAGTGTGGTGGTGTACGTGTGAGATACATACACTTTCTTTTTGATCATATTTTCTATTCCGCTATTCAATTAAAACCTTTGGGGATCAATTAAATTGCGTGATAGTCTGTGTCGGTACGTGTGAGATCCACCTTTCCAAGTTTTTGGGGTTCATCTCATACTTCTGAAGATTTGAGGGTGCTGCCTGTTCCATACTCCTCCTCCTACTCCTCAACCATCCTTTTAGGGGTACAAACAATAGTAATTGGGGCCTAGTGTGGTGGTGTACGTGTGAGATACATACACTTTCTTTTTGATCATATTTTCTATTCCGCTATTCAATTAAAACCTTTGGGGATCAATTAAATTGCGTGATAGTCTGTGTCGGTACGTGTGAGATCCACCTTTCCAAGTTTTTGGGGTTCATCTCATACTTCTGAAGATTTGAGGGTGCTGCCTGTTCCATACTCCTCCTCCTACTGCTCAACCATCCTTTTAGGGGTACAAACAATAGTAATTGGGGCCTAGTGTGGTGGTGTACGTGTGAGATACATACACTTTCTTTTTGATCATATTTTCTATTCCGCTATTCAATTAAAACCTTTGGGGATCAATTAAATTGCGTGATAGTCTGTGTCGGTACGTGTGAGATCCACCTTTCCAAGTTTTTGGGGTTCATCTCATACTTCTGAAGATTTGAGGGTGCTGCCTGTTCCATACTCCTCCTCCTACTCCTCAACCATCCTTTTAGGGGTACAAACAATAGTAATTGGGGCCTAGTGTGGTGGTGTACGTGTGAGATACATACACTTTCTTTTTGATCATATTTTCTATTCCGCTATTCAATTAAAACCTTTGGGGATCAATTAAATTGCGTGATAGTCTGTGTCGGTACGTGTGAGATCCACCTTTCCAAGTTTTTGGGGTTCATCTCATACTTCTGAAGATTTGAGGGTGCTGCCTGTTCCATACTCCTCCTCCTACTGCTCAACCATCCTTTTAGGGGTACAAACAATAGTAATTGGGGCCTAGTGTGGTGGTGTACGTGTGAGATACATACACTTTCTTTTTGATCATATTTTCTATTCCGCTATTCAATTAAAACCTTTGGGGATCAATTAAATTGCGTGATAGTCTGTGTCGGTACGTGTGAGATCCACCTTTCCAAGTTTTTGGGGTTCATCTCATACTTCTGAAGATTTGAGGGTGCTGCCTGTTCCATACTCCTCCTCCTACTGCTCAACCATCCTTTTAGGGGTACAAACAATAGTAATTGGGGCCTAGTGTGATGGTGTACGTGTGAGATACATACACTTTCTTTTTGATCATATTTTCTATTCCGCTATTCAATTAAAACCTTTGGGGATCAATTAAATTGCGTGATAGTCTGTGTCGGTACGTGTGAGATCCACCTTTCCAAGTTTTTGGGGTTCATCTCATACTTCTGAAGATTTGAGGGTGCTGCCTGTTCCATACTCCTCCTCCTACTGCTCAACCATCCTTTTAGGGGTACAAACAATAGTAATTGGGGCCTAGTGTGGTGGTGTACGTGTGAGATACATACACTTTCTTTTTGATCATATTTTCTATTCCGCTATTCAATTAAAACCTTTGGGGATCAATTAAATTGCGTGATAGTCTGTGTCGGTACGTGTGAGATCCACCTTTCCAAGTTTTTGGGGTTCATCTCATACTTCTGAAGATTTGAGGGTGCTGCCTGTTCCATACTCCTCCTCCTACTGCTCAACCATCCTTTTAGGGGTACAAACAATAGTAATTGGGGCCTAGTGTGGTGGTGTACGTGTGAGATACATACACTTTCTTTTTGATCATATTTTCTATTCCGCTATTCAATTAAAACCTTTGGGGATCAATTAAATTGCGTGATAGTCTGTGTCGGTACGTGTGAGATCCACCTTTCCAAGTTTTTGGGGTTCATCTCATACTTCTGAAGATTTGAGGGTGCTGCCTGTTCCATACTCCTCCTCCTACTGCTCAACCATCCTTTTAGGGGTACAAACAATAGTAATTGGGGCCTAGTGTGATGGTGTACGTGTGAGATACATACACTTTCTTTTTGATCATATTTTCTATTCCGCTATTCAATTAAAACCTTTGGGGATCAATTAAATTGCGTGATAGTCTGTGTCGGTACGTGTGAGATCCACCTTTCCAAGTTTTTGGGGTTCATCTCATACTTCTGAAGATTTGAGGGTGCTGCCTGTTCCATACTCCTCCTCCTACTGCTCAACCATCCTTTTTGGGGTACAAACAATAGTAATTGGGGCCTAGTGTGGTGGTGTACGTGTGAGATACATACACTTTCTTTTTGATCATATTTTCTATTCCGCTATTCAATTAAAACCTTTGGGGATCAATTAAATTGCGTGATAGTCTGTGTCGGTACACGTGAGATCCACCTTTCCAAGTTTTTGGGGTTCATCTCATACTTCTGAAGATTTGAGGGTGCTGCCTGTTCCATACTCCTCCTCCTACTGCTCAACCATCCTTTTAGGGGTACAAACAATAGTAATTGGGGCCTAGTGTGGTGGTGTACGTGTGAGATACATACACTTTCTTTTTGATCATATTTTCTATTCCGCTATTCAATTAAAACCTTTGGGGATCAATTAAATTGCGTGATAGTCTGTGTCGGTACGTGTGAGATCCACCTTTCCAAGTTTTTGGGGTTCATCTCATACTTCTGAAGATTTGAGGGTGCTGCCTGTTCCATACTCCTCCTCCTACTGCTCAACCATCCTTTTAGGGGTACAAACAATAGTAATTGGGGCCTAGTGTGGTGGTGTACGTGTGAGATACATACACTTTCTTTTTGATCATATTTTCTATTCCGCTATTCAATAAAAACCTTTGAGGATCAATTGAATTGCGGGATAGTCTGTGTCGGTACGTGTGAGATCCACCTTTCCAAGTTTTTGAGGTTCATCTCATACTTCTGAAGATTTGAGGATGCTGTCTGTTCCATACTCCTCCTACTCCTCATCCATCCTTTTAGGGGTAGAAACAATAGTAATTGGGGCCTAGTGTGGTTTTGTACGTGCGAGATACATACACTTTTTTGGATCATATTTCCTTTTCCGCTATTCAATAAAAACCTTTCTAGGGCAAGATCTTAAATTACAGAAATATGAGGAGACCGTCAAATAAGGGCCGTGGCCTGGGTCGTGGTGCTGCTGGTAGAGCTCCTGTTGCAAGGAGAGGACGTGGTCGATCTGTGCCAGCTACACGCACAAGTGAAACACCTTCCTCAAGTGTGAGTAGGCGACAGAACCTGCATCAGTATTTGGTAGGGCATCATACGCCCCTAGAAGTGATGAGGCCAGAACAAGTGGAGGCGATAGTAGATTGGTTTGCTGCTGACAGTGCCTCCAGTTCCTTCACATTGTCTCCCACCCAGTCTACTGCAGAAAGGTCACAGTTGGCACCTGCAGCCGATGTCCAACCGTCTTTCACCTCACCCCCTTGCAAATCAGGCAAGCAGTCTGAGCCCCAAGCCATACAGCAGTCTCTTCTTCTTTTTGATGACTCTGTCAGCAGGGTTTCCCAGGGCCATCCACCTAGCCCTGCCCCAGAAGTGGAAGAGATTGAGTGCAGCGATGCCCAACCACTTATTTCTCAAGATGAGTACATGCAAGGATCATCGCAGCACGTCTCCGATGATGACGAAACGCAGGTGCCAACTGCTGCGGCGTTCAGCGTTGTGGAGACCGACAAGGAGGGCAGGGGTGAAGACTGGGTGGAAGATGATGTGGAGGACGATGAGGTCCTCGACCCCACATGGAATGAACGTCATGCAGGTGACCTGAGTAGTTTGGAGGAAGAGGCGGTGGTCGCACAGAGCCACCAGCACAGCAGAAGAGGGAGCAGGGTGCAGAAGCGGAGCGGCCATGCCCTAGACACTACGCCCGCTACTGCCCAACGCAGCAAGGGAACGAGCGCACCAAAGTCAGCTCAAAGGAGTTCTCTAGCGTGGAAGTTCTTTAGAAAATGTGCTGATGACAGGACACGAGTGGTTTGCACCCTGTGCAATCAGAGCTTGAAGCGAGGCATAAACCTTCTCAACCTGAGCACAACCTGCATGATCAGGCATCTAAGTGCAAAGCACGAGCTGCAGTGGAGTACACACCTTCAAAACCAAGAAACGTCTCTGGCTCATCCTGCTTCCTCTTCTGCTGCAGTCTCGGCCGCTCCAGCCACATCTGTAGTGATACTGGCACCTGCCACCCCGCAAACAGACGATCTGTCAGCAACACCACCACCTGGGTCACCAACAACCATCTCCACAATGTCCCGTGGAAGCGTTCAGCTTTCCATCTCCCAAACACTTGAGAGGAAGAGGAAGTACCCCCCTACCCACCCGCGATCCCTGGCCCTGAATGCCAGCATTTCAAAATTATTGGCCTTTGAAATGCTGTCATTCCGTCTGGTGGAAACGCACAGTTTTAAAAACCTTATGTCGGTGGCTGTCCCACAGTACGTCGTGCCCAGCCGCCACTACTTTTCCAGGCAAGCCATCCCTTCACTGCACAACCAAGTGGGGGAAAAAATCAGGTGTGCACTGCGCAACGCCATCTGTGCCAAGGTCCACCTAACTACCGATACGTGGACCAGTAAGCACGGTCAGGGGCGTTATATCTCCCTAACGGCACACTGGGTAAATGCAGTGGCGGATGGGCCTGAGGCGGATAGCAATTTGGCGCATGTCCTTCCACCACCGAGGATTGCAGGGCGCTTCAGTTTGCCTCCTGTTCCTAACTCCTCCTACTCCGCTTCCTCATCCTCTACCGCCTCCTCATCCGGACAGCGTAACACCTTCACCACCAACTTCAGCATGGCCAGGGGTAAACGACAGCAGGCAGTTTTACAACTTGCCTGTTTGGGGGACAAACCACACACCGCGCAGGAGTTGTGGAGGAGCATGGAACAGCAGACAAATGAGTGGTTGCTGCCAGCGAGCCTCAAGCCCGGCCTGGGCGAAATCTCATAGCAGCTCTGGGCCTAGCCAGTTTGACGCACATCCCTTGCCTGGCGCATGTGCTGAATTTGGTGGTGCAGAGGTTCCTTAAAAACTACCCCGATATGTCAGAGCTGCTGCAGAAAGTGCGGGCCGTTTGTGCGCACTTTCGGCATTCTCACCCTGCTGCTGCTCGCCTGGCAGCGCTGCAGCGTAACTTCGGCCTTCCCGCTCACCGCCTCATATGTGACGTGCCCACAAGGTGGAACTCCACCAGCAGGCCGCAGTGGAATTTCAGCTGCAGCACGCACGCGTGAGTCGCTCTGCGGAACAGCACCACTTCACCACCAATAACTGGGCCTCCATGCGAGACCTGTGTGCCTTGTTGCGCTGTTTTGAGTACTCCACCAACATGGCCAGTGGCAATGACGCCGTTCTCAGCTTAACTATCCCACTTCTATGCCTCCTTGAAAAAACAATTCGGGCGATGATGGAAGAGGATGTGGCACAGGATGAGGAGGAGGAGGAGGATGAAGAGGTAACATTTCCAAGGCTTTCAGGGCAGTCATTCGCAAGGGTGGGTTCCTGCACACACAAACGCCAGGGACACAATTGTCCAGCAGGGGCACAGTTCTGGAGGAAGAGGAGGATGAGGAGGAGGAGGAGCTGGAGGAGGAGATGGAGCCATGTTCACAGCAGGGTGGCACCCAGGCCAGCTCATGGCCATCACTGGTGCGTGGCTGGGGGGATACAGAGGACACGGACGATACACCTCCCACAGAGGACAGCCTTTCGTTGCCTCTGGGCAGCCTGGCACACATGAGCGATTACATGCTGCAGTGTCTCCACAACGACCGCCGAGTTGCCCACATTCTAACTTGTGCTGATTACAGGGTGGCCACGCTGCTGGATCCCCGTTACAAGGACAACGTACCGTCCTTTATTCACTCACTGGAGCGCGATCGCAAGATGCGCGAGTACAAGCGCACGCTGGTAGACTACATGCTGCTGGCATTCCCATCTGACAGCGGGGCCACAGTGGAAGCACAAGGCAGAGGAGGAGGAGGAGGAGGAGGAGGTCGCCAACGCAACCAGGGCACCGCCAGCACCTCAGAAGGCAGGGTTAGCATGGCCGAAATGTGGAAAAGCTTTGTCAGCACGCCACAACAAACAGCAGCACCAGCAGCTCAGATGGAACGTCTTAGCAGGAGGCAGCATTTTACCAACATGGTGGAGCAGTATGTGTGCACACGCCTACATGTAGTGAATGAGGGGCCTGCCCCCTTCAACTTCTGGGTCTCCAAATTGGGCACATGGCCTGAGCTTGCCCTTTACGCCTTGGAGGTGCTGGCGTGCCCTGCAGCCAGTGTATTATCTGAACGGGTATTTAGCACGGCTGGGGGCGTTATAACAGACAAGCGCAGCCGCCTGTCCAGAGACAATGTTGACAAGCTCACGTTCATTAAAATGAACCAGGCATGGATCCCACGGGACTTTTCCGTACCTTATGCAGAATAGCAATGGATACCGACCTTACCCACCCATTGTTCCATTTTTGCTCTTTCTCACTCTTTTGGGGTGTACCCTCATTTAAAATTTGTGAAAAGAAGCAGTGTTGGCTACCTCGTCCTCCTCCTCAGGGCCAGATTAACGTAGGGGCTATTGGAGCTGCAGCTCCAGGCCCCTACCTTTTATATAGGCCCCGGGTTGGCCATATTCACTGTTACCGCTCTTCTGTCACTTGTAAACACAGAAGTCTGGCTTCTATGCTCGCTTCCCCAGGCAGCACCCTCAGAACCTCCCCACACAGCGCGAAGGCCGGACAAGGAGGGACAGCTGCCGATGCATGGATGTGTTTATGGGCTTCAGAGACAGCATCCCATGTTGAATTAGGCATGCATGGCTGCACCCTTCCTCCTCTGGGTGCATGGCAAGGCACGGCCCTTAAGGCCCTTCAAAATCCTCAGCACCAAGCCCATGATGCTCTTAATCCGGCCCTGGTCCTCCTCCACCGCCGCTTCCACCTACACCGCCCATAGGTGTGCGCAGCCTATTGCATTAAGGTGTGCACCCCAAAGTTGAAATACACATGCATGTGTTTGCCAGCAGGGAGAGTAATGTATCGGGGCCATGCACCTGTAGGCAAAGAGAAATAGAGCAGAGCAGGTCCGAGGGAGATCTTTCCCATCTCCTCACTGGCAATGCTATGTGCCCTAGGTGATTAGGGTGTGCCCAGGCACACCCGGCACACCCTGTGCGCATGCCTATGTCACCGCCACATCCACCACCACCTCAACCTCCCTCCTACTCCATATGGGCCTCGTCCTTCAGAGATGAAGAAGAACATTGTTTTATTTTTCTGTTTTTTTTTGTTGTTTTAAGTTATTTCCCTATCCACATTTGTTTGCAGAGCACTTGCCATGCTCTTAATTAAGTTTTGCTGCCATTTGCAGCACTCTAGCCCTTTCCTTTGGTGTTTTAGAGCCATTTTAGTGCCTTAAAGTTCGGGTCCCCATTGACTTCAATGGGGTTCGGTGTCCGGGAAAAGTTCGGTAAAAGTCCGGGACACGGACCCGGACTTTTTTTTAAAGTTCGGCCGAACCCGTCGAACACGGACATCTAGGTGTCCGCTCAACCCTAGTTCTGATGTTTTGCCTGCCTCCAAAAACTCCCAAAAAATGTCAGCAAAAACACACCTGGGCATTTTTTTTTGACGCTAGCGTTTTTTTTGGCATTTTTTTGGGTTCTTTTGAGGCAGGCAAAACATCTGAACTTGTCTATAGTGGTATATATACACACATACTTATATGTTTATACACACCTAGACATATATAGGTGTGATAGTAGCAGAAATATATTAGTGTAAATGATTTCATTAGCGCAAGCATATATTTCTGCTACTATCACACCTATATATGTCTAGGTGTGTATATAAATATATGTATGTGTGTATATACACCACTATAGACAAGTTCAGATGTTTTGCCTGCCTCAAAAGAACCCAAAAAATGCCAAAAAAAACGCTAGCGTCAAAAAAAAAATGCCCAGGTGTGTTTTTGCTGCCATTTTTTGGGGGTTTTTGGAGGCAGGCAAAACATCTGAACTTGTGCACAATACCAATATACACAAGTTCAGATGTTTTTCCTGACTGCAAAGAACCCCAAAAAAAATGCCAAAAAAACGCTAGCGTCCAAAAAAAATGCCCAGGTGTGTTTTTGCTGCCATTTTTTGGGGGTTTTTGGAGGCAGACAAAACATCTGAACTTGTGCACAGTACCACTATACACAAGTTCAGATGTTTTTACTGACTGCAAAGAACCCAAAAAAATGCCAAAAAAACGCTAGCGTCCAAAAAAAAATGCCCAGGTGTGTTTTTGCTGCCATTTTTTGGGGGTTTTTGGAGGCAGGCAAAACATCAGAACTTGTGCACAGTACCACTATACACAAGTTCAGATGTTTTTCCTGACTGCAAAGAACCCCAAAAAATGCCTGCTATTAAACCGGGAGAGAAGCTAACTACCTGTCCTGAAAGAAAGTGTTCTGGACATGCTACAGAGCTGAAACTTCACATGCACACCTTTTAGACCCCCCAGATACGAAATCCAAAGTAAAAATAAAAAAATCTCTTTTTTTTTTCTTTTTCAATAATTGGCTTTTTTATCAAAAATTACCATTTTTAAGAACTTTTTTTTGTGTGATTTTGTGTTTGGGGGGTCTAAAAGGTGTACCTGTGAAGTTTCAGCTCTGTAGCATGTCCAGAACCAGAAAAAAAAAAGGATTGTTTGTATTAGAACACTTTAAACACAGGTAGTTAGCTTCTCTCCCGGTTTAATAGCAGGCGTTTTTTGGGGTTCTTTGCAGTCAGGAAAAACATCTGAACATGTGTATAGTGGTACTGTGCACAAGTTCAGATGTTTTGCCTGCCTCCAAAACCCCCCAAAAAATGCCAGCAAAAACACACCTGGGCATTTTTTTTTTTAACGCTAGTGTTTTTTTGGCATTTTTTGGGGTTCTTTTGAGGCAGGCAAAACATCTGAACATGTGTATAGGGGGTATTTATAGACATATATGTCTGAATATATACCCCTAGACATATATAGGTGTGATAGTAGCAGAAATATGTTACTGTAAATGATTTCATTAGCGCAAGCATTTATTTCTGCTGCTATCACACCTATATATGTCTAGGGGTATATATTCAGACATATATGTCTATATATACCCTCTATACTCATGTTCAGATGTTTTGCCTGCCTCCAAAACCCCCCAAAAAATGCCAGCAAAAACACACCTGGGCATTTTTTTTTTTGACGCTAGCGTTTTTTTGGCATTTTTTTGGGTTCTTTTGAGGCAGGCAAAACATCTGAACATGTGTATGTACTAAAAATAGCTAAATGACACTTTTAAAGTAAAATTAACAGAACTGCTTCCATTCTCTTCCATGTCCAGTATAACAATGCTAGGAATATGGCGGGGGCGATCTTATATACTGGGGGGCGTATTCACTAATGATTGGTCTAGGGACCCCCTAGTCACTCCAATCACATTCCTAGCATTCTCCTGCCCCCTCAATTGGCTTTTGCTAATGGTTCTGGTCCAATCACGGGCTTTTAAAGCCCATTTCCGGAAGCATTGCATTTTGGGCGGTTCTGGTTGCCGAATTCCGAACTTTTTGGGCAAAAAGTTCTAAATTCGGCCGAACCTCGAACACCCAATGTTCGGGTCGAACCGATGGTGGACCCGAACCGTTCGATCATCCCTACCTACAACAAGGCTCCAGGTTCCCATGGGTGAACCTCTCTTTCCCCAGAGAGTGCAGTAGAACAAGCTCTTACACAAGCTCTTACAAGAGCTTAGTGATTATCCAAGGGAGTATGGAGGACATAGCAATCCCTTGTAGCCGATTTCCCCAATAAGAGACAGGACTCTAGATTGAGGGTGAACTATGTCAACTTTATTGAACAAGAAACATACTTTTATACAGTTTTCCCCCACAAGGTTACCACCCAGGTGGACCTTGTTGAGGACTGGCCCTGAGATTCACAATCCAATGAAAACAGAGTTTTACACTCCCATACAGTGTACACAAAGATATACATTGTGGGACAATCCCCCCATCCCCCTTAGCATCCAATCCACATCCACATTTACATCCCATAATAAGTTTATCTTAAAGCAGACAGAACAAGAGAGGTCAATAACATTTAACAAAGAGACAGGGGCAATCCACATTCCCTCCCACTACACAAGCAATAGGGAAGTCTGCGAATGACAGTCTGTGTGTCTCTCTCACTGACAAGCATGGAATACACTGTGTAAGGGGGTATTAAATCTTCATATGTCTATATAAAGATATTGCTAACAAATATGGAAGCAATCCAAACCATTACTTATCTGTCTTTCACTCATAGTGATAGTTAGTACCGTCACACTTCCTCATTCACATCTTTATTCCCATTCACTACCTTCCCATTTTCATCCATAACACTTAATACTTCTTCCCTCCCACCATGTACTTTTTAAAAAAAGAAACTTGAACATTTTTCATCATATTCCTTTATCACCAGATCAGAAATGATCCCCTTCTCCTTTTGCTCCATCCACAACTTAAACTTCTCTCTTGCCTCCACAATTTCTTCACCCACATTCTCACCCCATCCACGTAACTCCTCCAAATACCGCTTCTGCCACCACTCATACATCTCTCTTTCCTTCCTCACACTCTCACACCCCTTTTTAACAAAAAATCTTTTTAGTATTAACCTTCAACCATTCCTACAATTCTACAATATCCACAAAATCCTTCATCCTCTTTCTCCACCTTCCAAACCACATTCTATACTACTCCTGTATTAACTCATTCTTCAAAAGATCCACATTCAACTTCCATACATCTTTCCCATACATTACCTCAGACTTTATTCTTAACACACACTATCACAATGTCAATGTCCACAAAAGTCATTTAAGGTGCTCCAATGTCGTTTTAGGGTCTATTACAGTCTCTTTACTATAGGGGCCAGGTATCCTGTGGTTGCTTTAGGGGCAGTTAGAGATCGGGTGCAGTCACACACAAATCGCTAATTTTGATCTCACACAAATCGCTATGTCAATGTCCACAAAAGTCATTTAAGGTGCTCCAATGTCGTTTTAGGGTCTATTACAGTCTCTTTACTATAGGGGCCAGGTATCCTGTGGTTGCTTTAGGGGCAGTTAGAGATCTGCTGCAGTCACACCCAAATCGCTAATTTTGATCTCACACAAATCACTATGTCAATGTCCACAAAAGTAATTTAAGGTGCCCCAATGTCGTTTTAGGGTCTATTACAGTCTCTTTACTATAGGGGCAGGTATCCAGTGGTTGTCACAGATGTGTGAATGGACCCTATATGTATTAGACAATGTATTTACCGGCTGCTGTCAGTTCTGGCTGATTTATGAAAAAAATATATTTTTTTTTGCTGTAAAAAAAAAAAATAAAACATTTAGGGCAACTTTTTCAATTGCAATACTTCTGTTATGACATTGTCCATGTGCTGGGACTATTTGTGCACAGCTAGTACGTGTTTTGTGGCTGCAAATATGACCTAAAGGTTTTTAAAGTTCGCCTCCCATTAAAATCAATGGGGCCCGCCGCAAACTCGCGGTTCGCAGACTATTGAGAAAATTTGCGGCTGTCGTTCGCAAACCGCCCCGGCCGATGTTCGTCCATCACTGTCATTAAGCTGCATACTCCAAAACTCGTGCAAACAGTGGTTAATGTTTGTGACAGATCAGCCCCTGCACTGAATGTGCCACAAGGGGGGTGCTGGTGCCGTAAGATGCATATTATGTTTGTTTTATATGCCAAGAATCACTTCACAGTGTAGCAAAAGAAGGTGGGAGGGTGTGTGTTAAGAGCAGCTGACCAGATTATGCAACTCTTTGCCACATATCTGATTGCTTGCTCTGTTGGAACGCACGCCGCCGGCTGACTTCCGGGTCGTCGCGTTATGCGTTCCAGCTGATTGACGGAAAACTTCCGCTGACGTCATCCCCTTCTGCAAGTCCATAGCGGCAGGAGCAAACACAGGGACGGCCGTCTCTATACAAGCCCAGCACACCTGCAGGTCCAGCGCCCGCCATCCGCACACTACTACCCTCCGCTCCTGTATTCCCACATGTACCTCCCAGGCATCCACATACCAACGCTCCATGTTCCCACATCCCGGCTGACCATAGGGGGAGGGGGAGATAAAAGCAGCAGCAGCCCCCAAAAGACCAGTCCAACCAAAATGCCCCCAGAGTGACAATGGGAAAAAAATGAACCGGCACACATGCCTCAAACATGAGCCCCAAACATAAAGGGACACATATATGTGTATATGCATGTACACCTGACCGTACATATACACATGCACATGCATAAGGACAAAGACCACACCCTCTTTTTTATACTAGGATCCAAACAAAGGTGCCCTCAAATAAAAAATGGGAAATATAGACTGGTACATATGCTTAAAAAAAGTATGGTATATGTATACTATGTAGTGGAAGGCACATAAGTATATGCCTGCGCTTATGCCCACAATGTAAACTCATCATCATTAAAACTTATAGGTGTCATTTCATGTATACCTAAAGAAACCCCCATAAGTTTAAAAAAAAAGGTTAAAGACCTATGTATGCTCATCGACTGAATAGATCCTGGAGAGATTCTCCAGGAAAGAAAGGGCTTGTCCTACCATGTTGAATATACTAGTTACGTATATTATAACTAACCGTAGACATAATTCAACTTCAAACTTTGGGTCTGCTTGCAAACTGAAATCAGATGTATAAAAAAAAAAAGTGTATGTATACATAAAAGTGCACATGCATGAGCATCAAGAAGTCCACTCAATGCAATATAGAAGAATTTTGAATAAAATAACTATAGTAACGTGAATGATAAACATAAACAATTGCATAAAAGATGCTCTTCATAAACACAAAAAGAGGGGGAGGGAGAGAGGAGGAGAATTCAATGAAATGACTCTACGCGTGGGAGTAGGCCGACCTCCGTGGCCACAACCTTAATCATATATCTCCCACCCATATACATGCCTGGAGATGACCACAGTCAATAGTGACCCTACACAACCCCGTGAACCTCCAGATCTTCATTAATACACCTAGGTGCTAGGGACCCTAGAGTGAATATCCAATAGGATTCCCTCCTGCATAGTTTCTGAAACCTCATCCCGTCATCAAGGTCCCTACTGATTACTTCAATGCCAAAAACTTTCAGCCCAGTAGGATCCCCATTATGGAACTGACAAAAATGGCGGGATACAGAATATTTGTTATGTTCTCTCAAGTCCTTCCTTAATTTTTTTATTTAATATGCTACTATTGTGTTCCCCAAATCTCCCTCTAAGAGGGCGTATGGTATGACTAACGTATAGTAAACCACAAGGGCAGATCAGACCATAGATCAAATAGTTGGTTCCACAATTAACAAACCGTTTGATATTATGGCTCTGACCATCTGAACCTACTCATAGGCCTCTTCTATAAGGTCTATTTTGTAACCCTTCTCTACAAATCTCTTTTTGAGAGTTGCGCCTTGTTCCTCATAGTCTGTTCTTTTTGTGCAGGTTCTGTGTAGCCTACAAAAAGAATTGGGGGCAATTCTTATCTTCATGCTAAAAGCAACCACCATCCTAGATGGATAAAGAATATCCCCTTCGGTCAGTTTTGTAGGATACACAGAACCTGCACAAAAAGAACAGACTATGAGGAACAAGGCGCAACTCTCAAAAAGAGATTGGGGGCAATGCTTATCTTCATGCTAAAAGCAACCACCATCCTAGATGGATAAAGGCGTCGGGAGGAGCCGGGTGACATCACTTCCTGGTCCACAGACGTGACCGGAAGTGGTTCTTTTCCTATACCCCGCGATCTGCAGATGAGCATTAACAGAGTTTTAAATGTAAGTTATTATGTGCCCCCTTCTTGTAATTTACATCCATATGAGGGAAAGTGACCAGTGAACAAAGTTTGTTTGGGCTTGTCTACAATCCACTTCTCCTGGGCATTTGCTAAAGGCTTAGCTGGAGACTCAGCAATAAACCACACTTATCATCCCCCCTGGATCATCTGATTAAGGTTTGTCAGGAGACATAGCTGTTATACTACGCTTATTATCATTCACTTTAAGGTGAGCGGCCATTTTTACCAGTGTTTGGATTCACTGTGGATATCGGTCACATAGGTGAAAATTAGAGGATTTGAGTGCACACCACGCCACTTACATCACGATCACAAGTCCTATTTGCATCATTTTGCACCTTATGCTTTAAGCTGGACTTTTTAAGCACCTTTATTGATTGCATTTTGCTTATGTTATATTATCAGCACCTTGTTGTTGTTATTCACCTTTTTGCACTTATGCACATTAATATATAGTTATCATTATATTTATGAGCATTGTTTTGCACATATATGGATAAATCGGATTCATCACCAGCACTTTGATTTTAATATTCATTTTATGTTATTTATGTGCAAATTATATGATATCTATTTTTTCTTATTTATGTATTTATTTTACAAGTTATTCATGGAATTTAGCGCTGATTTTATTTATATATACCTCATGAAGTTTGTTTCTGAATGTTTGGTCAGAGACATTCACACCAGTGGCCTGCTGGAGGTCATTTTGTAGGGCTCTGGAAGTGCTCATCCTGTTCCTCCTTGAACAAAGAAGCAGATACCGGTCCTACTGATGCGTTAAGGACCTTCTACATCTGTCTAGCTCTCCTAGAGTAACTGCCTGTCTCCTGGATTCTCCTTCTTGCTCTTGAGACTGTGCTGGGAGACACAGCAAAGCTTCTGGCACTGGCACATATTGATGTGCCATCCTGGAGGAGTTGGACTGCCTGTGCAACCTCTATAGGGTCCAGGTATCGCCTCATGCAAGCAGTAGTGACACTGACTCTAGCCAAATGCAAAACTAATGAAAAACAGTCAGAAATGATAAGTAGGAGAAAAAATGTCAGCGGCCTCCACTTGTAAAACCATTCTTGTTTTGGAGGTTGTCTCATTGTTGCCCATCTAGAGCACCTGTTGTTAATTTCAATACCACCGAAGCAGCTGATAATGATTACCAACCCCCTCTGCTACTTAACTGACCAGATCAATATCACTGGAGTTTCATTGACTTGATGCTATACTCTGATTAAAAAGTGTTCCTTTTTGAGCAATGTATATTGTTCTCTGCCTCCCAGAGAGCAGAATCTACTAGTGAGGTCTGCTCAATGTGCTCAGGTGTAACTCAGTTTGCCTGAAGTGTTTCACAATGGTCCAATAGAAAGGCATATTGGACAATAGGAGGAAACCTGACAAATGAGTGCACAGGCATTTAGTACAGCCCTGGTGATTGACAGAGGAAAGTGCCTTGGTGTATGCTGGGATACTGTATAAATGCCAAGAGCACATGTGCTCTGGGTCTTTGAGCTGGAGAGCGGAGTCCCGGAAGGAGGAGGCGGCTGCCTCCTCCTCTGTAGAAGTTGCCATTTGGACTCAATAGTCAACCTGAGGCCCAATAGAGCTAGAGAGGAACTGAAGCCAGAGGTCCCGTAGAGCTGACTGAAAGGGAGATCTGATTCTGCATACAGTGGATACAGATCTGTGTCAAGGAGCCTGACCTGAGGGGAGCCATCCCTGCAGCTAGAAGAGTCAGTGGAAGGGTATCAGTAAAGGGGATGCTAGAGAGTGTCCTAAAGATAGTGTAATTCATCCACTCTGTTGCTGGAGAGAGAGCAAGGAGACTTAACTCTTTCCATACATGTGGCAGTATGGTTAAAGCATCGTGACTGCTTCCACATGTAACCTGGTGAGGCCGAGTGAGAGTTGTCCTTATCAACCGTAAACAGTTCCAGTTCAAGCATCCCACTATTCCCTTCTCCCATCCAAGTTCCACAATAAATAAAAAAACAAAACCCCTGGACTGCTTATTAAGCAACGCGCCTTCAGGAGTAAGGATGAATGTGTGAACTGTACCCTAAGTGACTCTCTTCAGGTAATCAGTGGAGGCCCAACAGGTCATCATACAGCAAGCCCCACGGGGACAGTGCTACAAACAATTGCATAGCTATGTACACTCCTTGAGACAACGGACAGACTTGCTTAAAACACTGACACCTTTTGAATCACTTTGCTTTAAAGGTAAACAAGTTGATAGCACCACTCCTTGCTATATAGTTGGCTATAATCTCCTGAAAATAATGTTAGAAATTGCTTTAGACTAGAGTGGGAATCAGCCTTTTTTGTTAATGCCTGCATCCTGGCACATAAATGCTCCAATGGCACCAGTTTCCAGGAGACCTCATACAAACTTCTGACAAATTGGTATGTGACTCCCCCTAAACTTAATAGGTGGGACACAACAGCCTTGGACCTTTGTTGATTTAGGAACGTGGACAAGGGGATTATGTTACATATAAAAACCTACTGGAAGGAGGTTTGTAACTTAATATACCAAATCAATTAAACTGATTTGAAACTCTCACAGGAGTGCTGGCTACTCCACATTTCAAATTACTCCTTGAAAAAATACAAAAAATCTCTGGTCAGGCACTTGCTTAATGCTGCAAATTCCATCATACCTCGCCATTGGAAAACCCCTAACATGCCGTCGCTTAAGGAATGGCTAAGTGCAGTAGAATCCATTGGGGACACGGAAGAAACATTGGCCATAGCAAATGAAAATACAAATAGGTTTCACAAAATTTGAAAACGCTGGTTCGAATTTAAATACTATGACTTTTATGCAAACCTACGTAGTGGATGAGAGACCTTGGCTAACTGCCCAGAACTAAATGGCAATCTGTTCAGAAGGAAATGGTAGAATGCAGTTATCATCTTTAAAATACAATACAGATTATATTGCAGACCACCTAAAGCTGGATTATATCTTTCTATCACAATTTTTTTCTCTTTTTTTTCTACTCCTAGTATTCTCTACACAAAATGAAAATATATCTGTATTTTCCGGCGTATAAGACGACTTTTGAACCTCTTATACGCCGAGGTTAATATCTCCAAGGTACCCTAAGTATAAGTATTACTGGTAGATGTAATCTCAAGGCGCTGGTTGTGCGGGAATCCTTCGGCTTCATACAGTATACCACGCTGAGCCAATCACAGTGAGCGATGTATGGTGGAGTAACATCAGCCCGTCTCTCTGACTCCGCCAATCCGAGCAGGCTTGGCATTCAATAATAGAATACATCGCTCACCGTGATTGGCTCAGCGTGGTATACTGTATGTAGCCGAAGCTACGGTACATACGGTATACCGGTACAGGATTCCTGCACAGCCAGCGCTTTGAGATTACATCTACCGATAACACTTAAATCAACCCTGTAATGGTCGTGCAAATTCAGGGCATGGAAATCTGTATGCAGCAGCCATGTTGTTCAGGTCTCAAATCATCCATGCTATTTTGTCATAATAAGAGACATAGCTGCAGTGTCCTTCTCCCTACCTCCTCCTACAGTTCATACAATACCCAAACTTTTGGCCGATACCAGCATCTTCTTATCAGATCCCTGAGAGGACCAATAAAGACCCTCTCACGCCTATCAGCCAAATCCACACTTCAGTCTAGAAGCCCAGTAGTGTTGCCTTGCTTCGGAAGGGGGGTAGTCTTATACTGCGAGTATAGCCCAAAACCTATGTTTTAACTTGAAAACTAGAGGGGTCATTTTATACGCCCAGTCGTCTTATACGCCGGAAAATACGGTACATGTTTATTCCTTAATAAGTGTATACGTTATCTTGAAATACTTATTGATGTGTTATATGACCTTCAAAAATGTTGTATACTGTGTGCCTTGTATAAAGTAATAATAATTATGCCAAATGCCATATATCTATGTTCAAATATTGGCATTGTTCTGTCTTATAATTTTGTTACAATTGAATGCTGCCGATAAAAATCTTTATTGAAAAAAAAAGTATTTGCTTATGAAAACTGTATAGAGTGGGGCATAATGCCAAACATACTAAAAAATGATTTAGGGCTTACATACACTAAATTCTTTATGGCAGCGAGCAGTAAGTTTAGTAATGTAAAGGGTATTTTCACTTTAGCAGCCAAATTTGGATAATACCTTCCAGTCTATGCACTGTACAACATAGTGAATGATGTGCAAGATAGCATATACAGTGTATAATACAGTGAATGCAGGGCAGGTGCAAGGTACACAGGATTTCCAGGATCAGAAAACCAGTGTAGACTTATGCTTGTAGCAATTAGCAAGCACACCCAGTGGCCTATTTAAAATGATATGTCACTGAATGGTCTTCAGCTTGTACCTGTATTTCTAAGACCTGATCCGCTGTATTTGCCTAAACTGTATGATTCGGCTTCTCCCTGCACTTTGCCTCTGCCTGCTGCCTCAAAACCTGCTCATCTAGTTCTGCTTGATCTTGGCCTGATAACTGGACTCTCCTTTGCTTGATGATTCTCTCCTGCTTTGCATGGCTTTTACCACCCTTGGCTTGCTTCCTGGACTTGCTCTGCCTGCTGATTCTGTTCTCCTTTGCTCCGCTATTACTGACCATGGCCTGCTTCCTGGACTTGCTCTGCCTGACAATTTGGTCCCTTTCTGTCTGGCTGTTGCTGACGTCTGCCTTGCTCCAGCTACCACCTCTTGATCTGGTGCCAAGCTGCTTCTACATTTTGTCCTGAGGACTGTGACTTCAAGCTCTACCCACCTAAAGTGGGGACACCGCCAACCAGCTTCTCCTCCAGGTGTGTTAGGCAGGAGGTGCAAGGGAGGCCCCCACAACATTCCAGTTTCCACCAGGTGAGTGACATCACGGGTCAGGAGTATATTATACAATATCATATTTACAGTGCAGGGGTCAGCAGTATAATGTACAACATAGTATTTACATTGTATGTTGTACAGCATAGTGAACGTAGTGCAGACATCAAGAGAATAATGTACAACATAGCATACGCAGTGAAGCGGTTAGGAGTATAACATACAACATAACACACTGAATAATGTACAGGGGTCAGAACTGTAATGTCTAACACAGCGCATTAAAGTGTGCAAAATAGTGAATACAATGCAAGTGTCAGGCATACAATGCACAGCATAACATATGCAGACAGGGTTCAGGAGTAAAATTCACAACATTGTGTATACAGTGCAGATGTCAGGACTATAACATACTGTACAACATAGCGGTAAAACATAGGATATGAAGTGCAGTGAACAGGATTATAATATTCAACAAACTGAATGCACTACAAGGGTCAGAATACTGTATCATGTACAACATAGGACAAATAGAATAAGGGTTAGGAGTATAATGTACAAAATATTGTTTAAATTACAGGGGTAAGGTGTATAATATACAAAGTAGTCAATGCAGGGTCAGGACTATGTAACATACAGCACTGTGTACAGTAAAGAAAATATATAATTTTTTAATGTAATATGCAACTGTAATAAAATTGTATACTGTACTTACATCTGCCTGAAGTTTAACTTTTAAGAGACCCTGTGACATCCAAAATGGAGGCACCCATCCCCAGGCCCAAGGCTTTTGAATGTCTACACAAGGGAGTCTTTTTAACATGCATAAAACATGGCAAATGCACATATAATAATATAGAAATGTTTTTTTACTGCAATTACCATAATGGTCTAGAGACAGGTTCTTTTTTTAACTCCAAAAATTAAAAAGAAGAAAAATACAGTGCTAATGTTGATACAAATAAAATAAAACAAAGTGAGTAGCAACAAATTTGTGATATATACACAATACAGAAATAAGAAAAATATAAGTTGTCCATATAGATCGAGAAACAATCTATAAGTCAAATGGTAAAACAATCCTTGATGTGATAAAAACCCTTCTCCGTCACCATTGGTAGGCACTAATAACATTGCCACCACCACCAAAGGCTGAAATGGTCTTTTACCACCTTACATTGACCCCGTTACCGGAGGTCAGTATTACACTTGTGGCCTAATACCCAGCCGGGGCCTTTAAGAGATTCAGAGTCCTCCTATATCTCCACACTTTGATAACCCAACGGTGTCATCAAAGGTAAACCCAGAAATGCAAAAAAGCTCCACATAGTGTAAGATCATTCAACTCTTTTATTAGAAGCTAAATATTGCACTTACATAATTAAAGATTAAAATTTGCCCTAAAATCAAGCTGGCCAGCATGCAAACGCAGCCCGTCCTTCCGGGATCAAAATCTTGGTGATGTCAGCATGCTACTAACCCTATGCGTTTCATCATACGTTGACATCTTCCAAATACAGTAACTGGGTCAATGTGAGCTGGTAAGAGATTATTTCAACCATTGTGGGGGAGGCATCGGCGGTGTTATTAGTGCCTACCTATGGTGATGGAGAGTGGTTTTCATCACATCAAAGATTTCTTTACCATTTCACTTATGGATTGTTTCTCAATCTATATGGACACTCATTATTTTAGGTGCAACTTATATTTTTCTTCTTTTTTTAACTTAAATTGCTGTGTGAAATGCTGCTGCCCCTATGTGAGGCTGCCTACCTATAGAAAATGTCTAACAAGGCTGCTGCCATTACTATAAATATTGTATTTTGAAAGCAATACTAGGTTGTTAACAACAATTGAAGGCATGGCAATTGTTTTTTAAAGAGTCTTAAACATTATTACCATTCAGTATGTTACTTACCAGTTAGATTTAAATGATAAAAATACTTTGCATGGTGTATCATCTGTTTTTAATAAAAAAAAATAATGTTAAAGCTATTGGTTTTCCTTAACAACAATTCATAATATTGTACCTTATGCAGTGGAAAACATTGTTAGCTTAGTTTTTGCATCCAGTGCTTTTTTTTTGCATTTTCTGGCAGACAGATGGTCACAGCACACTTGTGTAACAGTGAATCACAAGATAGCTCAGAGTAATCAGTTTTTTAAAACCTGGTAAGAGTGCTGAGGTTTAAATTAGATTTTTGCCAGAAGCTAATTAGCTGTTACTTTTTTTTTTTTAATTACAGGTTGCAGGAACAGATCTGCTGACAGTAATTATTTGAGTTTGAAGGGGGAAGAAAAGGTTATAGCAAATATTGATTTTATTTTATCATGAAGCATTATCTGTTTAGGTGGTTAGCTCAATATGCACATCTACCACAGTATACCACCATATGATCTCCCTATGCAAAAAATATAACACGTGGGGTTCAAGGTGAGCTTGAGGAGAGGTACTGTATTTAAAGTGAAACTCTAGGCAGAAATTGGATTGAAGATACTGATTCCAATGTCCCCAATATGTGTAATACTTGGGCATTTTTTAATATATGATCCCTTTCTGCTATTGATAGTTTTGTCTACCCTTATCAAAAAACAGTAGCAACTGGGATTCGGGAAGCTGGAGAACAGGAGAATGTGACGCTTGCCAAAGGTGCATAGCCAAAATGTCTGGTCTGAAATTTTTCCCTTCTATTAATAATATTACCGCAAGCATGCCCAGTAAAATAGCAGGAAAAGAAATCTCAGCCCTTCAAAATTTTGAAAATAATACGAAGGAAAAAATCCAACATGGAGCTTTAGGCTCCTTTTTAATGACCACAGATAGAAGGTGACATTGGAAAATCGGGTTCATTGATTTCTCCGCCATCTTACAAATTATGCGCAGATAATTTACCTAAATTTTCAAAATATATTGAAATATCTGCAGACAATATCAACTAGCTGGGCATCGTCTAAAGCTGAATGTCAGGCAATCAACTGAATACGTAGATCAAATAAATATTATGGAACTGTTTTACGTGCCAGAGGGTTTGTATTCATTACTCTAAAAAAAGGAATGGACAGAGGGCGCACCAGCCTAGCGCATTATCTTCAAAACAATTTATTAAAATAAAATAGCATACACATTGTACTCACAAAACAAATTGGAACATGGGCAAACATGTGCAATCAAGGACCACTCTCCACTGGGCTTCCTCTGCTGATGCAGGCCGTGGTGGGATGTGGACCTCCAAAGAACCACTTACGCGTTTCGGGGTGTCCCCCCTTCATCAGAGCTCTGATGAAGGGGGGACACCCCTAAACGCATAAGTGGTTCTTTGGAGGTCACTCTGTTCTTTCCTCCTATCAGCATGCTCCCTGCACTGCAGCACAAGTGATTGGCTCCTAGTGATGCTTCTCCTTTCTCCGATGTGAACTCTGCTGTACATAGACTGCAAGAGACTGAAAACAAGTATAATTCAAGTACTTACACTGCTAGTATTTAAAAATACACTTAGAAATGTATTATTGAATACAAAATTACACAACGTGTGTCTTTTATATTTACCTGGAGCTCAGCTTTAAGCGCTGCTCATGTTGTCTATGGCTGGTGGGAATTTTGGGGTTTAGGTATGCAAAGTATGCTCACCAGGACTTTTTTTTTTTTTTTTTTGCTATGGCGACCAATTAGAATCCTTGTAAGTAGAATTATGAAAAAAAAGCTGTCGCTGTTCCAAACTTCTCCAAACTGCCAGGAAACCTTAATGATTTAGAGAAGATCTGTAAAGAAGAGTGAACCAAAATCCCTCTTGAGATGTGTGCAAACCTGGTCACCAACTACAAGAAATGTCCTACCTCTGTGCTTGCTAACAAGGGTTTCTCCACCAAGTACTAAGTCATGTTTTGTTTGGGGATCAAATACTTATTTTACTTGCTTAACTGCAACTTAATTTATAGCATTTGGGTTTTATGTGTTTTTTTCTGGATTTTTGGTTGATATTCTCTCTATCATTTAAAATACACCTATGATAACAATTATAGACCCTTAATTTCTTTGTAAGTGGGCAAATTTGAGCATTAGATCACCTATATTGACTAAAAAAAGCCCCAGAACTTTCCCTGTGTTAGAGGATATGAATGCATGCATTTGGCCAGCAATTTAGTGTGACATTTGTAATGCTAACAGCTGAAGTTCATTATTATGTGATCTTTCAGTTACCTTGTTTTCTATTTCTGTCTGAAAAGTACATGCAATTAAATACACTTGTCTTAAATGATTAATCAGTATAAACCTTGTCTTTGGGAGATCGATTTTTAGGGTAACAACAACCAAATCAGATTCCCAAGTTTGTTCCACCAAAGAAAAAAATAAATACTATTGCATAATCACCTTTTCTTTGTCATAATCTCTGTCTTTTACAGTGACCTTGAAGTAAAATATAAATGAGTTTTCAAAACAGAGCATAATTTGGACACAATTCAGTTGGTATGTTATTTTTAGCTCTCATTGCTGGAAATAATGGCTGGTATGGCAAATTAATTTACCATATTATTTATCCAAGCCTCAAGCCCTTGTTTGGGCCTCAACCTCCTTTGTTAACTTTTTTGACATGTCATTGTATGCTAGTGTTCCAACACTAGCAGTGAGTTATTTCATTCTGTCAAATGTATTGTTGCAGTTGAAAGTCTGATGTAAAATAAGAGGTGAGATGTGGCAAGAAATTTGTCAGGCAATTATCCATTTCTAGAGCTGTTTTTAGCTTTCCCTTTGACTTCTGTGTATGTGTAATTTATTGCACTTTGAACCATTTCCTGTGCAAATCTAATGCTAATGGTAGGCAGTTAAAGCAGTGGCTTCCTTGTGGTGTGTTAAGTCTTGTAAGCAGAGAACTGTAATTTTCTTAATTAAATTAAATTAATTTGCCAATACACTACCCTGGCACACTGCCATGATACACAGAACATTTAAGTATTTTGCACCTCTTGCCTTGCTAGGTATCACTTAAAGTGTAGGTAATTTATCCACAAAGATCCTCAATGAAAGCGCTGAGGGATTCCATAAGTCTGTACAGCCACAAACCAGTGTTGTGAAAGCTGGTGGCTGGTAATTGTAGTTCTGTATAGGCGAAAGACCAAAATCACAGGTAATACAAACATTTAAAATGTTTATTGTTCCAACAACAAACATAAAAAGGCTTCTGTGTAAACATACTGGTTAGGCCCAATTCTTCCTCCTGCCACCAAGTTACTTTTAGAAGGGCACGTACAGTTAAAAACATCATTGCACCTATCAAGATAAAGAATACACACAATCAGAGACCCATTGGCATACAGTCCTACACTGACAACAGGACAGGATCCTTTCAATTCAAAAAGAGGGCCTGTTTAACTTGCCAGTTCAATAGATATGGGCAAACCACATTTATGGACAGAGCTGGCAATGTTTTTTTTATATTAAGCAATTTATAACTTGCTCCACAGAATATCTTGTGTCTATGCTCACATGCCCTTGTAACCTTTCTTATGTCGGGCGCACCAAGCGCACCCTCAGAAAATGGATAGGTGACCACCGCTGTTTTATCTCTGGAGGTTACAACATGCATAGTGTTCCCCGACATTTCAAAATTCACCATAGTCAAAATATTAGAGATCTGTCAGTCTGTGCCATTGAGTGCATACCGGAAGAGGGTTTGACTGCCAAAGAGAGGTTTTCCTTATTGTGCAAGAGGGAAGCTTTTTGGATTTTTAAGCTGTCTATCATATCGCCCAACGGGTAAACGAAGAGTTAGATGTATACACCATCTTTCTAAGTTCTTCTTTCACCCAAGGCTTTTCAGCTATGTCAGTATGAGGTTCTGGTCTGTTGTGGAATAGATGGGTCTATAAGCATAGAAATAAAAATACACATGATGGTATTTTTTATTATATATATACTGTGTATAACAATGCCCATCTGTGTCCATATTTTGTTTGTGGCTCAGTGGTAAAACTCGTATCCTCGATGCAGGAGGCCTGGGTCAGTTTCATGTTCAATATACTAATTTTGATATAAGAAAAATGTTATATTTAATTTTTATTTTTACTCTCTGACACACCGCATCTCCAATCTCGGTAAAGAGTCTACTGATGTAGGCTCTTTACCATGTGACCAACTGTGTCCAATCACAGCTGGTCACATAGTACACAGGAAGAGCCATTGATAGGCTTTCCTTAGTTCGTGCCTGACAGGCACAAGTAGAGGAGAGCCGATCTGCGGCTCTCCTGATGGGGGGGGGGTCTGCATTGGTAATCAGAGCATTGATTACCAGTGCAGACCCTTTGGGGGGGTGCCACTAGAACCACCAGGGATGCCCACTCATGACCCCAGGGATGCCCACCATGGCCACCAGGGATGGCAATTAGGGCTCAAGGAGCCCGCCAGTGCCCTCCCCATCAGTGCTGCCTGCCAGTGACCATCTTTGCCATCTATCAGTGCCGCCCACCAGTGCCCATTATTGCCCACCAGTGCCGCCTATCAGTGCCCATCAGTGCCCATCAGTGCCAATCAGTGCCGCCTATCAGTGCCCATCAGTACCACCTATCAGTGCCCATAAATGCCACCTATAAGTGCCCAGCAGTGCCGCCTATCAGTGCCCACCAATGCTGTATATCAGTGCTACCTATCAGTGCTGCCTATCAGCGCTGCCTATCAGTGCCGCATATTAGTGCCACCCCATCAGTGCCTCCTCATCAGTGCCTGTCAGTGTGGCCTCATCAGTGCTCATCAGTGCAGGAAAAAACGTATCTATTTACAAAATTGTATAACATAAACAAAAAAGCTTTTTTTTTTTTTGCAAACTTTTCGGTATTTTTTTATTTGTTTAGCAAAAAAGAAAAAAACTTGCGGTGCTCAAATACCACCAAGAAATCTCTATTTGTGGAAAAAAAAATGACATAAATTTGGATTAGGTACAGTGTTGCATGACCGCGCAATTGTCATTCAAAATGCAACAGCGCTAAAAGCTGAAAATTGACCTGGGCAGGAAGGGGTGAAAGTGCCCTGTATTGAAGTGGTTAATACATTTCTCTATGGGATATACAATTCAGTAAATATAATTCTGTTATATTGTCTAGTGTATTTAAATGTTATGCTTGTGCAGTATTAATGTTGTTATTTATATATGTATGCTGGAGGAGGAGAAAGAAGATTATTCTGCCTTTAAGAATCAATTTGACTCCCCATGCATTTCCTACTTAAATTCTCATAGGCTGCCTTTGTCACATGACCTGAAGATGGGCCACGCCCAAAACGCGTCTTCATTAAAGACAGCCTTCTGAGAGTTTGCTCCACGGAACATTGTTTGCTAAACTCTGGTGTCCCAACATGCACCGCATCCAGTGACCACAGCGGCCATGACATTGCATCTGGGGTGCCATCCAGAAGCTTTGAATACCCATCCTCCGCCTGAGTCTCCCAGGATTGTCCTGGGATTGTTTGGCAAGTGGATGGCCTTGCTGCACAGCCTCATGTAATATTTGGCTGCCATATACATCCCTGGCTTTTTGTGCCTTTTTGCATCCTTGTCTGCAAAATACATCCCTGGCTTTTCCAAATTGTGCCAGCAGTCCATCACAGCGGTCAACATTGGGCTCTTCACCATATTTTTACATAGCATCTGCTTTTTTCTATTTGGGAGAATGAGTGGTTTTACCTGGAAAGACGACCTCCTCTCTTCCCTCCAGCACCTGCTTGATTGATGCAATGTGTTTTTCAGATTTTCAAGTCACGTCCATGTGGGAATATAGCCACATGTGATTGACACTTACACAGTCCAGTCTGTTTACACAGGAGCATTTTTTTCCGTTTTAAGTTTGTTGTTGGACCAATAAACATTTTATATGTTTGTATTACCTGTGGTTTTGGTCTTTCACCTATATGGAACTACAATTACCAGCCACCAGCTTTCACAACACTGGTGTGTAGCTGTACAGATTCATTGAATCCCTCAGTGATTTCATTGAGGATCTTTGTGGTTAAATTGTTATGCTTGCGCACCATAATTGGAGCTCACAGTTTTACCTACCAGTAGCGAGGGATTTCAGTTTTGTTCCACCATTTTATGAGTATCATTGCACAGCAACTCAATTGTCTATTTTGTAATTTAATGTGTAGGTAGCAGACAATGACCCCATTTTTTTGGATTAATAAGGTTCCAATTCATGTAAGTATGTTACATGGATTAAGAATGATTTATATTAGTACTGGGTTAGGTTTTAAAGAACTGAACTCTACAAACTGTGCTCAAAATGGCAAGCAAAGGGCAAAGAACTAATCACCAGTGTTGCCTCCTGGGTCCCAATGGCTGATCTTTTCTCCCATGTTCTGTTATACACTGTGCCTCTGTGTGGAGGCAGCTATCTTGGTAGAGGAACAGAACTTTGCTTCCACATGTCATAGATGCCCTCCTGATGACTGGTGATCTAAAGCTGATGAGGGAATGTTTGAGAAGGAGCAATAGAGGTGATGGAAGTATAGATCTGCAGAATAAATAAACCAGAAGGTAAAAGATTATTTTACCGTAGGTCCTTCGGGTGCATCTTAAATTTCAGCAAGCAGATAAGATGAAACATCATTAAATCTTCTTTCAGACCTCATGAGACTAGCACAGAAGATATACAGCTATAGGCACATGAGTAGGCACACTTCTTTACCTGGAAGTGCATTGCTATTTTTCAGGAGGAATGCAAAACAAAATGTAGAATTTCATGGCACTGTTTAGGCACAATTACATTACATTAACATTTGTAGATGCTCGCTATAGCATAGCAAAGTTTATCTTTGCTAGTTCAGGTCCTGAATATATATATATATATATATATATATATATATATATATATATATATATATATATATTGAACAAAATTTTAAACGCAAAACCTTTGTTTTTGCCCTCATTTTTCATGAGCTGAACTCAAAGATTTAAGACTTTTTCTATGTACACAAACCATAACTGGCTGGCCTTTTGTTTCACCAAGCCTAAGGCACACCTATGCAATAATCATGCTGACTCATCAGCATCTTGATATGCCACACTGGGGAGGTGGATGGATTATCTCGGCAAAAGAGAATTGCTCACTAACACAGATTTAGACAGATTTGTGAACAATATTTGTAAGAAAAAGGCCTTTTGTGTACATAGAAAAAGTCTTAGATCTTTGAGTTCACCTCAAAGAAAAATTGGGGCAAAAACAAAAGTGTTGCGTTTATAATTTTGTTCACTACAGTATATGAGAATGAGTGAGGACTGCGGATAATAATGGGGTGACTCGTCGTGGCCTCCGCAGCTTACACATGTATTTGTAAATGTATGCTAACTAAGCCCCTGTTTTTAACGCAAACTGTTAGGTTAATTTGGTTGGTAACAAAATGGCTGGCGAGTTGAGCTGGGAATTTTCTTTGGCTCTTTTTATTTTCTGCTTTGTGTCTCTAACATAATTCACTGTGTTTTTTTTATTTTTGGATAACATATTTTTTGACTCTCACTCTTCAAATGCTAACTGCTAAAAGGTTTACAAAATGTTGTGCAGTATATTTCTTTAGATATTTCCGCTTTGTGTCTGTGACAGTATCTACACTAATTGTTAGTTAAAAAGCTCCACTATCTTCCACATGCCTTACTTTTGTTGCTGTATTAAGCTGAAGCACCCATTCGGCTCTAGTAACTCCCTGCACACTGTATTTGGGTCCGCATTTCTCACACTCAGAAAAATCATCCAGTAAGGGTGTTGGCATCTGTACTGCACCCCAGGCACCTGCATCTCCCCTGTCCCCATGCTGAACTCAGTGGGAGGCACTCAGGAGATCAGATCTGGGGAGCCATTGGGAAACAAGCTGTCACTGAAGCTGGGCTGCTGTGTTTACAAGTGCTAGTGGTAAGCAGGGAGCAGAGGACCTGAGCCAGAGGTAGTTGAACTGAGTTTCACCAAGTTTCAGCTGAAAAAAGCCCCAATCTCTCTAATCTAAGGATATCACCTATGGACTGCAGCCATTCGTTAAAGTGCCTCTTATCAAAGACAGATTATAATATCCATACTTTTTGGTACCTAACTAGGAAATACTGCAGTAGTGATAAACACAGGTGAAGTTTGGACACCAAATTTACACCCCATTAAAGTCAATGGGAATCAAATCTTTAAAATAAATTTGGGCCATTTTCAAGATTAATAGGCAAGGGATCACAAAAAAGAGGGCATAGGAAGCTAGGTACTTGACGTGTAAAGAAAAAAAATATCTAGGTGCAGCATTTATAATAATGTTTAAAGTCCAACAGACATTTAAATTGTGGTAACTGACATTTTCCTATTCAAAAGTGGTGCCTCGCTCCCAAATGCTAATGTGCTAGTATACCTTTAAATCTGTTTACATAGCAGCTATCAAAATCAGCATATCATATCAAACCATATATAACATAAACAAAACAAAACAAACAATGCATCAGTCCACAAAGTGTCCTTTGGTATGAATTCACTTGCATATGCTCAATCTTTCATTAAAAAAAGGGCTTGTGTTCACATATCCAAACTACATCTTCCTTAATTAGTGTTCACCACTATGTGCTCCATTCATCCAGAGATAAGTTTAGGAGAAGGAGGATTCTAATCTCAAGATTGCCAGGAAAGGAGTGAAACAGATCCCCAGAGAGGAGTAAAAGCGCATATAGACCATTGGTTGGTCTTATCCCCAAGATGAGGGCACATCGGTTGGGGGGATTATCACTAAAGCATGTGGATGATTGGAGCACATAGTGGTGAACACTAATTAAGGAAGCAGTCATTTGAATATGTGAACACAAGCCCTTTTTTTAATGAAAGATTGAGCATATGCAAGTGAATTCATACCAAAGGACACTTTATGGTCTGATGCATTGTGTGTTTTGTTTTGTTAATGGTTTATATGGTTTGATATGATATGCTGATTTTGAAAACTGTTATGCAAACAGATTCAAAGGGATACTAGCACATTAGCATTTGGGCACGTGGCACCACTTTTGAATATATGTTTGCACATTGAGAGAGTGTGCATACAGTAGGTGTGAGTGATCTGCTTATTAAGTTTTGTAATTTTATAGCACTCAATAGCACAACATAGCGCACAATTACAGCGCACATTTTTAACTGACATTTCCCTGTTGGCTTCTTTTTATTTTGTTATAAACGATAAAAGGACATCTGAGTACCTTCAAAATCCATACCATACCTTAAGATGCTAATTTTTTACAAAAAAGAAACCAGCAGGCAAATGTCAACTGGGTCAATTTAAATTATCTTCTGTAAATTGAATGAAAAAAAAAAAGACAACTCCTTTATTAAAAAAAACAAACAAAAAAATCCATCTTTGTAGATGCTTCATCGATAACATCATCCAGCATTGTAGATCCATGTTAATCACAATGACTGATGCCTGCCGACCTGCCAAAACAAAAAAACACACTGACCTGTGCATGACTGTTGACTATCGCATGCTAATGACAACCCCCTGAGCTGTAATCTGGAAAGTAGAAAAAGGGATGGGAACACCAGCTGACATCTATATATGACTATATATGGCCATGTCCAGATTTGGGCAATGATGTAAGTCAGTATTCCCACCCCCTTTTGCCTTTGAGGCCATTGAGGAGAAAGGAGTAGAGGTGACTACTAGGGATGATCGAACGGTTCGGGTCGACCATCGGTTCGGCCCGAACATTGGGTGTTCGAGGTTCGGCCGAATTTAGAACTTTTTGCCCAAAAAGTTCGAAATTCGGCAACCAGAACCGCCCAAAATGCAATGCTTCAGGAAATGGGCTTTAAAAGCCTGTGATTGGACAAGAACCATTAGCAAAAGCCAATTGAGGGGGCAGGGGAATGCTAGGAATGTGATTGGAGTGACTAGGGGGTCCCTAGACCAATCATTAGTGAATACGCCCCCCAGTATATAAGATCGCCCCCGCCATATTCCTAGCATTGTTATACTGGACATGGAAGAGAGTGGAAGCAGTTCTGTTAATTTTACTTTAAAAGTGTCATTTAGCATTTATTAGTGTGAGGAAAGGGATATCTAGTGTAGTTAGAGTGCTCCTTTACACTTAAGTTAGCTTCAAAAATTTAGTTTCTGTAGGGAAAGTGTTAAGTGTAAGGGGACCGTAGTGTAGTGTAGTGTAGGGTTAACTGGCAGTGACTGCTATGGCAGGGTGACAAAACCCTTCCATAGGAGGGTGACCGCTATAGAGAAATTATCATTTCTCTGAATTGCTTCGGCACACCCATATGGCTTCTCACCAGCCAAGCATTTTTCATGCTGCAGGGGCTGCCACTGCCAGTGCTTTTTGAGGACATGTTTGATGTCAGACATGACATCTGAACATGTGTATAGGGAGTATATATACATATATATGTCTGTATATATACCCCTAGACATATATAGGTGTGATAGTAGCAGAAATAAATGCTTGCGCTAATGAAATCATTTACAGTAATATATTTCTGCTACTATCACACCTATATATGGCTAGGTGTCTATATACATATAATTATGTGTGTATATATACCACTATACACAAGTTCAGATGTTTTGCCTGCCTCAAAAGAACCCAAAAAAATGCCAAAAAACGCTAGCGTCAAAAAAAAAATGCCCAGGTGTGTTTTTTCTGGCATTTTTGGAGGGTTTTGGAGGCAGGCAAAACATCTGAATTTGTGTATAGTGGTGTATATACACACATCCATATATTTATATACACACCTAGACATATATAGGTGTGATAGTAACAGAAATATATGCTTGCGCTAATGAAATCATTTACAGTAATATATTTCTGCTACTATCACACCTATATATGGCTAGGTGTCTATATACATATAATTATGTGTGTATATATACCACTATACACAAGTTCAGATGTTTTGCCTGCCTCAAAAGAACCCAAAAAAATGCCAAAAAAACGCTAGCGTCAAAAAAAAAATGCCCAGGTGTGTTTTTGCTGGCATTTTTTGGGGGGTTTTGGAGGCAGGCAAAACATCTGAACTTGTGCACAGTACCCCTATACACAAGTTCAGATGTTTTTCCTGACTGCAAAGAACCCAAAAAAATGCCTGCTTTGAAACCGGCAAGGTGTGAAAACCGAGGAGAGAAGCTAACCCCCTGAGCTGAAAGTTTTCTAATACATACAATCCTTTTTTTTCTGGTTCTGGACATGCTACAGAGCTGAAACTTCACAGGTACACCTTTCAGACCCCCCAGACACAAAATCACACAAAAAAGTTCTTAAAAATTGTCATTTTTGAGAAAAAAAGCCAATTATTGAAAAAATTTAAAAAAAAGAGATTTTTTGATTTTGGATTTCAGATCTGGGGGGTCTAAAAGGTGTACATGTGAAGTTTCAGCTCTGTAGCATGTCCAGAACCATAAAAAAAAAAGATCGTTTGTATTAGAAAACTTTCAGATCACCAATATGGCTTCTCGGTTTCCACACCTTGCCGGTTTAATAGAAGGCATTTTTTTGGGGTTCTTTGCAGTCAGGAAAAACATCTGAACTTGTGTATAGTGGTACTGTGCACAAGTTCTGATGTTTTGCCTGCCTCCAAAAACCCCCAAAAAATGCCAGCAAAAACACACCTGGGCATTTTTTTTTGACGCTAGCGTTTTTTTTTTGCATTTTTTGGGGTTCTTTTGAGGCAGGCAAAACATCTGAACTTGTGTATAGTGGTATATATACACACATAATTATATGTAAATAGACACCTAGCCATATATAGGTGTGATAGTAGCAGAAATATATTACTGTAAATGATTTCATTAGCGCAAGCATTTATTTCTGCTACTATCACACCTGTATATGTCTAGGTGTGTATATAAATATATGTATGTGTGTATATACACCACTATACACAAGTTCAGATGTTTTTTTCTGCCATATGATTTGGTATCCTTTGCAAATTAAAACCTCTCCACATTCAAAAAGCTCTGGGGCAAACTTCCATGCAAAATGCAATTTCTCTTGCAAAGTCAACATGATGGTGGAGGGCAGGGATGGCCTCCTGGGCATAAAATGGCAGTAGGTACCAATATGCAACAGACAATTTGTTGTGTGTGTGTGGGGAAGGTTACTGCTAAATAGGTGTGCCAGTGGAGGGTCTTATTCTTAAGTTAGATAAATAGTATATATGTATGGTAGGATTTTAAATACCCCTCCAGTGAACACAATATGCATTAATGTTATAAAAAATGTAACAAAAAATGTAACAAAATCAAAAAATCTCTCTCTTTTTTTTCAATAATTGGCTTTTTTATCAAAAATGACAATTTTTAAGAACTTTTTTTGTGTGATTAATAGTTAATGGGGCATGACCCAGAACCCTAGGCACTTTTTAGGGGCATTTATTCGGTTTTAGGGCTTAAAAATTGTGTTTTTTGATTACCGAAGTTTGGGTCCCATTGATTTCAATGGGGTTCTGAAATCCGGGCCGAACTTTCGGGAAGTTCGGATGTTCTGTCCGAACCGAACTTTTCAAAAGTTCGATCATCCCTAGTGACTACACTTGCACCATCACCAAGGTGCAGGACATAGGGAAACACCACCAGCTCAAGTGGCGTGCCCCATCCTGCATCCTTTCCAGTCACGAGCAAATTTACCCAGTGAGCCAAAAAGGACACTTAATACACCTGCCCATACTTGCTGATCTACATGTCTGAAGTCATGTGGACCCTGCCAGTGACTGTGGGGTGCAGCAACCATGGAGAAATTGGGATAATTTACTAAAGGCAAATAGGCTGTTGCAAGGAAATTTGCATTATTAACCACTTGCCGACTGCTGCACGACTATTTACGTCGGCAGTCAGCCCCTTACAGGCAGAGCGACGTAGGGCTACATCGCTAGCCTGTAAGGGTTTTGGGAGCGAGCGCGCACCGCCGGATGTGCGCTCCCGCTCGGTCACGGACTCCCCGCGCGTGTGCCCGGCAGACCCGATGTCCGCCGGGCACTTGCGATCGTCCGTGACAGCGGGAGAAAGGCAGGCGGCTAGTGTAAACAAAGCCGCCTGTCAGTTCTCCCTGTGTATGAATGGTGATCAAACGGTTCTACTATGTAGGACTGTTGATCACTGTTCTTACACATCAAGCCGCAGCCAATCACAGTTAGAAACACGCCCCTAGGACACACTTAACCCCTCACTCTCCAATACAGTTAACTCCTTCACTGCCAGTGTCATTTTTACAGTAACAGTGCATATGTATAGCACTGATTACTGTAGTAATGTCACAGGTAACCCCAAAAGTGTCAAAAATGTCAGTCAAGGGTCCGATCTGTCCGCCCCAATGTCGCAGTCCCGCAAAAAAAATTGTAGATCGCCGCCATTACGCGTTAAAAAAAACAACAAAAATGACAAAAATCTTTCCCTTTGTTAGTAAACGCAATAACTTTTGCGCAAACCAATCAAAATACGCTTTTTGCGATTTTTTTTACCAAACATATAGTAAAAAAAAAATTGGCCTAAAATGTTTAAAAATTTAGATTTTTACATTTTTTTTGGGGAATTTCATATAAAAAAATGTGAAAAATATTGTTATTTTTGCAAAATTGACGCTCTTTTTTTGTTTATAGCGCATGATCAAAAATCGCACAGGTGATCAAATACCACCAAAAGAAAGCTCTGTTTGTGGGGAAAAAAAGGACGCCAAATTTGTTTAAGTACAGCTTCGCACGACCGCGCAATTGTCCGTTAAAGTCACGCAGTGCCGAATCGCAAAATAGGCCCTGGTCAGGAAGGGGGTAAAATATTCCGGGGCTTAAGTGGTTAAAGGAAATTTGAATGAGATGAAGCACTGCTGACTTCCATCACCTAATCGTGTGCAAGCAAAAATGCAATTTTTTTTCTGGCATATGATTTGGTATCCTTTGCAAATTAAAACCTCTCCACATTCAAAAAGCTCTGGGGCAAACTTCCATGCAAAATGCAATTTCTCTTGCAAAGTCAACATGATGGTGGAGGGCAGGGATGGCCTCCTGGGCATAAAATGGCAGTAGGTACCAAAATGCAACAGACAATTTTTTGGGTGTGTGTGGGGAAGGTTACTGCTAAATAGGTGTGCCAGTGGAGGGTCTTATTCTTAAGTTAGATAAATAGTATATATGTATGGTAGGATTTGAAATACCCCTCCAGTGAACACAATATGCATTAATGTTATAAAACATTTAACTTTATTTTATCCAGTAAAATGTCTAAAAAACATATTTTACATATATTTGCACACTAGTACCAACAATCATCATCCACTAAAAAGACGCATGGTTTTGTTCGAGATAAGGAGATAGGGTTGACGCGTTTTGCTTCAACCATCTGGAGGCCGGCCCACGGTTGTGTACTCTAATTTATCCTAATTAGGTGTACTTTGTTTCTTTTTGACTCAGCGGGAAGAGGAATTGAAGTCATGTGACAGCACTGAAAACTGCAAAATAAAGGTAGAAAAGCTAGGATTTTTTTCATTTTGATACATAAAGCTGAACACTTACATTAATGTTTGCAGGGGAGAATTCTTCTGGGCGTCAAGTCTTTCTTATGACGAAACGTTGGCGATCCCAGACGTAAACGTCCACACGCCCCCCAACGAAGCCGGCTGTTTATCCATATGCTGATCTGGAGACTTGCGGGACGCCGCGGTTAGATCTATGACCGGCACATACTACATGCCTGTTTTTGTCTTTTAAATTGTAAGTCGTTTTTTTAATAAATGTACCTATTGGTTTACGGGATTACGCTATGGGCCTCTGTTTCTTTCTACATATGGCTTTACGCTCAATGGAGTATATGAGAAGTTCCAAGTGTGCCACATACTAATGTGATCGGTTTAACAACACACCGGAAACGGCTTTCGGCTTTTGGAGTCTTTGGAAGCACCTGAGCTTGATATCGGTTGACCTACTGGTTTATTACTAACTGGGAGAGGCTGTCTCATTAAATTGAGCAGCCACGGAATTTCGGTAAGCTGCTTGTTATACCTGAGCACAAGGGTGTCCCCTTCCTACATTTTTCCCTGGTGTCACTGGAAGAAAGTTATTTTGCACGTGGATTCACATCTCTGCACTTAATATTGGGACTATTCATTTGGACACTATCCCCTCTCCTTTTTTTGTTTTCTTTATATGAGCTTTTCAGCTATATGATTGTATACTGATTTTAGCGCTGCACTTTTTGGTTTTTATTGTATTTTTTGAATCATTGTTAGTTGATTTTGTGCCAGCTGCTCACTATTGTTCTCAATCATTTGGTTTTCTATCACATCTAGCGCGGAAATTTCTCTTCTATTTATATTACAATAAAATAAGAAAACAATAATTATAATTGATTGCAGGATAACCATTACTAGTACCTTTGTATGTAAACCTTTTTAATGTAAATTTGCTCATTGCAAAGTCTTTAGGTTGTCTGGGTCTATTCATTACTTCTATTCCCCTAAACTAGCCATTTGCTTTTGATACATTCAGCACATTATAAAACTGCATACTGTTTTATTTTCTCACATCAGTTTTCTGTTCTATTACCATAAAAATGAACATCCTGAGGGCTTATCATGAACGTTAGAAGTATTTTGTATGAAGGTAGAAGGCCTCTGTTAAGACTTGCTCTAGGGTTCTATTACTTACTGTTACCTCTCCACTAAATTGACAGCAGTACATTTAAATCTACCTAAAAAGATCTAATTAATTCAGAACACCTTGGAGTATATCATAGCCTAACTGATATAATGTCTTTTGTGTCAGCTCCGAATGTGGCGCTTACAGCTCTACTTCCAACTGCAATGAAAGGTAGATGTCTCTTGACCCTACTCACACCATTTCAAATAAAAACTGCAGCATACAAAAAAAACCTAGAAAATGAAAATCATATACTTACCTGACGGTAATTTTCCTTTCCTGAAACATTAGCATCGCAGCATACATGTATAGGCTGGCTCCAGCATCCACCCAATTACAGGACCGGTTACAGGGCTCGAGTCCTGCGGGAACGCATGGAAACTACGTTCCTGTACTATTTCTACAGCAGGAACGCCATTCCCATTACCTCCTGTAGGGGGCACGGCCGGCAGCTGTAGGATTCACAGAGCATCCAAAGTGCAGGCACTTTATTTTTGCTTCTGCCTGTTTCCCCAAGTTCCCCGCTGCTCCCATGTGGTCTGACCATATAACCTGGGCCCCATCAGTTCACTCAGAGGGGCCCCGGAGGTTTTTTCTAAGTCCTGTGGTCAGGCGGATTAACACCATTCAGTGCCCCATTCCCCGAAAAAGAAAAGAAAGTTCCGGTCCTGGCGGAGTGATATCTGTCACAGGGTGCAGCGGCTGTCAGAAGCTTCTTCACTGACTGCCTCCTTCAGCAAGTAAGTTCTGAGGAGAAGGCAGGCTCAGGCTGAGGGGAAAACTGCAGCAGCCAAAAGCCATCAAAGCACAGAGGGACAGTGTAAGAAAAGTGGGGACCAGCAAGTCTGCAGTGAATTTTGCCTAAATAAGGTATTGTCACTAAAAAAACAGCTTCTTCACCTATGCCATGCCTCTGTTGCACATGATTGATACAGCAGCTAAATGTGCTCATCATTATCATCATGCTACTCACACAGTGCAGGTGCATTGAACCACAGCATCTGTATTATGTGATTATCATGATGATAATGATGATGATGATGATCACAGGACAGTGAAAAGCATTCTTAGGCCTCATCTAGGGTCCATTCACGCTTGGCGCTGCAGATATGTGTCTCCTGTGCAGGGCCATCTTTTACCAGCATGGGGATGCACAAAGTGCTGTGTGCATCCACCTGCCAGTGTCCTATTCATTTCTATTGGGACACACAGTTGCATGGGTACAACCACTGTGTCCTATTCTAATATGCAGGTAGGTATGGGTGCGGGTCCCAATAGAAATGAATGGAAAGCTGGCACAGGGACACCCACAATACTTTGTGCATCCCCATGCTGGTAAAATACAGCTCTACACAGGAGACACAACCTACACTTCATGTAAATGGGCCCTTACACTTGTGTTTAGGGTGTGGAAAAAACCTTTTTTTTTTTTTTTTTTTTTACCACCCCCCAAACACTCACCCTAAACTGCAAAACAGCAGAGGATGGATACTATATGCTGTGGCCATGATGCTTTTTGTGTTGCACGGTTGTGTTCAGCTGCCACTTGCACCTGTTTTCCTGGGCTCTCCCATGCCATCAGGTTGGGTTGGCATTGCACAAAGGAGAAGAAGGAACACATGTTTCCTCCGTAACAAATAAAGCTGGAATCTACAAGGATTTTGTCACTTCCCTATTCAGGTCTGTATTTACTTGTTTGGTACCAGCCAGGAAAGCAGCCAACCAAACTGATCTTTGTTTCACCAGCTGCCTTGGATGGCAGAGGAGGGATCAGGAGCCTAATAGATCCCAGATCTCCAATTAAAGAGCACCTGTAACTGCAAAAGGTATCACAAGGGATTTTATTAATCCCTTGTGATAGCAATAAAGTAGAATGAAAAAAAAACCCATTAAAAAAGCAACAATTCTAGCGCCAAAGCTTACATTTAACTGTACACTGATAACCTGGAAAGGCTTTTTAAAGCATCGCCTATGGACAATTTTAGGTACTGTTGTTTATCGCCATCTCACAGGCATTTGAGATTTTAAAGCGTGATACAGTATGTTTGATATCCATTTACTCAATGCAATCTTTTATATTTTAGAAAAAAATGGGTATTATATTGTGTTTGTGTGCACTAAATTGCATTTAAGTGTATATTTTCCTTAAAAATATGTGTTTTAAAAATGGCTGCACAAATTTCATGTTACATAAAAAATTGCAACAATGTCCATTGTATTCTCCAGGGGCTCTGTTTCAGAAAATATATAATGGGGGTTCTAAAAAATTTTATAGCAAAAAAAAAACGCTGATCTTAACATGTTTGTGAAAAATGTCAAAATTGTCCAAGACAGACAGACAGGCCTGCGACTGGTTACCATGACGCTAAAGTGGCCCTAACTAAAAGGTATATATATATATATTGTAAGGGATTAGCTCGGTGGTAGGCGTGGATGACCCCTTTGGGGGTGCGTTTTCACAGAGAGATAGCCGAGCAGAAGTTGAAAACAAGACTGATTTATTCATGCAATTTACTTCACACAATTGCAAGCGTCAAAACAGCCAAAATAAAATAAAAGACAAAATAAATCCTTGCCTCTGTGGGCGGCTACCTTCTCACGCTGGAACCTACCTAAGAAGTCTTCCCAACCTACTGTTGGGCCGACACTGCTGATCCTACAGCAGACACTCAAATGTCCATTTGTTTGCTTTTCACACAGCACAAACATTGTCCATTGAACATGTCCCTTTGTTTTCTTTCACACAGAAACACTTCGTCTTCTCACCTTTGAGACGTCTTCACTCTTGGTTACCCTCCTTAGCTTCACATCGCTTTAGGGGGTCTTCTCCCATGCTCACCAGCTTGTCGGGAGGCACACATCCGACTGTCCCCCTCTCCCAGCCCACACGGCGACAGGAGGCAGCAGTCCTTCTCCCATGCCCACACGGCGTCGGGAGGTACACGTATGTCTGCCTTCCTCTCCCAGCCCACACGGCGACAGGAGGCAGCACTCAATAGATTTTCTCTGGACAAATTATAGAGGCCTTGATCTCCTCATTCTGAACAGCTGAATGGTTTTCAACTTCCTGCTGGCTCTTTTTGCAGCCAACACCCTATAGTATCAGTGAACTTTTCAAAGCAGGTGGGAATGTGTCTCCTCTCAGTGACTACATTCCCAGATTTACCTGACTTCCTGTCACATACCCCCCCCTCTTGTTTCAACCCTAGGGTTGGGACACATATTTCCAGGCACGCATGTGTCAGGCACTGCTGACTCACTGATAAGCCTCCTATTATCCTCAAGCTTCCGGATGAAACTGTTTCTGTCATCTTCACTGACAGATTTCTCATAAATGCCACACAGTTTGTCTCTCATCTCATATACACATTCTTCAACTGCATTTTTGGCATAATTTTGCTCCTTCTCGTTTCTGTCATCTTCATTGACAGCTTTCTCATAAATGTCAGACAGCTTGTCCCTCATAACCGTCTGTCCAATCCACCATGGAGGACCGTGATCCATAGGCAACTCAATTGGGCTAGTCTTAAGGTCTTCAACATTCTTAAGACGCCTCTCTCTGCAATCCATAAATGTTTTCCACAAAACTTTGAGAACCTTTGCTTCACTAAGCTTTGTTCCAAGTAGGGACTCTTGACATCCCTCTGTGACTTGAGTTGCCTCTCCATACAGCTGTACACAATCATTGACTTTTTGTTGTAAAAGGGAATGATCTTCCTTCTTGAGCTTTGCTTGCTCTAAGATGCTGTGCAGAGGATTTTCCAATTGAGACAACAGGCTGTCACACATTTCTTCAAAGTGACCCCTGTTCCTTTTCCCAGAGATATCAATATCATTCAAACATTTCATATTCATAGGCAGATCTGAAGCATTTGCACTCATCAACTTCTTAAACTTTTCGCCCTCTTGAGCGAGTCGCAGTAAAGGCCTACTATTTGATTTGATATTCAGTTTATATTTCTTGCCAAACTCTTCACAGAAGTAGCCAACCAGAACATCATCAACTTTCCTTCCACCAACATAGGGGTTAAAGGCAACAACACAGTTGAACCCAGCGATCTGGGTGGTATCCATTATAGACCTCCTCTCTGCATCAGTGAAGAAGCATGGAACTGCAACACATTCTTTTACAGGTTTCTTCAATGCGCTTTCTGCTGAACTATTTGACCGCTCAAGGTCACCTAGTTCCTTTTCTCTATCTGAATTCCACATGGAATGTATCTCAAGATCACGATCAAATTTCTGCCACCTGTCTTTCACCAGTTCCATTTTGGAAATATTCCCTGAAAGGCACTTGAACTTAATTTGCTTCACGTTTTCATCAACAGCCTTAGTTTTCTCCACTAGGTGGCGTTTGCTTTTTTCTCCCAGATTTATATCACTTGCTTTAGTTTTCTCCGCTTTAGTTTTCTCCACTAGGTTTTCAGCCTGAACTGAGAAAACATCACATTTCTTACACAGCTCCTTTGTTTGCTGAAGTTTTTGAAGGAACGGTTTATTCCACAGGGGTGATTCAAGCCACATGTCATCACATTTCTGAGGCTCACTCAGGACAGACCCCAAAACACTGATCCTTTTAAAAACTGCATCAGGCACACTATCCCCTCTTTGGGACAGATCCTCTGTTGCCTGTAATTCCTCTCCCAGCCCACACGGCGACAGGAGGCAGCACTCAATAGATTTTCTCTGGACAAATTATAGAGGCCTTGATCTCCTCATTCTGAACAGCTGAATGGTTTTCAACTTCCTGCTGGCTCTTTTTGCAGCCAACACCCTATAGTATCAGTGAACTTTTCAAAGCAGGTGGGAATGTGTCTCCTCTCAGTGACTACATTCCCAGATTTACCTGACTTCCTGTCACAATATATATATATATATATATATATATATATATATATACATACACACACACTTTTTTATTTTGGAGGTGGGGGGGATGGGATCTTGGGTGAGTTCTCACACTTTTTTTCTCAGGACTTGACCCCTGACCGGTTATACTACATAAATGAGTCGCTTACGAAGCCCAAGAGAGGGACCTGTATGCTGTCATGCTTATGTATCAGGAAAGGAAAATTACAGTCAGGCAAGTATACAATTTTCCATTTTCCTGACACAAGCATGACAGCATACACATATGGGATGTAGCATGCCACAAACCACAAGGGGGAATAATACTGAAGTATTTTAATAATTATTGGCTCTGGAAAACAAAGAATTACTGAACTCCACTGTAGTCAAGGCCACTGGATCTACTTTATAATGAGACAAAAATGTACTCTATGTAGACCATGTTGCAGTCCTGCATATTACTACTAGGGATACTCCCTGGATTTCTGGCCACAAAGCCGATAATCTTCTTGTTGAGAAGCCCTGACACCCATTGGAGGTTCCAGATTTTTTGCAGAGTAAGCTCTTCTGATGACTTTGACCAGCCACAATGCCAAAGTTCTGGTGGGAGCTGCTAGCCCTTTCTTCAAACCTCCTGGAATGATGAAAAATTCTCCATCTTCCTGAAGGAGGCCATCTTCTGTACATAAAATGTAAGTGTAGGGCCAACATTTAACTTGTGTGTTGAAGTATATGAGTCCCCTTGCATTGTCAGAAAGACAATATCTTGATTCCAGTTTAATGGTGTGTTTATTTTAGGGTGATGCTGAGGGAGAGCCCTCAGTACCACCTTGTCTGGAAAGTGACAACACTAAGGAGGTTTATGGCATAGAGCTTGGATATCTGATACTCTTCTTCCTGATGTGATGGCAATGAGAAATGCTGCCTTCACTGTTATGTTCCATAATGAGGCTGACTGGTCCCCCCAAAAAGGTCGAGATAGCAAATCAAGCACCATTGCAAGTCCCAAGGAGGAATAAATGACATCTACTGCCTCTGCTTCTGGAAACTTTACTCTTGCTAGGAAACGTTTGCAATTGTTGTTGATTGGGGATGCCATTAAATTGAGGTCCAAGTAACCCCACTGATTGCAGCTCAAAGACCATTCACTGCTGTCCAGCGTTTCGCAACTCAATATGTTCACTAAGTAGTTCTGAGGAGCTGAAATTTACATGGCTGAGTTGGTGGCAATTCATCAAGTTCAATGGTTTTAACCACCAATCAAGGGACCGCCTCATTGGTGGAGACATCCTGATCTGCTGCCATGTGGAACAGCTCTTCCATTGTATCAAGAACTCTACCTAAAAAATTATCATTTTCCAGTAACCCCACTTGACCATGAGTATAGTGGCTGATAGAGACCCAGCAATTTGAGACGCTGGGAGGCTATGAGGTACAAATGGGTTGACACAATATTCAGCTGGGCGAGCAGACCTGCTACCTTCTCTGCTGGAAGATCTACTGTGTTCTTGCAGGCATATAAGACTGCCCCCAGAAATATCATTCTCTGCAAAGGCATGGGTTGGCTCTTCTGCCAATTGATTATCCTCCAAAATTTTAGTAGGGTTTGAACAAGGACCTCCCGATAATCTATCAGGACTTGCGGGTTTTGGGCTTCTAGTAGGATGTCATCTAAAAAATGAAACACTTGCAGGCCTAACCTGTGCAAGATAACAATGACAGGGAGTAGGACTTTGGAGAATGTCCTTTGAGATCTTGACAGGCTGAACGGTAAACAGACAATCTGAAAATGGTACTCCATGACTGCAAACAGTAGATACCTGTAAAACTCCTGGTGGACTGGGACATTCAGGTATGCAGCCTTTAAATCTAAGGATAACATCCATTCCCTCTGCCTAATGGCTTGTGATTCCATTCGGAAACTTTCTTTGCACCTGGATATTCTTGTTCAAGGCCTGAAGGTCTAACAATGATCTTAGGTCTCCTGTTTTTTTCTTTACCGAGAAAAGTGCAGAATAGAAACCTCAATATCTCTTGAATAGGGACTGGCTCTATAGTTCATTTGCGTAACAGTGACTGAATGTACTGAAAAGACTATTTGAACATGTTCTTGGCACCAGGGAAGCTTTGTGTGGGTAAAGTGAGGTAACCCAGGGGGGCTGAGAACTCCAATTGATAGCCTTCCAAAATCACTTTCATAACCCAAGGGTCCTTGGCCTGCTCTGCCCAGACCTGCAGAAAGTGGCACAACCTGGCACCTACTAGGTATATCTGTTCAGAGAAACCCTCAAAGGGGTTTCTGCTGCTGAGAAGAAGCAGACTTTGACTCGGCCAACTGAGCCACCGACGTCTGGGATGATTTCCATCCCATTCAGAAATATTTGGATATTCTAAAGCAGTGGTCCTCAACTCCAGTCCTCAGGGCCCACTAACAGGGCAGATTGTAAGTATCACCTTGGGGAGATGCATATATATGTATATATATATATATATATATATATATATATATATATTGTAACAGGACGTCAAATAAATGTGACAGGAAGTCAGCTACATCTGTGAGTGTTGTCACAGATCGGAGATACAATTCACCAATTACTATAGGGTGTCGGCTGCAGAAGCCAGCAGGAAGGTCTAAAGACGTTGAACAGACTTCAGCTGTTCGGAATGAGGAAGTTAAAGGCTTCTATAATTTGTCCAAAGGAAGTCTCAGGATTGCTGCCTCCGGAAGCTGTCTCCTGAAGCCGTGTGGGCTAGGAGAAGGAGGACAGTCAGATGAGTGCCTCCCGACAAGCTGTGTGGGCATGGGAGAAGACCCCCTGAAGTGATGTGTGCTAAGGAGGGTAACCAGTTGTGAAGACTTCTCAAGGTAAATAAACAAACTATTTCTATGTGGAAGAAATAAAGGAATGTTTGCCATGTGAAGAGAGAAACAAAGGGACAGCTTAAATGAACATGTGCTGTGTGAAGAGATAAAACATGGACTATTGAGAGTCTGCTGTATGACCAGCCAAGTCTGCCCAACAGTAGGTTGGGGACAGACTTCATTAGATAGGTTCCAGTGTGTGAGAAGGTAGCCGCCCACAGTGGCAAGGATTTATTTTGTTTTATTTTATTTTGGCTGTTTTGAGGCTTGCAATTGTGTGAAGTAAATTGCATGAATAAATCAAAGTGTTGTTTGCAACCACTGCTCGGCTATCTCTCTGTGAAAACGCACCCCCAAAGGGGTCATCCACGCCTACCACCGAGCTAATCCGTCACATATGGTGGAGGTATGCAGTGGGCAGAAGCAGAGATCCCTGCAAATAAGTGCATATGTTTGATGAACTTTGTCTGGTGCATGAGATTGCACAATCTATGTGTGCAGGAGAGAAGATCCTGAAAGAGAAAAAAACATGTTTTAAAGAGACAGCGGTCTCAAAATTTTTGATGAACTTTGTTGTGTCTGGTGCAAGGGACTGCACAAACTGTGTGCGCAGGAAAAGAGATCTTGCAAGAGAGAGAAAAACTACATGTGTTAAAGAGACAGTGGTCTGAAAATTTTTTTGCTGGACTGTGAAAAATTTATTGTGGAGTGACCGAAGATGGGGCGGTCAAAGCGCATGAAAGATGCAAGGATCGCTGAAATGAGAGACCGGATTCTATGGATGGAGGGGATGCTACCGTCTGAACCAGCCCCATCCATGCCTGAACGGAATCGGCTAAAGAGAAAGGTTGTTGTCCCTAGCAACGCTGGTGTAAATGAAACGGTTATGGAGACACAGTGTTCTCAGATGGAAAGTAAGCCCAAAATGGAGGAGATGTTGAAACAACTGATTATATCAAATGCAGCTCAACAGCAGGCAAATGCAGCTCAACAGCAGGCAAATGCGGATTTTCAGCGGAGCTTTGCAGCTCAACAAAAGGCTCATCAAGAGAGCATGGCAGGCTGGAAACAGAGACGCCAGCAGCAAATGGAGGCCATCGGTATGGAGGAAACCGAGTATGTGTGCAGGGCTGAGCTGGATGTCGTGCAACGGAAAATGGAAGAAAAGGAACAACACCTGGGGGTACAGTTACAGTGGGAAGAAACCACTGCTCTTTTTTTTTCCAAGTTGAAAAACCCTAGAAAGCCTATAATGGAGAAAGATACCATCCTCATGGAAAAGGAAATTGAAGTTCAGACTTTGCAGAAGCAAAGTATGTGTGAAAGGTTGGAGTTGCGTAATCAGCTGGAAAAAAGTCTTCAGTGTTTGGAAGCTACAAAAATAGACCTGCAGGGGGCGCAGGAACAGAATGTTGCTCTGAAAATGACATTGTCTCTCAGCGACGAAGAGAAAAGTGAAAGAGAGGCTAAATTACTGAGTACTGTGTATGAGCTCACCACTTTGAGCAATGTGGTAGATGAATTGCGTACGGACTGTGAAAGTTGGAAAGATGAAGCCCAACATGTCCAGCAGCAGTTAAAGGAGAAAGAAGCCTGTGTGGCAGAATTACATTCTTATTCCCAGATGCTAGCCAGTGAGGTGAAGGCTCTTATGCAGGGAAAAGGAGATTCGGAACACAAGAGAAAAAAAGTAGAGGCAAAGCTGCAGGAATCACAAGTCAAGATGTCAGAAGTTGACCGAGTGTGTGCTAAGCAGTCAGAGAAGGCAAACCGACTGCAGGTTGAGTTGGACAATGTTACAAATCAGCTTTCTCAAGCCGACAGCAAATCTAGAAAAATTGCCAAGGATTTTTCTATCTTGGAATCGCAGCTGCAAGACACGCAGGAACTCTTACAAGAAGAGAGGTGTCAAAGGCTGAGTTTTAGCACAAAGCTCAAACAAATGGAAGATGAGAAAAATGGCTTCCTGGAACAATTAAAAGAGGAGGAGAAAGCAAAGAAAAACCTATCAGAGCAAGTCACAACATTGCAAGCTCAGATAGGAGATATGAAAAAACGCATGGAAGAAAGCGTTGCTTCAGTAGAAAATGTTGAAAATGTGAAAAAGAAGTTTGATCAGATGCTTGGTGAGGAGAAGACTGTGTCTGCAAAATATGCAGAGGAACGCGACGTGCAAAAACGGAGGCGCGTGATCAAGAGAGCAAAGCCCTGTTCTTGGCTCGCTGCTTGGAGGAAGCTCTAGAGTCTAAGGCTGAACTAGAAAGAGTTAACAAGCAGCTATGTACAGAGATGGAAGATGTGGTCAGCTCCAAGGAGGATGTGGAGAAAAGCGTTCAGGAGCTAGAAAAGTCTAAGCGAGCCTTAGAACAGCAAGTAGAAGAGATGAAGATTCAGTTGGAAGAACTTGAAGAGGAATTACAGGCGACAAAGGATCTGTCCCAAAGACGGGATAGTGTGCCTGATGCAGTTTTTAAAAGGAACAGTGTCTTGGGGTCTGTACTGAATAAGCATCAGAAATTTGATGACATGTTGCTTGAATCACCCCTCTGGAATAAACAGTTCCTTCAAAAACTTCAAGCATTGGAAAATGTATCATTAGAGCTTCAGCAAACAAAGGAGCTGGGTAAGAAATGTGATGATTTCTCAGTTCAAGCTGAAAACCTAGTGGAGAAAACTAAAGCGGAGAAAACTAAAGCAAGTGATATAAAGCTGAGAGAAAAAAATAAACACCACCTAGTGGAGAAAACTAAGGCTGTTGGTGAAAACGTGAAGCAAATGAATAAGTGCCTTTCAGGGAGTGTTTCCAAAATGGAACTGAAAGACAGGTGGCAGAAGTTTGAGCGTGATCTTGAGATGCATTCCATGTGGAGTTCAGATAAAGAAAAGGAACCAGATGACCTTGAGCGGTCAAATAGTTCAGCAGAAAGTGCATTGAAGAAACCTGTAATAGACTGTATTGTTGCCTTTGACCCCTATGTTGGTGGAAGGAAAGTTGATAATGTTCTGGTTGGCTACTTCTGTGAAGAGTTGGGCAAGAAATATAAACTGGATATCAAATCAAATAGTAGGCCTTTACTGCGACTCGCTCAGGAGGGCGAAAAGTTTAAGAAGTTGATGAGTGCAAACGCTTCAGATCTGCCTCTGAATATAAAATGTTTGGTGAATGATATTGATGTCTCTGGAAAAAGGAACAGGGGTCACTTTGAAGAAATGGGTGACAGCCTGGTGTCGCAAATGAAAAATCCTCTGCACAGCATCTTAGAGCAAGCCAAGCTCAAGAAGGAAGATCATTCCCTTTTACAACAAAGAGTCAATGATTGTGTACAGCTGTATGGAGAGGCAATTCAAGTCACAGAGGGACGTCAAGAGTCCCTGTCCAGATTGGGAGAGTTCTTGGGAATACATGCGGACTCTCTAGGGGTCCTTCAAACCTTAAAGGAAACAGTAGTAGGAACAGTCAGTGTGGATAAAGACAAAATGGGTCCACCAGAAAAAGTACAGATATTACTTGGAACAAAGCTAAGTGAAGCAGAGGTTCTCAAAGTTTTGTGGACATCATTTGTTGATTGCAGAGAAAGGCGACTCAAGCCTAGTGAAGACATTAAGAATAGCACAATTGAGTTGCCTATGGATCACGGTCCTCCATGGCGGATAGGACAGACGGTTATGCAGGACAAACTTGAGAAGGAGCTAAATGATGCCAAAAATGCAGTTGAGGAATATGTATATGAGAAATCTGTCAATGAACATGACAGAAACAGTTTCATCCTGAAGCTTGAAGATACAGAGAATTGGCTATATGAAGATGGAGAGGATCAGCCAAAACAAGTGTATGTGGACAAGCTGACGGACTTGGAGAGAGCAGGGCGGTTTGCTCAGAGGGATGTATCTCTGGCAGCTGAAGCAGACAAAGAATTGAATGGACTGAACATTACTTGGGAAGATACTGAGAGGCTTATCAGTGAGAGTCAAGAGCAGTGCCAGACACATGCGTGCCTGGAAAACTGTGTCCCAACCCCAGGCTTGAGACAAGGGGGGGGGGATATGTAACAGGACGTCAAATAAATGTGACAGGAAGTCACCTAAATCTGTGAGTGTTGTCACAGATCGGAGATACAATTCACCAATTACTATAGGGTGTCGGCTGCAGAAGCCAGCAGGAAGGTCTAAAGACGTTGAACAGACTTCAGCTGTTTGGAATGAGGAAGTTAAAGGCTTCTATAATTTGTCCAAAGGAAGTCTCAGGATTGCTGCCTCCGGAAGCTGTCTCCTGAAGCCGTGTGGGCTGGGAGAAGGAGGACAGTCAGATGAGTGCCTCCCGACAAGCTGTGTGGGCATGGGAGAAGACCCCCTGAAGTGATGTGTGCTAAGGAGGGTAACCAGTTGTGAAGACTTCTCAAGGTAAATAAACAAACTATTTCTATGTGGAAGAAATAAAGGAATGTTTGCCATGTGAAGAGAGAAACAAAGGGACAGCTTAAATGAACATGTGCTGTGTGAAGAGATAAAACATGGACTATTGAGAGTCTGCTGTATGACCAGCCAAGTCTGCCCAACAGTAGGTTGGGGACAGACTTCATTACATAGGTTCCAGTGTGTGAGAAGATAGCCGCCCACAGTGGCAAGGATTTATTTTGTTTTATTTTATTTTGGCTGTTTTGAGGCTTGCAATTGTGTGAAGTAAATTGCATGAATAAATCAAAGTGTTGTTTGCAACCACTGCTCGGCTATCTCTCTGTGAAAACGCACCACCAAAGGGTTCATCCACGCCTACCACCGAGCTAATCCCTCACAATATATATATATATATATACAGTGGGTACGGAAAGTATTCAGACCCCCTTAAATTTTTCACTCTTTGTTATATTGCAGCCATTTGCTAAAATCATTTAAGTTCATTCTTCTTCCTCATGAATGTACACTTAGCACCCCATACTGACAGAAAAACACAGAATTGTTGACATTGTTGCAGATTTATTAAAAAAGAAAAACTGAAATATCACATGGTCCTAAGTATTCAGACCCTTTGCTCAGTATTTAGTAGAAGCCCCCTTTTGATCTAATACAGCCAGGAGTCTTTTTGGGAAAGATGCAACAAGTCTTTCACACCTGGATTTGGGGATCCTCTGCCATTCCTCCTTGCAGATCCTCTCCAGTTCTGTCAGGTTGGATGGTAAACGTTGGTGGACAGCCATTTTTAGGTCTCTCCAGAGATGCTCAATTGGGTTTAAGTCAGGGCTCTGGCTGGGCCATTCAAGAACAGTCACGGAGTTGTTGTGAAGCCACTCCTTCGTTATTTTAGCTGTGTGCTTAGGGTCATTGTCTTGTTGGAAGGTAAACCTTCGGCCCAGTCTGAGGTCCAGAGCACTCTGGAGAAGGTTTTTGTCCAGGATATCCCTGTACTTGGCCGCATTCATCTTTCCCTCGATTGCAACCAGTCGTCCTGTCCCTGCAGCTGAAAAACACCCCCACAGCATAATGCTGCCACCACCATGCTTCACTGTTGGGACTGTATTGGACAGGTGATGAGCAGTGCCTGGTTTTCTCCACACATAACGCTTAGAATTAAGGCCAAAAAGTTCTATTTTGGTCTCATCAGACCAGAGAATCTTATTTCTTACCATCTTGGAGTCCTTCAGGGGTTTTTTAGCAAACTCCATGCAGGCTTTCATGTGTCTTACACTGAGGAGAGGCTTCTGTCGGGCCACTCTGCCATAAAGCCCCGACTGGTGGAGGGCTGCAGTGATGGTTGACTTTCTACAACTTTCTCCCATCTCCTGACTGCATCTCTGGAGCTCAGCCACAGTAATCTTTGGGTTCTTCTTTACCTCTCTCACCAAGGCTCTTCTCCCCCGATAGCTCAGTTTGGCCGGACGGCCAGCTCTAGGAAGGGTTCTGGTCGTCCCAAACGTCTTCCATTTGAGGATTATGGAGACCACTGTGCTCTTAGGAACCTTAAGTGCAGCAGAAATCTTTTTGTAACCTTGGCCAGATCTGTGCCTTGCCACAATTCTGTCTCTGAGCTCTTCAGGCAGTTCCTTTGACCTCATGATTCTCATTTGCTCTGACATGCATTGTGATCTGGAAGGTCTTATATAGACAGGTGTGTGGCTTTCCTAATCAAGTCCAATCAGTATAATCAAACACAGCTGGACTCAAATGAAGGTGTAGAACCATTTCAAGGATGATCAGAAGAAATGGAAAGCACCTGAGTTAAATATATGAGTGTCACAGCAAAGGGTCTGAATACTTAGGACCATGTGATATTTCAGTTTTTCTTTTTTAATAAATCTGCAACAATGTCAACAATTCTGTGTTTTTCTGTCAGTATGGGGTGCTATGTGTACATTCATGAGGAAGAAGAATGAACTTAAATGATTTTAGCAAATGGCTGCAATATAACAAAGAGTGAAAAATTTAAGGGGGTCTAAATACTTTCCGTACCCACTGTATATCTTTCTTCCACCAATACAAAAATACAACATTGTTTTTTTGTTTTTTTTTTATCGGGGGAAAAAGGATATTTATGTGTTTGTGTGATTTTTGACATTATCTTTTTTCAATATTTGACATTTATAAATATATTTTCTATTTACTTAACCACTTAAGCCCCAGAAGATTTTACCCCCTTCCTGACCAGGGTTTTTTTTGCGATTTTTTACTGCGTGACTTTAATGGACAATGCTGTACCTAAACAAATTTGATGTCCTTTTCTTCCCACAAACAGAGCTTTCTTTTGGTGGTATTTGATCACCTGTGCGATTTTTTGATCATGCGCTATAAACAAAAAAAGAGCGTCAATTTTGCAAAAATAACAATATTTTTCACATTTTTTATATGAAATTCCCAAAAAAAATGTAAAAATCAAAATTTTTTAACATTAACATTTTCGGGCCAATTTGTTTTATGCTACATATGTTTGGTTAAAAAAAATCGCAAAAAGGGTATTTTGACTGGTTTGCGCAAAAGTTATCGCGTTTACTAACAAAGGGAAAGATTTTTGTCATTTTTGGTGTCTTTTCTTTTTAACGAGTAATGGCGGCGATATGCGATTTTTTTTTGCGGGACTGCGACATTGCGGCGGACAGATCGGACCCTTGACTGACATTTTTGACACTTTTGGGGTCACCAGTGACATTACTGCAGTAATCAGTGCTATACATATGCACTGTTACTATAAAAATGACACTGGCAGGGAAGGGGTTAACTGTATTGGAGAGGGAGGGTTTAAGTGTCTCCATTTTTACACAGGGGAGAATGACAGGTGGCTTGTTTACATTAGCCGCCTGCCTTTCTCCCTTCCCGGCGAACGATCACGAGTGACCGGCGGACATTGGGTCCGCCGGTCACAGGCACTGACTTGTTAGTGAACGAGCCGGGGCGGGCGCGCGCTCGCCCGCTATTGGCTCACAAGCCAGTGACAGGCTAGTGACGTACCGGTACGTCACTTTGCCTGGCCGGGGCTGACCGCCGCAGTATATGTACTTGCGGCGGTCGGCAAGTGGTTAACCACTTCTGGACTGGATATTTTTTGCAATTCAGCACAGTGTTACTTTAGTTTCAATGGTTTTTATTGAATTTTTCAACAAAGGAAAAGAAAAGGTTACAAACAATAACAGCAGTGCAGCATTAATTTTAACATTCCACTTAGAGTAAATGACAAGGAGAGGCGTCAATAGACTTAGTGGACTAGTAAGGCAGATCCATGTCTGAGGCATTTCATGGTATTAACGACAGGCCAGGTATCCGACATTCCCCCATCCCTCCCGGGACACCCCAGTGGGAGCAAAAACTGCATCCCGGGGGGAATGGTAATCTACTTACAATGAATGGTTATTGAGAAAAGAAGATACTGCCTCAGGAGTTTAATACATTAGCATGAAGGATGCTACAACAGTGGGAGAATGGTACAAATCAGCTGTGAAGCGTAGGCATCCCATTTGCAGAACTAAAGCTTACTTTAGGATAAGAGGGAGATGGTTTCCATATCCCTTACTAAACATGAGTACTGTAGTGAAGTTCATAACCCAGTATAAAGAGCCTCATTGGCATATAACTTCCTGGTCCTGATCCCCATAGCCCTATTGGGAGGGGAGGTAATAACAGTATCTAGGTGGCAGAGAGGTCAGGACCAGCCACAACATAATATCGACTAGATAACCCGGGGAGAGAGGAACTTCAAACCCATCTTCCCCATAAACTGTATTTAGCATATACCAAAAGGAATTCTACTAGCAACAAAAACACGTGTGGTTCATTGTGAAAAGTGAAAGTTATCTCAATGAAGTCAGGCAGAAAGGCCCACTGGCCTAAAATAGGAGAAGAAAGAAAGAGGCCAGGGGGAAATGGAGAAAAGGAGAAGAGGGGGAAAAGAAAAGCAGCAGAAACGCTAAAGAACAGCCGGTCTCCAGGGCCGCAGATGGTTATCATTTAGTTCGGGTGCACGCCGGGAACCAATGAGATTCCCACATATGTGGCCCAAGGTTCCCAGATTCTTTCAAATTTCGACACAGTGTCCGTGAGCACACTCACCATTCTCTCCTGGGCCATAACCCATGTGATCTTATTGCAAATCTTCCGGATAGAGACAGTAGATTTCTTCCAAGCTCCTGCAATAGAGAGCCTAGTACCGAGTAAAATGTATAGAATCAGCTTTTGGGTGTGTTTCCGCACCCCAGGAATTAGTGTATTTAGTAGGGCTATTTGGGCCGATTTAGGAATTCTGTGGTTAGTGACCTTGTAGATCATATGAAAGATCCGATCCCAGGTGCCTCTTATACGTGGACATTCCCACCATACATGGATCATGGACCCTGAGAGCTGACATCCCCTGAAACACAGGGGTGAGGAGGAAGGATACATTCTGTGCAACCTCGTTGGCACCAAGTACCAGCGGGTTATGACTTTTAAGCTAGCTTCCATTAAAGATACGCTGCCTATCCCTTGAAAAGATTGGAAGCATGCCCTGCCCCATTCCTCCACATCCCAAGATTCCGCCAACTCTAATTCCCAGGCCTTCATATAAGGCAATTTGTCCCATATGGAAGCAAGTGACAGGTATATCAGAAAGATGCCCCCTCTCTGCTCCCTGGAGTTGCAACACCATACCTCGTATTCCGTAAAGGATAAGGGGGGAGTCTCTTTCACTGAGATTGATGAGAGGAAATGGGAGATTTGATAGAAACGGTATGTTTCAGATTTTGGCATTTTAAGCTTGTCAGTACAATGTGCAAGAGAGAAGGGTCCGCTTTGCGTAAAAAAGTGTCTGATACGATAGAGGCCCTTGTCTAGCCACCACTGGAACGCCTTGATGTCCATTCCTGGGTGAAAGGCCGGATCGTGGAATAGATGAGATAATGGACACATGCTAGAGGTGAGGGATGGCAGACATCGTAGTTTGTCCCATAAAGCGAAGGAGGATGACAGGACCGGGGATAGAATGGGAGGTCTGTTTTTAGGGGGGCACCAGAGAAGGAAATCCAGTGTATAAGAGGGTACTGCCTGTCTGCACAGCGTTACTTTAAAGGACAATTGCGAGGTTGTGCGAAGCTGTAGCCAAATAAAATTGATGTATTTTTTTCACAAATAGAGCTCTCTTTTGGTAGTATGTATATATATATATATATATATATATATATATATTTACACACACTATATTACCAAAAGTATTGGGATTACTCAGTAACTTTAATGGCATCCCAGTTTTAGTCCATTGTTCAGTTGGCCCACTGTTTGCAGCTAAAACATCTTCAACTTGGAAGGCTGTCCACAAGGTTTAGGAGTGTGTCTATGGGAAGTGCATTTGAGAAGGCCCAGCTTGCAGTCTCTGCTCTAATTTGTCCTAAAGGTGTTCTATTGGGTTGAGGTCAGGACTCTGTGCAGGCCAGTCAAGTTCCTCCACTCTAAACTCGCTCATCCATGTCTTTATGGACCTTGCTTTGTGTACAGAGTCTTGACCAGAACTTAATAGAACACCTTTCAGATGAATTAGTGTGGAGACTGCAAGCCAGGCCTTCTTGTCAAACATCAGTGCCCGACCTCAAAAATGCGCTTCTGGAAAAATGGTCAAACATTCCCATAGACACACTCCTGAATGTTGTGGACAGTCTTCCCAGAAGAAGAGTTGAAGCTGTTATAGCTGCAAAGGGTGGGCCAACTCAACTTGAACCTTACAGATTAAGACTGGGATGGCATTAAAGTTTATGTGCATGTAAAGGCAGGCATCCCAAAACTTTAGGTAATATAGTGTATGTTCTAAGAACAGATTAGTCCATTGTGATATGCATGTACATTGTTATATGTTTGGAGTGATTGGTGGTTTTTGCAGCAAATGATGTATATGCTTATATATATATACACAAAAAGAAGTCTCTAAAAATCTAGCGAAATGACAGGAGAAAATAAGTATATTTTACTACATGTAATGAGGTGGATTTAAGAAATGTACTGGGGTGGATTTTATAAAGGAACATAGACTGAATACTTTGCAAGTGAAGTTGTTCCAGAGCTTGGTAAATGAAGGGGGAGCTCTGCTAACTTCCATCATCCAGTCATGTGCAAGCAAACAATTTGTTTTTTTTCCCTAGCAGGTGATTGGGTATTGTTTGTAAAGTGAAGCTTTACCTAATGTGTTAAGCTTTGGAGCAACTTGCAGATTGCACAATCTATTTGCCCTAATTTAGAACTATAGGCAAAACTTTTTTTTTTTTTTTATTTTAGATAGAGTAAGAGAAGGTTATAACCCTGTCATCTTTCTTTTTTTTTTGCCATCTGTGTAGGAAGATTTCCCCTCTATTACTTTTCTGGGGACAGCCTAAAATTTGGGATTTTCTTTTGCTTTCACTTTTAATGATAATGGACAATAGAGAGGGAGAGTCTGGGCACAGACAACAATAAAAACCTGAGATGTGTTCTAATCAACCTCCACTCTATCCAAAATTAAAAATGTTTTTCCTTGAAAATACTATAATTATACTTTAAGTAAATCAACCCCAATGATTTCCATATTTCCATTATATAGCTTTGTGTGCATTATTTCTGAGAGAACTGATCCAAAAAGGCAGAGACTACTCAAAATTAGCCTAATTTATTTTTACATTCCTTAAATATTACATGCCTGGACTATTACGTAATTACCGCATGCATTTAATTATTTATTTCCTTCTGGGAATTTACCTATATGCGCTGTTATAATTTTGCAGTAAATACTGTAAAACAGCATAGTGAACTGACAGTTTTGGGATTGCATGCAATAATTAGGGAAAATGTGTCCGGACACCTAAATAATGCAATCAATATGCTTTAGTGACTGGAGTCCTCAATCTCTTCTGTGAATCTTTTGGGATAAAAAATTGGTTTCAAACTAGCTCTTCATACAGTGCAGCCAGGGCTCAGAAGGGAACTCCTTGTCTGGAGCCTGCCTCCCAAGAAGTGTGTGGATCCATGGAGCTTTGGCACTACATTTCCAAGACACATATGTTTTCCCATTATTTGGAATTTATCTGTGAATTTCCTCATTAATTGTGTGTTACATCTTCTATCAAATGGGCCACAGCTGCATTGTGTTCCAGTGTGCATTCTAGTGGCCATTGTGGAAGGAAAAGTTGAGTGTCTACATTCAAGGGAATGATGCATAATGTTGAACATGTAAGGTGGATAGATCTCATATGGGGGCCATTTTGAGTTTGGACAAGCATAGCTCTAGTGGCCATCTTGGAGTTGGGTAGAACTACAAAGGAAATGGGTGAAGTGAGAAGATTTCCAGGAGCTGGAGACAGTCAAAAGAGTAGAGAAAAATGGGTTTAAAGAGCCAGCAGCTTACAGATAGATAGGCTGTTCACTGCCAACACACCCATATCCAAAAAATCCTGCAACACGGGCTATTTCCTGTTAAATGACAGATCGAAGTACAGTATGTCCTTTAAAGCTCCAGTACCCGGAAGTGATGTCATGACATTGCTTCCAGGTTTTTACATCAGAGACCCGATCAGAGCCGGAATCAGCTTTGTTTGGGTCTTCAGCCAGCTCCTTGTAATGACAGCCGAATGGCTGCTCAGCTGCATCAGTTGTCATTACAAGAAAGCCGACCGTCAGCTCTAAACAACAGTACTGGGGTGATGCCTCTAGCTGCAGGCATCACCCCGGTACAACCCCCTGAAGCAGAGGCTGCATATTTGCATTCTGACGGTGCTAAGGGGTTTAAAGATGTAGACAGAAGCTCTCCAGCTCTCTATGTGTAGCCACAAAGATTTGCCTTGAACCCTGGGTAAAGCTACCTTACAAGATTCAGATTTTTTTAAGTCTGCCTTGAGAAGTATGGGGTTAACAAAAGAAAAACTTTATACTCACCAACGCTGCATCTGTCCCCCGCCACCTCTGCACTCAGAACTTAGCTATCAAACACCACTGATCACTCAGTTCCCCCCCTCCACTCTGACCAGAGAGCGATGACTATCAGTCACTGGCTCTCACCTCTGCCACTCCAGCAGCTCAAGGCTGGGGAGGGGATGGAGCAGCTGGTTCAGTCTCCCAGGGGTGCAGTTGAGAGGCTGAGCCAGCTGCTGTGAAGACACCTGACTACGAACTTTAGCCTGGCTTTTTAGCCTGGCTTTAGCCTGGTGTCAGCAGAAAAAAGGGTCACAGGAGTGCAGAACGAACTGTGATACATAGGGGAAGTATGGCCAAAAAGGCTGTGGCCATACTTCTCCTTTAAAGCGGTATACAGAAGCTGTTTTCCCACTATTCATAGCAGCAAGAAATTACTGTGAGCCCTGTGTGCCTCTGTCTGCACAAGATAAAAAGTGTGTCACAACTGCCTTATAGGTGTAGACAGAAGCTCTCCAGGCCCCTAAATATACCCACAAAGTATTGCTGTGAGCCTTGGGTGAAGTTACCATAGCCAAGATATTGCGAATAACTCAAGCTGCATTACAATATTATTACTACCAACTGCATAGAGCCTCCTACAGCAGAGAGTAAGTCAGCTTTTGCTGACTAGAAAGAGCAGAAAGGATAAACTTGTTCTTCATGTTCAGCCTAAGGCTTTAACACTGCTAGGCCACTTTTTCTTTAAGGCAGGTATGTTTACCATGAGTTTATAAGAACCAGAGGAGCCAGAGGGCTCAAGATAAGAAACTCGATACAGCATTTTCTCAGAGGGAGTAGCCTGCATGGCTTTTAGGGGTCAGTACCTCTTTCAGACAGTCCAGGACAACAGCATCAGAGATGCTGCTGAGGTTGAATAGCTGTCATTCCCAGCAAAGGAGCATAGAGTACAGTTTGCAAAATCTTGCAAAATCTTTTTCTCTCTCTAATTGTTAGGAAGCATCTTTTCTCCACTCGTGAAATTTGCATATTCTCTGGGGGTTTCTGGGTCAAGGTGTTTTTGCGCCAGTTCTGGTAAAACAGTTCACCACTTCAAAGCCCATTACTCATGGACTCTATTGAGCAACCTGACATGATCCTTGAGATATTTCAGTAATTTGGATGGGTCTAGAACCCTCAGAGATCATTGCTAGAACTGACTCACTTTATGAATATCTGAATTGTCCCACACAAAGCTCTGAACAGAGTGCTTTTCCTCATTGATATCTTTACACAGTCTAGTCTGAGATTTAAGGTCTCCGGACCTGGAGCTACCTGGCTCTCCACTTTTGTATCAGAGTACTAGATCTGGGGGTAGCCTCATTTGAGGCAATTCATTTGACCTTGTTTCAACCCAGGCGTTTACAGGACTTTATTCGTCAAGTGAAAGGTTGATTCAATCTTTGAACAGGCAATCTTCTGATCACTAAGGCTCATGGGTTTAACTCTGGAGCAAGAGAGTCCTCCCTTCCTGTTGTTTAAAAAATCCCCACGGTGGATACCAGTTGGTTGGTCTTGGAAGGAGACCTGGAAACCCTTGGTTACAAGAGGCTTGGTTGTCTTTGGCGTCTCATTTGCCAAAGTAAAATCCACACATTCTGAGCAGTTGGTGGTGTACATGAATTGTAAGGTGGGTCTAGAATTTTGCCGTAGAAAAAAGATAGATTGATATCCTTGACAAAACGTCAGGCTCCAGCCTTGTCAGACATGAGCATTCCAGGTATACATAGTGGAAGGCAGACTGCATCAGACAAACAAAACCTGTGAGAGCGATGCCTACCCCTAGAGCTATTCCTGGAGGGGTGTCACAGGTAGGCAAGGTTCAAAGGTTGACTACCTGGCCCTGAGGTCAAATTAAAGGCTAGGCAGTCTTGGCTCAGGCACAGTGGTCTTATCACTTATCTGGTGATGACTGGAATGTTGTGGAGGCCTCTCTTGCACCTCCTGCCCAACACTCCTGAAGGTAGAGACAGAGAGGGCATAGAGTGGCACGAGTGCCGGAGTAGCTGGCTGGTGAAGTCCCCACTTAGGTGGAAACTGACGGTCGCAGTCCTAGGAACAGAATACTAAAGCAGCTTGGTACCAAAGCAGAGCAGGAGATGGAAGCACAGCCGGTATGCAGACAGTCACCAGCAGTAGCTGGGTAAAAAGGGACCCAATGGGATCAGTACTGTTGACTCAATGGGATCAGTACTTTCTGCCCTAGTCATTCCCACATTTGTCTTGCATGCTAGGGATTGAAGGCATTCTTGTATTCTTCATGGTTCCAGGCTGACCCAGGCAGATTTGGTATGCCCACCTAAAGGGAAAGTTGCACCGAGGGATTTACTGGATCAGGATCATCTGTTCCCAAGGAATATTTTTTTACCATCCAGGTTTAAGCTGCCTTTGAAAGCTTGATGATTGAAGCTCAAGTTCTGAGAGACAGGCCATTGTGGAGTCTAGGAATCCCATGAAACTAAGCTGGGAGGTATACTGCTTGGTAAATCTATCCCTGGACATGCAATGCATGTTTATCTTGGTGTAAGCCTCAGGACTTTCTCCCCGGGAGTCTCTCCATTGGACAAGTCCTCTCCTGCAGCTGGGCCTAGGTAAACATTTAGCTCCTTATGTTGCTGTTCTTGTGACTTTGTGGGATCTGAAGTAGTTCACTTGTAGCTTTCACTTGGTGAGGCGAGTGTTTGGACTGGTGGGCTTATCTGGCATGGACCCTTTAATGGGTTTTGCATAAGACGAGGTTATGGGACCTAGTTCTCTATCTTGGGATAGTTTCTATCTGTCTCCCCAAAAGAACGTCCTTATCCAGTTCTTTGGCGCCTGCCTCAAATTCACTCAAAGGAAGTTTCAGTCTCATGGTTGCACGTGGTCAGGACAGAGAGTCTATCTCTCACCCTTTTCTTTTTTTTGCTTGTTTTTCAAGATGGATCCTATACTGTGCTCCAATTTCTAGCTTTTCCATGTCAAGTTGACCCAGCAAACCATCATCCAACCTCCTGGCCTAGGGTTTAGATTCCATCCCTTCTTAACAGGATACACCCTATTAAATCTGTGAGTGCTTCCTGAGCTTTTGGCTGCATTCCACTGTTTCTCAGAATGGCACGGCTGCAACCTAGGCTTCTATCCTCATGTTCTCTGTGTTCTATCAGGTGTTTGAGGTGATTGTATTCATATTTGTGCACTTGCAACAAGAATGGTTAGGTCCATCTGCGCTTGTGTCTGAGTTTTTGGGGAGGGCTTTTGGTGTGTGTCCTCTTGAAGAGGGGGTGCACCCTGGGGGCTTGTCCTGGGGATTTGAACTTGAGTGAGTAGCTTACTCACTTATAAGATAGGATTTGCTAAGGCTACCCACCCTGGTAACTACTTATTGGTGTTCCACATTTATGCTGCCATGTTGGTGCCAGGAAAATGGAAAATTGTATTAAATACTTACTATATTTTCCTTTCCTGTCTCCCATTCATGGCAGCATACTAACCCCCCCCCCCCCCAGTTCGTTCCTAGTGATGTACAGGCTATGGGCTGTTGTGTGGGTTTTAACTCTTTAAAGCTTCGCTCTGGTCCCAGTGGCAGAACTACCAGGGTCGTAGAGGTCACACTTGTGACTAGGCCCTGGTGTTCCACCACTGCTAGGCGGCATTGATGAGCTCTGATAGGTGGCACAGGCAGCACTGATAGGCGGCATTGATGAGCATTAGTAGGTGGCACTGATGGGCACTGATAGGCAGCATTGATGAGCACTGATAGGTGGCACTGACAGGCAGCACTGATGGGCATTGATGAGCACTGATAGGATGCACTAATGGGCACTGATAGGTGTCACTGATAGGCGGCATTGATGAGCACTGATAGGTGGAGTTGACAGGCACTGATAGGGGGATTGGTGGACACTAATAGGCGGCACTGATAGGCAGCACTGATAGGGGCATTGATGAGCTTTGATAGGTGGCACTGATAAGCAGCACTTATAGGCGCAATTGGTGAGCACTGATAGGTGGCACTGATAGGCAGCATTAATAGACTGCACTAGTGGACACTGCTTGGGCTGCACTGATAATCAAGGCACTGATGATCAGTGTTCTGATTATGAGTGTAAACAATGTACTAACAGTCTTTTTGTATATGAATTGCACATTGCACTTTATGCACTATTTTGCACGATTATTTATTGCACCATATGAGCACATAAAAGCATATGAATTTTGGTGATAAATTAAGCAAATATTGTATGCATTTTTTTGCATTTAAAGAGACGGTACACTGTTTACACTATCCCAGCTTGAAATTTTCAACTATATGATGAATTGATCATATATTTATTTATTGATTTATTTATATATTTTTATATATTTATTTTTCTGTACTTCATGACTTAAAGAGGCAGCACATTCACTTCCAGACTATTTTCCAGATAATGAGTATTTCAATATTGAGTGGCAGCAAACTCTTTTCCCTTGTTTTTTTGTTTTATTTTTGAGTTTCAGGTAGGCACTAAGCACAGACAGTAAAGCTTTTTTTTTTTGTTTTTTTTTTTCATTTATGCGTACGCTATGTCTATGGCATATCCAGCATCTGAGCTGTGACTTATGCATTTTGTTACCCCCCCTTCCACGATTGATACATTGATCTCTGTAAGCACTGTCTTCCCTATCAAGCTGTACTTCTACAGTACAATATACAATGAAGCAATTTAATTGTAATTGCAACTGTTTTTGTATGTTATAAAAAATCATAAAAATGTAATTTATTTTTAAAATATCTGAGAAAGTTCCAGTTCTTAAGAGATTATATAACCGATAAGGAAATATTACGACAGATGCCATAAAGGAATTCAGAAGTGAAAAAATGTTTTTATACAGTATATATTTGTTAGTGGTTGCTAACAATGGGGAGAGTTTGAGCCTCTGTTGGTTATACAGTACATAACAACTCTTTTTCAGTAAGTACCTTTTTTCCTGGAGCGTGATTACTTTTGCATTGCAGTCCTTGAGCAAAGGGATTCCAAGGATATGCCACTGGCATCTTACAAGATTTCCATTAAGAACAGCAAAGGACACAATGCTTGTAAAGATACCAGAAGTGAAGTTGTTGAAGTACAAACACTCGTAAATTGTGTATAACAGGTGGTGAATCTTAATAGTAATAATTAATTAATTTTAATATTACCCATTTAATAACCATGATGTATACTTTATCATGAAAAAAAAAAAAACAGGCAGCATATGTTCAAAAATATACAGTCAGGTCCATAAATATTGGGACATCCACACAATTCTAATCATTTTGGCTTTATACACCACCACAATGGATTTGAAATGAAACAAACAATGTGTGCTTTAACTGCAGACTTTCAGTTTTAATTTGAGGGTATTTACATCCAAATCAGGTGAACGGTGTAGGAATCACAACAGTTTGTATATGTGCCTCCCACTTTTTAAGGGACCAAAAGTAATGGGACAGATTAATAATCATAAATCAAACTTTCATTTTTTAAAACTTGGTTGCAAATCCTTTGCAGTAAATTACAGCCTGAAGTCTGGAATGCTTAGACATCACCAGACGCTGGGTTTCATCCCTGGTGATGCTCTGCCAGGCCTCTACTGCAACTGTCTTCAGTTCCTGCTTGTTCTTGGGGCATTTTCCCTTCAGTTTTGTCTTCAGCAAGTAAAATGCATGCTCAATCAGATTCAGATCAGGTGATTGACTTGGCCATTGCATAACATTCCACTTCTTTCCCTTAAAAAACGTTTTGGTTGCTTTCGCAGTATCCTTTGGGACATTGTCCATCTGCACTGTGAAGCGCCGCCCAATGAGTTCTGAAGCATTTGGCTGAATATGAGCAGATAATATTGCCCGAAACACTTCAGAATTCATCCTGCTGCTTTGTTAGCAGTCACATCATCAATAAATACAAGAGAACCAGTTCTATTGGCAGCCATACATGCCCACGCCATGACACTACCACCACCATGCTTCACTGATGAGGTGGTATGCTTTGGATCATGAGCAGTTTCTTTCCTTCTCCATACTCTTCTCTTCCCATCACTCTGGTACAAGTTGATCTTGGTCTCATCTGTCCATAGGATGTTGTTCCAGAACTGTGAAGGCTTTTTTAGATGTTGTTTGGCAAACTCTAATCTGACCTTCCTGTTTTTGATGTTCCAAACAGTTGATTTGGCCACACCCAATGTTTTTGCCATCTCTCTGATGGGTTTGTTTTGTTTTTTCAGCCTAATGATGACTTGCTTCACTGATAGTGACAGCTCTTTGGATCCCATATTGAGAGTCAACAGCAACCGATTCCAAATGCAAATAGCACACTTGAAAATAACTCTGGACCTTTTATCTGCTCCTTGTAAATGGGATAATGAGGGAATAACACACACCTGGCCATGGAACAGCTGAGAAGCCAATTGTCCCATTTCTTTTGGCCCCGAAAAAGTCGGAGGAACATATACAAACTGTTGTAATTCCTACACCTTTCACCTGATTTGGATGTAAATACCCCCAAATTAAAGCTGAAAGTATGCAGTTAAAGCACATCTTGTTTGTTTCATTTCAAATCCACTATAGAGCCAAAAATATTAGAATTATGTTGATGTCCCAATATTTATGGACCTGACTGTATGTAACACTAGGTTCACACCATTTGTGTGGACATCGCAGCCCATTTATTTGAATGTGGCAAACGCAACCCATTTGCAAATGTGGCATTTGGAAAGCTAAGGCTCCATTCACACAAGAATCTTCTGTCTAGCCCCTCTGTGAATACCAGTTCCAAGAATCTATTGATTCCTGCAGCTGGGATTCACAGCTGCATCTATAAAGCTTTAGCCGCTGAGCCCAAACATTACAGTGACAGGCTGTTGGGCAGCCACAGCTATTCATGTTCACACAGCCAGTGATTACCTGCAGGGATCGCAGCTGTAAACATTTTTGAGGCAGGCTCTAGGCACTGAGAAGCTCACAATGTAAAGTGAAATTAGGGTTAGTTCAACTTTCCTGCTCCCAGCAGCAGGAATCATTATATTCTTGCTGCTGGGCTTCACAGCATGGCTAAATGCCTATAGGAATGGAACCTAATGCATTCATTTGCAGCCATAGCCACCCATTACCATTAACATCCTGACCTTTGAATTTAGGACAGCTGACTTAGACTTGTAAGTAGGGAGGGATTTTTATGTGCCAGTTACCTCACTATAAAAAGCAGTCTTCACAACAGACATTTGTCAGTGTGATTCAGAGTAGATAGGAATGGCTGACAATGTCCGATTAGGCAGAGGTGTTATGGTATACAGTACTATGCTATATTGCTCTACAATCCTACATTATACATAGTGGACTGCATATTATTGTATTCTCAACCTCTGTATATTCACAGTGTATAGATCCAACAGCCCTTCCTATGACTACTTGATTGTGACTATCAGCAAAATTTTTAGTTGCAGTTTAGATGCTGGGTTTATTTTTTTAGGACTTTTATGGGGAAATATATAATTTTGCTAGGGCTATTTTTTAAGGTCAGCAGCATGAACATGTGACTAACACAGGCAAAGCTGCTCCAAAGCACCACATTTTTTTTTGTTCCATAATGTTGGGTAAGTGGTACACTGCAAAAAAGAAAAACACCATTTCCCATAAAAAAACCAAAACCTGCCCTACAATAAGCAGACAACAGCCAAGTATCCTGGGCTAGGCACAGGTACATGGCAGAGTTTAGCTTTTCTGGTCAGAAAGGGTCCAGGTTTCAACATATAAGCAGCATAACACAACTGTGCTAGTTCACCCCCTGACATTACCTAACGAATCCCCAAGAGGAAAGCTCTCATCATAACAATATAACAAGTCTATTCCCAGGAGCCGATCATCATTGGGCACACAAAAAGAAAAGTAAAAAAAAAAAAAATCTTCGAGGCTGCAAATCTGGGAATTCAAACATCCCTGGAAATCCCCGTTCCAAGCTATGAGCCTTCCCTTTATTTAGGTGCACACAATCCGGCGTTTCAGAGCTTTTTACGATTATCTCTCTATCTGTGACATGATCTGTTTATATGGATCAGTGGTTTTATAATGGACCTAGCAGTCCAAGATTTGCTATAATTAAGTCATTCTGTCTTGAGCAATATGGTTCAGTTCTTCCATACTCTCAGTCCTATTAACCTCCTAGGCGGTAATCCCGAGCGTGACTCAGGGTTGAATTTTCATATCAAGAGCGGTAACCCCGAGTCACGCTCGGGGTAGAGTTGCAGAGTGCCAGCGGAGCCTCCCTTGGCTCCCAGAAGCATTCCACTTACCTTGTCCCGGCGATCCAGCGATGTCCTTCGCTCCGATCGCTGGGTGCCCGGCATCAGACTTCCTGGTTCCGTTCCCTGCGAGCAGAGGCGGCGCACAGGAGCGGAACTGGGCGGGAGTTTTGAAAGTGAAACAAAATAAAAGTGGTGATACACTGTAATCTGATAGGATTACACTGTATCACCACAGATCACCTCAGATCTGACATTACAGTGCCCCTCTCTTCAGTAAACTTGTGATTTGTGCCCAAAAAAAAAAAATATTATGGCATCAAAAAAGCGCCAGTCTAAACCGCTTTTGGACCAGCTGAGTGACAGCGGCAGCGACAGCGACCCGGAGGTGCTCGCGGAAGTGAGCGATAGCGAGTCATGCGGTGATTTGTCGTCCGACACTGACACTGACACGGATCTGGCAAGTGAGAACGGTGATGACCCTGACCTCAGCGATGTGCGCACTTGGTGTGCTATTGATTGCGATGCGGACCAGGTAGCGCCCCCAAGATTCCCCTTCACCGGATCACCTGGGATGAAGGTAGATGTCGAGCGTGACAATCCTCTGGCCTACCTGCAATTATTCCTCACTGAGGAGATAATTGAATTAATTGTCGCCGAGACGAATCGCTACCAACAGCAGCAATCCGCAACGCTGCATGCCAGGCTTTCCCGAAGCAGAAGGTGGGAACCGGTAACGAAAGAGGACATGTGGCTGTTTATGGGACTCCTCTTTCTTCAGGGGTTGGTGGGGAAACCGTTCCAAAAATGGTACTGGACCACCAACAGGTTACTGGCCACACCGTTCTTTGGGACCGTGATGTCTGAGTATCGCTTCTCCCTGATTATGAAGTATTTCCACTTCACAAACAATGAGGAATTTGATGAGGCCACGCATCCTGCGCCCAAACTGAAAAAGATCTGGGAGGTATGGCAACTTATTGTGGGAAATTTCCAGCGGACCTACATGCCAGAAAGGGACGTCAGCGTGAATGAGAGTTTGATGGCCTACAAGGGTCGCCTAAGTTGGATTCAGTACATCGCATCAAAAAGAGCGCGGTTTGGAATCAAATCATATATGCTCTGCGAGTCATCCACGGGGTACATATGGAATTCCGTAATTTACACCGGCAAAGGCACTAAATTCAACCCCAGGTACAGCGGCTATGGGATGGCCACATCATCCGTCCTGACACTTCTTGACCCCTTGCTGAACCAGGGATATTGTTTGACGACGGACAACTTCTATACCTCCCCGGAACTATATGATGTTTTGCTACAAAATAGAACCGACGCATATGGTACCGTTTGGCCTAACCGTCGAGACATGCCATCTTTTTTTGCCAAAAAAAAAACTAAAAACCGGAGAAATGGTTGCCTGGCAGAAGGGAAAGATGATGGCAATGAGATGGAGAGACAAGAAGGATGTGTTTCTTATGAGCACTGTTCACACTACCTCCACTGCCACGGTCCATACAAAACGTGGGACTGATGTGCTGAAACCACAGGTCGTAATTGACTATAACAAAACAATGGGAGGTGTGGACAGAGCCGATCAGGCCATGACCTTCTATCCCGCTGTACGAAAACAGCAAAAAAAATACTATAAAAAAATATTTAGACATCTTCTGGAACAATGTCTATGGAACGCTTACATCCTGCACAAAGCCAACAGTGAAAACCCTCTTGCTCATTCCGAGTTTGTCTGGAAGGTGGCTGAGCAGATTTTTGCAAAGTACCAGACACCATCAGGAGTTGAAAATAGACCTGGACGTCGCGCTGTTGACGTGGTCAACCCAGAGCGTCTGACCGGCCGTCACTTTGCAGACTATATTCCGCCAACTGCAAAAAAGGCAGCACCAACCAGGATGTGTGTTGTTTGCTGCTCGAAATGCGATAGAAATGGAAAGAAAGTCCGAAAGGAAACTAGGTTCCTTTGTCCTGACTGTGACGTTGGACTTTGTGTAGTTCCTTGTTTCAAGATTTATCACGCGCAGCATTTGTATTGAATTTTCTTTCTTTGACAAATTTCCTTATTTACTGCATTATTGAATAAAATTACATTATTTATGAGATTATAATTCATGATTTTGTGTTTCAAAATTTATCACATCTGGGATGTCTACTAGAGTCTTGTTTTGGTCAGGTTTAAGTCAGTAATTACTAAGAATTGTAGGCCTATAATACATAACACCAAATTTCCATGAAAATAATTGTACCGCTTTTGGTATGAACTTCCAGACATAATCATACCTCCAGGGAGGTTAAGCCTAATGAACCCTTCTTTCAGATTTGGAGGGTAATTATCCAGCCAATGGGCTGGAACACTTAAGCCTCGTACACACGCAACTAATTTCCGCCGACCGGTCGTCCATCTTTTGTCCAGAGTGGTGTTTTGTTGGTTGGAATGTGCTCTAGACTGCACACGAATTTTCCCGCACGACAGAATTCTACTTCAGAAGTGATGTCATGTGTTGGTTTGCTTTCTTTGTGTTCTTTCTTCTCTGAGCATGCCCGGTCTTGCTCATAAGACTTTTCCCTGTTGAAATCTGTACTGACTGCACGAAAATCAGACGTGTTTTGAGGGAGGACAAAAATTTTATAGCCTGCACACCATAATTTTTTCGGCCGAAAAGTCGGAGTCGGTTGTCGGAAGCATCATACTAACAAGCCGAAAATCGGCAGATCGGTCGTCGGACGGACAATTCCCGGGCGAATTTCGACTCGTGTGTACGGGGCTTTAGTCTGGCCACGTTGGTCATATGTAAATTCAACAAATTGCATAAACGGGTGTGGCCATATTGGGTATTGGCAACATGCCAGGTCTTTGGGCAAGTCTTCTTTGGCTTGTTCCCTGGTTGCTGAAACATTTTTGCTATTTTTTACTTTTCTTGTCATTTTCTACTATTGTTTCACTTAAAGCTTGGAAAGTTAGTAAAAGTCCCCCAAAGCATATTGAAATTATGAGCAAGGAGTTAACCACTTAACCCCCGGAGGATTTGGCTGTTCAAAGACCAGGCCCTATTTTGCGATTCGGCGCTGTGTGAATTTAACGGACAATTGCGCAGTCGTGCGACGCTGTACCCAAATTAAATTGACGTCCTTTTTTTCCCACAAACAGAGCTTTCTTTTGGTGGTATTTGATCACCTGTGCGATTTTTACTTTTTGCGCTATAAACAAAAAATGAGCGACAATTTTTCACATTTTTCACATTTTTTGGGGCGTGCTTTTAACTGTAAAGGGGCGTGGCTAGTGATGTAACCACAGAGACATACGATCCTATATAGCAGAATCATATGATCTCTGCTGTTACATCAGGGAGAATGACAGGCTGCTTTGTTTACATTAGCCGCCTGCCTTTCTCCCTCTGCACCGGGAGATCGCGGGTGACCGGCGGACATTGGAACCACCGGTCACTCGCGCGGATATGTCATGGGAACGAGCGGGGGCGGGAGCGCGCCTCCGGTGGCGCGTGCTCGCCCCCTAGAGGCTCGTAGGTGAGCGACGTAGTACTACGTCACTTTGCCTGTACGGGGCTGACTGCCGCAGTAAATAGTCGTGCAGCGGTTGGCAAGTGGTTAATTGGGGATGATTAGAGGTAACTAATAATACTAATTACTAATAATAATAATAATTACTAAGGAGCTAAATAGAAACACAGTATATTTATTTATTTATTTTACTTTAACCGGCAAGATTGCTTTTACCAACATTATTTGGAAATCACAGGTCCTCCCCTTTGATCTTCTGTGAAGTTACAATAAATCAGTAATAATATATCATACATCATACATCATAACTAGAGTTGAGCGGACACCTGGATGTCCGTGTTCGGCGGGTTCGGCCGAACTTTAAAAAAAAGTCCGGGTCCGTGTCCCGGACTTTTGCTGAACTTTTCCCGGACACCGAACCCCATTGAAGTCAATGGGGACCCGAACTTTCAGGCACTAAAATGGCTCTAAAACACAAATGGAAAGGGCTAGAGTGCTGCAAATGGCAGCAAAACGTAGTTAAGAGCATGGCAAGTGCTCTACAAACAAATGTGGATAGGGAAATAACTTAAAACAACAAAAAAAAAACAGAAAAATAAAACAATGTTCTTCATCTCTGAAGGACGAGGCCCATATGGAGTAGGAGGGAGGTTGAGGTGGTGGTGGATGTGGCGGTGTCATAGGCGTGCGCACAGGGTGTGCCGGATGTGCCTGGGCACACCCTAATCACCTAGGGCACATAGCATTATCGCTCTGTTTGCCAGTGAGGAGATGGGAAAGATCTCCCTCGGACCTGCTCTGCTCTATTTCACTTTGCCAGCAGGGAGAGTAATGTATCGGGGCCATGTACATGTAGGCAAACACATGCATGTGTATTTAAACTTTGGGGTGCACACCCTAATGCAATAGGCTGCGCACACCTATGGGCGGTGTAGGTGGAAGCGGCGGTGGAGGAGGACCAGGGCCGGATTAAGAGAATCATGGGCTTGGTGCTGAGGATTTTGAAGGGCCTTAAGGGCCGTGCCTTGGCATGCACCCAGAGGAGGAAGGGTGCAGCCATGCATGCCTAATTCCACATGGGATGCTGTCTCTGAAGCCCATAAACACATCCATGCATCGGCAACTGTCCCTCCTTGTCCGGCCTTAGTGCTGTGTGGGGAGGTTCTGAGGGAGCTGCCTGGGGAAGCGAGCATAGAAGCCAGACTTCTGTGTTTACAAGTGACAGAAGAGCGGTAACAGTGAATATGGCCAACCTGGGGCCTATATAAAGGTAGGGGCCTGGAGCTGCAGCTCCAATAGCCCCTACGTTAATCTGGCCCTGAGGAGGACGAGGTAGCCAACACTGCTTCTTTTCACAAATTTTAAATGAGGGTACACCCCAAAAGAGTGAGAAAGAGCAAAAATGGAACAATGGCTGGGTAAGGTCGGTATCCATCGCTATTCTGCACAAGGTACGGAAAAGTCCCGTGGGATCCATGCCTGGTTCATTTTAATGAACTTGAGCTTGTCCACATTGTCTCTGGACAGGCGGCTGCGCTTGTCTGTGATAACGCCCCCAGCCGTGCTAAATACCCGTTCAGATAATATACTGGCTGCAGGGCACGCCAGCACCTCCAAGGCGTAAAGGGCAAGTTCAGGCCATGTGCCCAACTTGGAGACCCAGAAGTTGAAGGGGGCAGACCCCTCATTCAGTACGTCTAGGCGTGTGCACACATACTGCTCCACCATGTTGGTGAAATGCTGCCTCCTGCTAAGACGTTCCATATGAGCTGCTGGTGCTGCTGTTTGTTGTGGCGTGCTGACAAAGCTTTTCCACATTTCGGCCATGCTAACCCTGCCTTCTGAGGTGCTGGCGGTGCCCTGGTTGCGTTGGTGACCTCTTCCTCCTCCTCCTCCTCCTCCTCCTCTGCCTTGTGCTTCCACTGTGATCAAAAAAAGTGTATGTATCTCACACGTACAGAAGCACACTAGGCCCCAATTACTATTGTTTGTACCCCTAAAGGCAGGATGAGGAGTAGGAGGAGTATGGAACAGGCAGCACCCTCAAATCTTCAGAAGTATGAGATGAACCCCAAAAACTTGGAAAGGTGGATCTCACACGTACCAACACAAACTATCCCGCAATTTAATTGATCCCCAAAGGTTTTTATTGAATAGCGGAATAGGAAATATGATCAAAAAAAGTGTATGTATATCACACGTACAAAACCACACTAGGCCCTAATTACTATTGTTTGTACCCCTAAAAGGCTGAATGAGGAGTAGGAGGAGTATGGAACAGGCAGCACCCTCAAATCTTCAGAAGTATGAGATGAACCCCAAAAACCCCAAATATCATTCAGCTCTGCTGCAGGCCACAATTTAATTTTTTTTAACCCAAGGCTGTATATTGAATAGTGTAATAGAGAAAAAGTGTATGATTTCTGAAACCACTCAATATTAGCACATGTGAACTGAACACAGCAGTGTATGATCAGTCACTCAGCACAGCACAGCTGAAGGAAAAATGCTGCACACAGTGCCTGATAGAAAAATACTTTTCTCCCTCCTCCTCAGTGGGCAAAAAAGATTGTGTTCACTGTACCCCAAAAAGATTGTGTTCACTGCACCCCAAAAAGATTGTGTTCACTGTACCCCAAAAAGATTGTGTTCACTGCACCCCAAAAAGATTGTATTCACTGCAGCCCACACACAGCAAAATGGATGTGGACCACTGACACCTGCCTATCTCCTATCCCACACCACACAGCAATATCGATTGTAGTTTGTAGAACACACTGTCTGACCCTAAAAATCAGCAGACTCTGTCCCTAAAAGGATTGATAAGATCGTAGATCGGGTGACTGCAAACCCCCCCCCCCCACACAGCAATATCGATTGTAGTTTGTAGGACGCACTGTCTGACCCTAAAAATCAGCAGACTCTGTCCCTAAAAGGATTGATAAGATCGTAGATCGGTCACTGCAAACCCCGCCCCACACAGCAATATCGATTGTAGTTTGTAGAACACACTGACCCTAAAAATCAGCAGACTCTCTCCCTAAAATGCCTACAACTCGCCCTGCCTAACACACTCCGACCTGTCCCTCAATTCTATCCGGACACAAATGTTTTTTTTTTCCTGTCTGTCCCTAATCAGCAGCCAGCACCCCAAAAAGATTGTGTTCACTGTACCCCAAAAATATTGTGTTCACTGCACCCCAAAAAGATTGTGTTTACTGCAGCCAAAAAAGATTCTGTTCACTGCAGCCCACACACAGCAAAATGGATGTGGACCACTGACACCTGCCTATCTCCTATCCCACCCCACACAGCAATAACGATTGTAGTTTGTAGAACACACTGACCCTAAAAATCAGCAGACTCTGTCCCTAAAAGGATTGCTAAGATCGTAGATCAGTCACTGCAAACCCCACCCCACACAGCAATATCAATTGTAGTTTGTAGAACACACTGTCTGACCCTAAAAATCAGCAGACTCTGTCCCTAAAAGGATTGCTAAGATCGTAGATCGGTCACTGCAAACCCCACCCCACACAGCAATATCAATTGTAGTTTGTAGAACGCACTGTCTGACCCTAAAAATCAGCAGACTCTGTCCCTAAAAGGATTGCTAAGATCATAGATCGGTCACTGCAAACCCCACCCCACACAGCAATATCGATTGTAGTTTGTAGAACACACTGACCCTAAAAATCAGCAGATTCTCTCCCTAAAATGCCTACAACTCGCCCTGCCTAACACACTCCGACCTGTCCCTCAATTCTATCCGGACACAAATGTTTTTTCTTTCCTGTCTGTCCCTAATCAGCAGCCAGCACGTTGATGTGTGCTCTCTCCCTGAACTAAACAGCAGAATGACGCCGCAGCGGCGCTGCCTCGAACTTATAAAGACTTGGTCACATGCTTCAGACGGCCAATCACAGCTACTGATACATTTGTAGGCATGGCTGGGATGGCTTAGGCACACCAGTTAAACGCTTGTTGATTGGCTGTTGGAAGCCCGCCATGAAAAGCGCGCCAAAGCATGCAAAACCCAGAAATAAAACGACCGAACGCGGATTTTTACCCGAATATACAGTAAAGTTTTCGGGTCCATGTTCGGGTAACAAAAATCCAATTATTTGGTACGAACACGAATAATACAGTCCTTGTTCGTTCAACCCTAATCATAACTGTTTTTGACATGATGCTGTGAGGGTTTAAAATCGAAGCAGAAAATCTTCTCTTGCATAAGAAAAACAAGTTTTGACTATTGCAGAAAATGCAGCCAGAGAGATGTGGGGATGAAGGAGAAACTGGTCATTGTACACATGACCAAAGTATGTAGATTATATATATATTTTTTTTGTTTCTTTTTTTTATAGCAATGTTCATAATTGGGTAATTTAAGGCCCAAGCAAAGCCTTTGATGATCAACTGGTGGTATCACTGAAACAGGGGAAAAAAGGATAAATCACTCAAAGGAGGACATAGAAATTAACTGAAAACTGACAGCGATTGAAACCCATTTCCATTCTTTTCATCTTCCATAGCCCTTTTCTAAAATATGGAGGTAATGAATTGCAAATACATGTAGATGTAGTTAGAAGATGTGAACCCCTTGTTTTACTACATGAAGTGAGAAAATGGTTGCTTATATTTAAAAAAATCACCTGGAGAACTACAGACATTGCTAGACTAATTATTGAGGCCAGCTAATTCTGTACAGCACACTGAACACATGGGGGCATAACATTGTACTGTGTTAATTTGATTAATTAGCTTTTACTTTCCCTTTTTAATTCATTATATATGGTGTTTCCAACACCCTTTATTCTCCTAGTAAAAATAACAGGCAAGGGGAGTTTGATAGAAGGCTTGTCTCCTAAGATTGAAAAATCTAACACAAAGATGTTTAACTACACATCATCAGTTGTATTCCATTCAGGCGCTTTCTAAATACTTGCATGTGTTTAAGTATCCCCTTTCATTGCAGATTTGCCTAACTTATCCAGTTATCCTTTGTTATTATTTAATAAGAATATGTTTCTCAACCTCTTATCAATTAAGGTATTTGAGTACTTTGTTGAGTGTTATGATTGTTGCTTAAGTAATTGGAAGATGAAGAGAAACCTGATTCTACAACTCAAGCTCCAATTAAACAGGCAATAAACCAGAAGAAGGAAATCAAGGAACATCTAAGATCTGTGTGTTCATTAAACTATATGACTGAAAATCATCAGGGCCATCAGAAGTAGAATGCAAAATAAAGTTTTTATTTCTTTTACAATATTGCCAAATGTTCTTCCTGATGTGGCCTGCGGTGTCTACTGACACTGCAAATTCCGATACAGTAGATGAAAAATATGTTTCACTTGCAAAGAACTACATAATGCCAATATTATTTCTAAAGCCTTAAAGCAGCAAATTAGGGTAAAGAGGTGTACAACTATCTAACCTATGCAAGGACTGAAATTATGATTGCAATTACCTCCTACTGTTAAAAAGTCTGATGTTTATCCATCTAAATTATATCCCAATAGCGATTAGAAACTTTGGGTCATGAGAACTGTACTTATAAATTCAGCTAAAATATTTAAGAGATTATTAACTTTATACTTAACTGGCAAATTCATAGCTGTTCACAATTAATAATTAAAAGGTCAATTCTCCTTTATCAAGTTATTTTGCCTGCTTCTTCTTAAAGACTTAATATATAATTAAAATCAGTCAAGCCAGAGCTGCCTGATGAAAGATTTAATTAGGTGAAGTTTACAATAACAAAACACAATTAAAATAAATACAATGTTTCTAAGAAAGAAATGGGCTATTGCTGTTCTTTTTGTGAAATAAAATTATGGACTGATACAGCTTGGTCTCCAACATAAATGTATCTAAAACAGACCACCCTTAATGCCTACTAAAGTAAAATGAAGTGAACCTGTATTAACTTCACATACTCAAATATGTGCAGGGGAATTTAAAACATTTCACTTTAGTAAATCTTACAGACAGTCAGCACTTTTTGTCCCATTGGTATATCCTAGTTGTGATATCCTGGTTTCAGATTTATAACAGATGGCATTCCCATACTTTTACATAGTAGGCAAAGCTCTGAACAAATATGTAATTTGACAGATGAATAACATATCTGTATGCACATATTGTATATGCAAGAGTTAGCATGTATCTTCATGTGATTTTTTTACTCCATCCCACACTATAATTCTTACTTCAGTTGGGATTTCCTATGTAAACATAAATGAACACGTTAAAGCTCATGTCACCACAACACATATTAATGCATTCACAGGTATTTCAGCACAAAGGACAGCTCTAAACTGTTTCTAGCCAGTCTTGGTATTGTGGAAATAAACTAATTTATTAGTTCAATAGGTGAAATGTTCTTTTATTTCTTATTTCTCTTCCATGTTAAATCAAAAACACTATTTGGTACAAGCCTTCAGGAAGACATATACCTAGTGATTTTTTTACATTAAAAAACAACAACTCACAAGCTGTGTGAGACACTATACAAAATGAAGTAATTTGATTCATACAAAATGAATCATTTGATACTAATTTTTTGTGCTGTACAAGACCCCGAGATGTGATTGGACAGCAGGTATATTCCTCCAGTACTTGGGTTGTGGTCCCTTTAAGGGGGGCAGTTTGAAGACTTTGTTGAGTACTCAGGAGTTCTTACCCATGCATGGTTCTGGGGTAGTTCAGCTGAGGAGGAGAGGACTGGTTTTTATTATTCTCTGGATTGCTAAATTCTTATTAGGGACCTGGCATTTCAAGATTGAATAGTTTTGGTGGAAAGAACCTCCAAACCTGATTACAGAGACTTTGGTCCTGTAGAAGTTAATTCAAGTGCCTCAGAGTCCAGAAAAGGAAAAAGGAAAGAGTAAGCTGCTGGGAGTGAAAGAGTGAGCTGGACACCTGTGTGAGCAGGGTGAACTGAGTTTAGGATTGAGTCACAGTGGCTAGGCTGTGAAAAGCTTCTCCTTGGGATCTCTGAAACCAATGGAATCCCCAAAACCACAGAAGGGACTGGTAGGGTGGAAGTGCACCTTTAACTAGTTTTGCAATTTTGAACCGAAGAATTTACTATTTTGTGTTCTTTGTTTTCTGAAGATAAGCTGTTTTCCTGTTTGCCTGGTTTTTGCCTGAAAATAAAAGGACTGTGATTTTACCAACACAGCTGGCCGACGATTTCAGGCTTCTTCATATTACAGTGCCTTAATAGAAAGGCTGTGTGGCAACTGTGGTAATGGTTACTGATTAGACTCTAAATAAATGTAATACACAATTTAAAAAATACATGATTACAGCCACACACACCTACACAGGTTGAACTAGATGGACTATTGTCTTTATTCAACCTCACCTACTATGTAACTATGTAACTATGTTTTCAATGTTAAAGTTGCAACATTTTTTAGAATGGGCAAAGATGATTCCTTTGTGAAATTGATCAATAATCTGCACATTTAAAAACAGCCCTATACGGTATATTACACATAAAGTGCTGTTGTTGGAAGCTAAAGGGCTAGCCTAAGAAGTTATAAAGACATGCATTTGGAAGGAGTGAAGAATGTTCTGCATTATATGGAAGGAGTTGTTGTGGTGGTAAAAAAAAAATGTTTTTCCCTCCTTTTGCCAGTAGAGGACATTGCCTATTTTCTTAAAGGTTTTGCTCAAATGGCAGATATGTGCATAGATTTTATAATGGGTTTGGCATGTAGACTGGTAATCATTGGTTTGTTGTAAACTTTAAGGAAGGATCCCACCCTCCAGCTAGGTTTAAGTTATGGAAGGTCAATGGGGAAATTTTCCTTAATGGCATGGGTATGTTTTGAGGAGTTCCAAAAAGAATGGACATAAAAAAGAGGAATGTTAGGAAGTAATTTCAGAAAGTGCACTCACAACAAAATATGCAATCTATGCCAAGAATCAGGCATTGCACAGCGCCACTAAAGGAAAAAAAAGGGGCTAGACATGTGCAGGAAGGAATAATTTGTATTTTTTCAGAAAGAATAGTTATGTTACTAATTTCATATAGTTGATTCATTTCAGAATTTGTTTAGTTTAATTTAATTTAACTTCATTTTGTTTAGTAATTTTCCAAATTTTCAAAATGATTCGAATTTGGATCAGTCGAAAAATAATCCATAGTCAATCAACATGCCCGCCGCACCGCCAGGCCAAGAAAAAGGAAAAACAAAAACCTACAGTCTCGTTGAAAGCTCCCGCCGTCTGCCTGGTCCACCATCTGCCATTTCTGTAATAGTGAAGTCACCCGATGACATCATTGGCGGTGTTGCAGGCCTCGTGATTGGCAATGGATCTACACCAGGGGACATTTTTTTTTTATTTTTTAATAAACAACTTGTTAAAAACTTGTGCTATGTCTTTACTCACTTTTTTGGTGAATGGGTAGGGGTACTATGTACCCCATACTAATTTACATAGGTGGGCAAGGATCTGGGGGTTACCTTGTTAAAGGGAGCATCCAGGTTCTGATAAGCCCCCTGCCCGCAGACCCCCACAAACACCAGCCAGGGTTTTGGGGAAGAGGCCCTTGTCCCTATTAACATGGGGACAAGGTGCTTTGGGGTAGGGGGGCAAAGCAAGGGTCAAGGGTCTAATATGAATTATGGGGGGACCCAACACCATTTTTCTTTATTTTGCCGGGGGGGGGGCCCTACGCTGTTTTTTCAGATTTTTTCATTGCCTGCATTTTTTCTTTTACATTTCAGCTATCAGTGGGGAAGCCCACTGACGGCTTAAGAGTCACCAATTGTTAACCACCTTGGCGGTAATCCTGAGCGTGACTCGGGGTGGATCTTTCATTGCAGGATCGGTAACCCCGAGTCACCCCGAGAATTATAATTGAATCAATAATATAATTTTATATATATATATGTGTGTGTGTGTGTATATATATATATATATATATATATATATATATATATATGCACACACACACATATATATATATATATAAAATTATATTATTGATTCAATTATAATTCATGCGTTATATATTTTATATATATATATATATATATATGTGTGTGTATATATATATATATATATATATATATATATATATATATATATATATACACAACACACACATATATCTATATATAATATATAATGCATGAATTATAATCTAATCAATAATATAATTTTATTATATATATTATATATTAAATAATAAAATAATATTATTGATTCGATTATAATTCACGTGTTTGTGTTTCAAATTTATCACATCTGGGATGTCTACTAGACTCTTGTTTTGGTCAGGTTTAAGTCAGTAATTACTAAGAATTGTAGGCCTATAATACATAACGCCAAATTTCCATGAAAACAATTGTACCGCTTTTGGTATGTAATTCCTGACATAATCATACCGCCAGGGAGGTTAAGGACACAGGGCCCCGCTTTCCGGCATGTTCCCTAACAACCAGCTATTCTTCACACAGAATTCCATTGATCGTTCATCTTTCGACCAATCGAAACTCAAATCATTCTGAAAATTTGGAATTTGTTAAAAAACAAATATATGAAATTTAATTAAACAAATTTCAATGAAATTCATTACTATTTCATTTGAAGATTTGGATACATCTGACTTTCCAAATAAGCAAAAATTTGTCTGAATTTACATTTGGGCCAAAGCAAATTGTGCATGTCTACCAGGGGCAGAAGAATGGGAAGAAAAGAAAGATGTCCCAGAAGACAAGGGAATGCTGAGATTCAGGAGGCAGAAATGGAATGAGGCATGTGAACACCTTTTTGTTTTAGGAAGGCTTTAATGTGCTATGTACTGATTAGAATGAGGGATTCTTTTATTGTTTTATTCCCTTTATATCATAAGCTGTAGGGTAATATTTGAAAGGAGGAATGCTCGTAAATTACTAAGATAATCTTGCTGCAGCAAGTTGATGATCATGTGATCAAATAACTGTGCTGACTCCTCATTGTCATGATGGGTTTCACTGAAAAGGAGGGGGCATTAGCAGTAGTTGAGGGCAACTGGCTTCTCTACCCCTGGGACACAAAAGAAGATGAAGGTTTTGTCTGCCACTCAATTACCTCCTGTGCATCCTGTCCACTAGATAGAAAAGGCAAAATGCCCTGCCTTTAGATGGTGTAGCCCGACTACTGCTTTGTCTTGCAGAACGCTCTTGCCTCCCCCTACCTGCCTAAATTTAATGGCAGCTACAAAAATAATGGGATAAATATGTGATGCTTTGGTGCATATTGCTTTATTACACAAACAATTAGCCCATTGTAGCTAACCAGCACCCACATTTGTTGCTGGCAGTAAAAATGTACAATTGTGTCTCCCAAGGTGGGTACCCAAGAATATCTAGCCCACGGCACTGAAATTCACAGTAATTAGTGCAATATAGTACAGTATAGCACCATATAACTAACTCTCCCTACATACTCTCCCTAAACTACTCCAACACACAGTGACCAAAGACTGTTTGCAACCGTTTTGTAGTAAAGGGACTGGCACATAACAAACCCCCATTATTAACCATTCTAACCCTGCTGATTGCAGTTAAAAGGACCGACAGGTGATTATAGGTTCTTTAAAATGTGGCAACCCAGTGTTTGGGTAATTCAAACCTCAACCCAGCTTATGATGTTCGAACTATGCAAGCGTGGCCATACAGGGGATCACTCTATTTGGCAGTGCTGGCAAGGACTGAAGGTTTTTTATATTTTTACCCTTTTAATCCCCAAACAGCATAATGTATAAATAGCCATACATTTAAAATTTTGTTTATATAAGTGATTTTTATTTTTTTGTAGTCCGCATTTATTTTTTGCTATTAAATTGTCATTTTATTCCTAGCCACGGTGCTTTTGTCAAAGCAGTTCTCTTCTCATCTTTGTGATTAGCTATATTATTAGCTGTCTGCCAGTAAGAATCTTTCACAGCCATCTGAGAAGCCAGTCACAAAAATACATGGACGTGATGAGCTGTGCGAAATGAACCATGGCTACTGGTGCAAGCTATGACTTGCACCGGAGACAGCTTAGCTGTTAAAAAGAACAATCTTCAGATGATTGGAGAAACCTTTTAAAATAATAATACACTGATAAGTACTTTTGGTGGATCATTTAGCACAGATATAAATGTGTCTTGTGTAAGAATAGTGGTATTAAATGATTTGGATTTGTGCCACCCTACTCTTTGCTTATTTAATACTTTTTGATTAAGGTATTAAAAAATGCAAAAGCCAGGATTTTGAGTAAACAGAATCATGCATTAATAAGCTGGTAGCCAATGCTATTAACATAGATCATAACATTTAAAAGTGCATGGCTCACTTAACCTATTAAAATCACAAATCATATTCACAGCCCTTAATGCAATTTACATATTACTTTGTCATTCTGAGATTATTTTAACTCAAGGCCACCGAGTTTAACATAACAGGTTGCCATGGGAACAGAGGGCAGTCAGTCCTAGAGACACAGCACAAGTTGAAGACAGATAAATGCCTCTTGACCTATGTGAGAAGCCTATTTTCCCTGCTTCCTACAACAATGGCAAACGATTGATTACATTTCTTCCTTCTGACTCCTCTTTCAAATTCATGACTATCTCTTCATCCAAAATATCACTTTAATTGACCGTCTTACTCAGGAGCATTAGGAGCTTTATAAGAAATATTGTTTATGCTTTCAGTTAGGCCTTATGACAAATCATTTTAAAGAATCCTGAATTATTAGAATACTTTAACTGTGTATATTTTATATTAGATAGAAGTGTGGACATTTAAAACTAGGAATGAGTAAAACAGTCTCTACAAGTCGAATTTACACTGGGTTGAGTCACTTTGAAATGGGTGCTTACAGGTAATCATCCAGGCCACCATAACCTGTTTTGCTGCCATATGTGCTAGATTGTTAAAGCGTAATTGCACTTTTGTTGAGAAAAAAACATTTCCCTCTGGGTGACCTATGTACATTACAAGAATTTTAACTAACTTTGTTGCAGATTCCTACCTTTTGTTAGTCTGAAGAAATCATTGTTTGTTCTTCTGTGTCTCTGTGCTGAGTGGGACAAATGGGAGTGGTTTCATAATTATTTATCAGCTGTGGCAGCTGCAAGGCTCTAATGAGGAAATCTGCAGGGTCTGCATCCCTTTAGACATGTTCCTATTGGGAGTATATCTCCAAAAAAGACATTTTTTTTTTTTTTTCCAAAAAAATTTTTATTTAGAAATTGTCAGAAAGTATACAGAACATACAATCTCTTCGTACAAGAAACAATAATTTGTCAACAACTTTAACTTTAACTAGCATGGTTTCCATGAGAAAGACAACATGTCATGCAAAGAAAAGCAGTATATCATGAATATTGCTTATCGAGCTGAAACAAAGTAGGTAACAATAATATTCTGCCCTCCATAACTCTTTAAGCCTACAAAACGGAGGATCATGAAACCATTCTTTCAAGGGCTGATTTCCCATTCAGTTTTTAAACAAAACAAAACAAAAAGGGCGAGTAGAGGCATTCGGTATCACGTCTAAGCGAAGTTGTTGCGGGGGTGATTCATCCATTAGGCGTATAAAAGTAACGTACTTATTCTAAACAGAGATTCCTGATGGAATTGGGCGTGCGGGGTTTGGAAAGGTTAGAGTCGTAAAGAAAAAAAAAAAAATCATTAATATGATCACATGAGAGAAAGTATGTTCCTATAGGGAGTTGGAGTCTCCTATGATCAGGGTCCAACTTCCCACTAGAAATGGGAAGTGTTGTGTGAATTGATGAGGAGAGGGGGAAGAAGAGTGGGGGGGAGGGAGGAGGGGTAGGTAGAAGGGGATGGGGGAGTAGTTGGGTAGGGTAAAGGGGGAGGGAGGGAAGGCATCAGCGGTCCCTGCCTCCGAACCAAAGCGGTTGATAAATCTGAGGATGACCAAATCAAGCAACTGGTGAATATCAAGGTTAGTAAATTATCAACTGAAGACGGATCCGAGATCCACTCCCACTACTTCCCTTGTGTAGGGGCGGGAGGGATCCACGGGCCCGATTCCAGTCGGACAAAAAGGGTTGGCAATATGTTTTCCTAAGAATCCCTAGGAGATGTGGAGCAATCTTGAAGGGTTAACAGCAGGAGTATCATGAGTTATTATTCATAGGCTAGGTCGGTATTCCATGTATGTTGGAAGAAGAAGCTTGAGAATAAGACCCACGGAACAAGGTCCAGGGAGCCCATATTTTAGCATATAAATCTGTTCTATCACGGGCAATAGCTATCAACTCTTCTAATTTAGCAATTTTATCCATTCTATTTAGCCATTCCTGTTTTGTAGGCAGATTGGTTGATTTCCAATGGGGCGGGATACATGCCTTGGCTGCATTAAGCAGATGAGGTATGAGGGATTTGCAGTATCTATGAGGAGGGGTTTCAGTAAAGTGTAGTAGAAACTGGGCGGGTGAGAAGGTGATATCTATATTCAGATCTTTAGTGATTGTGTCACGAATTGAGTTCCAGAAAGGACGGATCTTTGGACAGGTCCAAAAGATATGGAGGAGGGTTCCCGTGTCGGAACGACACCTCCAGCATGTGTCTGGGATGTTAGGATTAAATTTGTGGAGGAGCGCTGGGGTTCGGTACCACCTAGTTAATAGTTTGTAGCAGTTCTCCTGTGTGGAAACATTAAGGGAAGCTTTATGTGTGATCTGAGACATGTTTTCCCATTCTTTATCAGAGAAGGAGATGTTGAGATCTGTTTCCCATCTTGGTTTTGCTTTGTTGATATTACCTTGTGGATCTGTAATCAGGAGATTATATGTGATAGAAATGAGATGGCGCTTGGGTGAATTGTGTAGACATAACTTTTCAAATGTAGAAAGGTCTCTCGACAGCTCTCCAGATTGGTTATGTGAGTTGAGGAAATGTCTGATCTGAAAATAAGACCAACTGGGGATGGGGGCGGATAATGCATTAGATTTAATTTGAGCGCGGTCCAAAAGTGTTCCTTTCTCGAAGAAGTGAAAAGCAGCAATGTGTTCATCTTGCCATATATTACTTAAAAATGAAGGAGACATCCCAGGGAAGAAGTCCGGGTTTAGTTTAAACGGGGTTAAAGGACCAGGAGCCGAAGAGATCGCTGTTAGCTTACAAGCGTCCCTGAAGGAAGATAGAGTTGCATGTATGAGGGGGTGTTTTTTTAGTGATAGGGGGGCGTGATCTTTTGCAGACCAGAGAATAGTACGAAGGGGTAGAGTACAAAAGGATTTTTCCAAAACTACCCAGTCTTTGTTGGGTTCGTGTAGGATCCAGTCTAGAAATCTTGTCATATGACAGGCCCAATGATACTTCTGGAGGTCCGGAAGACCTATACCACCCTCTGCTTTCGATTTAGACAGAAGGGCGAAAGAAAGCCTGGGATTTTTCTGAAACCACAGGAATTTAGTGCAGAGGGATTTGAATGAATTAAAAAAAGTTTTGGGAATTTTAATTGGGATGGCCTGGAGAAGGAAGAGTAAACGCGGGAGAATATTCATCTTAATGATGGCAGCACGACCAAACCAAGAAAAATGCGGTTTGGACCATCTTTTAATATCATCTCTAATCGTTTGCAGTACTGGGAGAAAATTTGTGGGGAAGAGGTCAGTCAAATTGTTAGTAAGGTGGATACCAAGATATTTAATTGAAGAATGTGTCCATTGGAAGAGGAAGTTGGATTTACATTGGTCTACCAGGTTTTTGGGTAAGGATATGTTGAGGGCATTCGATTTCGAGAAGTTGATTTTAAAATTAGAAATTTTTTGGAAGAGTTTGAATTCCTGCAGGAGGGATGGGATGGATATAAGAGGATTACTAAGAAATAAGAGAATGTCATCGGCGAAAGCCGCTATTTTATATGTGCGATGTGAAACAGTTATTCCTGATATGTTTGGGTTTAACGCAAGGGATCGTAAAAAGGGTTCCAGGGTTAAAACAAATAGGATCGGGGACAAGGGGCATCCCTGTCTCGTCCCGTTTCCAATGGAGAAGGCGCTCTACAGGCTCCCATTGACCCTCACACAGGCCGAGGGTGTAGAGTACAAGGCAAGTATGAGGGTGAGCAAGCGGTCAGGAATGCCTATATGTTTTAAAACACCTGCCATATAGTTCCAGTCGAGCCTGTCGAACGCCTTCTCGGCATCGAGAGAGAGCATGAAACCCTTTAACTTGTTTGAAGTTATCCAATGGTGGATATTGATGGCTTTAATCGTGTTATCACGAGCCTCACGTCCAGGGACAAAGCCCACCTGGTCTTTATCTATCAACTGGGGGATTAGGGGGAGAAGTCTGTTTGCTATGATTTTGGCAAAGAGTTTTATGTCGACATTTAGTAAAGAGATAGGCCTGTAATTGGACACACAGGATGGGTCTTTGTTTTCTTTGGGTATCACGGAGATGTGAGCGTCTAATAGTCTATTGTGAGGATAAGGGGGAGAGGCCAGTGCGTTGAACGCTTTCAACAGTGGTGCGGAAAGTAAGGTTGCAAAAGTCTTATAATAAGGGGCTGTGAATCCATCCGGGCCTGGGCTCTTGCCCGCCTTAAGTTGGGAGATTGCTAGCTTGAGTTCTTCTTCCGATAAGGGGTTTTCTAAATCACTAGTTTGTGAGGAATTAAGGGTTTTAGGGCACGCATTCTGGAGGAAGTCATGAATGAGGGAATTTTGTGTCTGCTCGGGGATTGCGCGGTCTAGGTTGTATAATTGGGCGTAATACTTCTCAAACTGGTAAGCAATGTCAGGAGTTTTAACGTAGGTATTTCCATGTTTGTCTCTAATTGAATGAATAGAGGTCTTGGCTTTTTTCTCTTGAAGGGCTTTGGCCAGGAATTTGCTACTTTTATTCCCGAATTCATAAAATAGTTTCTGTTGAAGAATGAATTTGCTTTTAACTTTAATATGTAACTCATCAAGTAGCAGCTGTCTATTGTGGACGAGTTCTAGATACGTGTGCTGGGCTTTAGTGCTTTTATGTGCTTTTTCTAAATCCCGGATTTTGTCGATTAGGGATCGGGTGTGGGCTTCGAGGGCTTTCTTCTTAGACGATTTAAGAGAGATAAGTGAGCCTCTCATGACACATTTGTGCGCCTCCCAGATAGTTATGGGGGATACATCATCGCCATTGTTAACCGAGAAATATTCAGTAAGTTTGTGCCTTATGTATTGGATGTCTGGTTCGTGGGTAAGAAGTGAGGAATCCAATCTCCAGAATTTGTTATGTGAAAAATCTTTGGGGATTGATATTGTCAGGGATATGGGGTGGTGGTCTGAAATCAACATTGGCTCAATTGTTGGCTTCCTGATCAGGGGTAGATCTTTTTGAGAGAGGAAAATATAATCTAGTCTAGAATATTTTTGGTGAGGCGGGGAAAAGAAAGTGAAATCTTTGGCCGAGGGATTCAGCGTTCTCCAGGTGTCATGGAGAAGTAGATCATGGAGGGACTGTCTAATCTGTTTAAGAGCCTTGTATGGGAGAGATGTTGTTCCGGAAGACGAGTCTAAGATTGGATCTAGTGTCACATTAAAGTCTCCACCTAGTATCGTGATTCCCTGCTGGAAGCCTGCTAGTAAGGATGATATTTTCCTGAAAAACGGAACTTGTGCTGAGTCGGGACTGTAAATGTTTGCTAATGTGAACGGTTTTTGCGAAATGGTGCCCTTTAGGAGGATATATCTACCGTCAGGATCAACAATAGAATCAATGCATTTCCAGTCTAGGTGTTTGGACAGGAGAACTGCTACTCCTTTAGTCTTACCTAGTGGGTTGGTGGCCAGGTAGGATGTGGGATAACGAAGGTTGCCAAGTTTCGGAGTGTTTTGTGCGTGGAAGTGCGTTTCTTGGAGGAATATGATATCAGCTTTTAGCTTGTGCATTATGTCTAGTACTTGGCTGCGCTTCTCTGGTTTATTTAAACCCTTGACATTCAAAGATACGATCTTGAGTGGAGAAGATTTGGGGGAGTCTGAAGAGGACGTCATCACAAGAAAGGTTGCTGGTCCCTCAAAATGGGGGACGTAAATGTGGTGGTTTTGAGAATATAACCAAGTTAGCACAGGGGGCAGAGACCGCCGGGAATGGAGAGGATTAAGGGGTACGAGAAGGTTGGGGAAATGTAGGAGGGGGCAGTAAGAAAAAGGAAGGGTAAGGTAAGGGTAAGTAAGAGGGGTTAAAGACCGAAAAATAGGGTATGAAAACGATTCACACCCTAACTGGATTTACAATTGTCGGAAGAGTTGACAGGAAGAGCGTCGAATACACTCAACCTATCCTGTGGGGTAAGTGGTAAGTATCAGAACGAGATAACAAATATATTTAGAGGTACTGCCGGCCGGCATGTGGAGGGTGATTGTGGTGGGGTTAAGTGCCCCTCCAATCGTGACAATTAGAGTGAGAGGATTGGATGATTGGGGAGATAGTCAGGGAGCAAAGATGGTGTATGTGGTTGTGAGATAGGCTGGGGATAATGATCTACAGCTAAGGAGTATGGGAAGAGTATATCCTTCCTTAATGGGATATTTGGGCTATGGTTTAGAAGCGAAGAGCAACAGAGGTTTCCGGGGAATGAGGTATATTAGGTATGAGAATAGGACGGTGAATATTGAACATACAACATAAAGTTAAATGTAAAAAGGTACGTTGTTTAGGGATAGATTGGTATTGGGGTAGTGAAAAGCAGGGTCGGAGGGTACATGTTAAACATTACGTATACGTAGATAATGCTTTGGTCGGGCTGACCGGATCTTCCCCATAAGAATTGAAAGGGGTCTAGAGATCTCAGAGTAAATCCAAGCTATATTTTGGAGACATCACAGTGTATCAATCTGGATTGGGGTAGTAATTTCGCTTGTTTCTTAATTGGAATGTTGTGTATAGAAGATCTCAATCTTAAAGTCATTCTTCCCTGTCCTCCCTCTCCCTCCCCCCCCCCCCCCGTTTCCTCCCATAACAAGATTGATTCCAACCATGGGAGAAGAAGGTACAGATAGATCCGGGCAGCCCGCCAGATTTTGTAAAGGCATTAGAGGGTATACCCAATACTTTTTACGTTGGTATCAAGGGGGAGGAAAAAATAAAAAAGAAAAGTCCAAGTGTCCCTGGTTGCTCAGTCAAAGTAGTTGGTGCGAAACTACTCTGAGGGAGGGTTGCATATGTGGTGCTAGGTACATTACCCAACCAGGTGAGAAACGAGTCCTGTCATCGGGGGGACGACCAGTGGAGAGGTTCAGTTCGGTTCATCAGCAAGATCTTCACCTGTGACCAGGGATGTAGAAGTCCGGAAGTCTGTGAGCTTGGAAAGGGTGATGTATTCTAGCGCATGGGAAGACATCAATGTAGATCAGAGTCTGTGGAAAAAAAAACATAAGAGGGCAGGTGGAGGAATGTCTTGTGGGGGGGATACAGTGAGACAGCGAAAAAGTAAGAGAAAAGGGGGAGAGGGGATGCAGAAATATATTCAGCACTTGAGGAGTGTAGGACTTGAGATATCATTCTTGTCTCGGACGCCGGTAAACCGGGGAAGCGGTTGGACTTTGTCTATCTTGCATCGTGCTTCGGGTGGGTATTGCAGGTCCAGGAGATGCGGATCTTGGGCGCCTTATATGGAACTCATCTCTCTCCGGAATTGCGTCGGTGGAGTTGGTTCTACGGAGGGACCGAGAGTTGAGCGGCCTGTACCAATCTGGAAGCTCTATATAAGGTATGTTAAGTGTATTGCAGAAGTTGTGCAATTCTTCTGGGATCTTCAGATTGGCAGACAGGCAGAACGGGAATTTCCACCGATACTGTATGTTTCTTGCTCGTAATAAATCAAGTAGGGGTCTCATGTCCCATCTACGTTGCAGAGTTATTGGGGACAGGTCTTGGAAGATCTTAATATCAGATCCCTGATACAGGAGGGTGTGACGGTCTCTTGTCCTCCTTAAGATGTCTTCCTTCAATTTAAAGTTGACTAAACAACAGACAATATCCCTAGGGGGGTCAGTGTCTCTCGGTTTAGGCCTGAGGGCCCTGTGAAGGCGTTCAACCTCGATTGGGGCTTCAGGTGGCCTGCCTAATGCATCATTAAAAATGGCAATGGTAGCTTTTGTCACCTGAGCTTGTTCCACCGACTCTGGGATGCCTCTCACGCGCAGGTTATGGCGACGGCCTCTATTATCCAAATCTTCGAGTTGCCTTTGCATATCCCTGAATTGCGAGTCATGGGACTGTACTGAGTGGGATAAGGTTTGGATAGAATCTTCCTGGGAGAATACTTTGTCTTCTACTTCAGTAACTCTGGTGTTGATAGAGTTAAAGTCCCTCCTAAGATCAGCTATAGCCATAGCCCAAGAGGCCTTTAGCTCATCTGCTATGGAGCGCATTTCAGGGAAGGTGACTGGCCTCAAATGTGATGGATTTTGTGGTGGGGCAAGCGTGTCCATAGCCGAGTTCGGGTCACCTTGCTGCATGGTGCTAGGATGGTCAGTCACAGACTGCGGGGCGGAGGTACCTCGGAGCACTTCCGAGTAGGCCTTGGTCTGAGCCGGGGCCTCGCGTACCTGCTGAGGCTGCCGAAAGAGTTCCGGAATGCTGCGGGTGCTGCCGGAGTTCTTACCGCGGGGTGAGCGCGATCTGGAGGGTGAGGAGTGGGTACTAGCTCTCCCCGTCATCTTTGCTAGGCTGTCGATGGAGGGGAAAGGCTAAAAATCAGCTTTAATCTCACACGCCGGCCGGGAGCTGAGAGATCAAGCAGCCATCCACGTTCCGCGCCAAGCCACGCCCCCCCAGACATTTTTGTTGCAGGGGAAGCCAGAAATCTGACTTGTATCTTAGTGGAGACTTCTGGGAAAATCACACAGCCAGGAAATGATGTTTCTGGGGTGTGGCCAGTACACAATCTGTGTATAGAACATCTCCAGGTAGCCATATTGCATTGCATTTTCAGAAAATTACAGTGGCTGCAGATTGAAAAGGAAAGGTCATTTTTAATAACATTCAATTACCATATGATTTGTGTCGCAATTGAGTATGCTATCTTGTTTTTTCTTTATTTACTATTTTTTTCCCCACGAAAGTGGAGTTACCCTTTAAGACTGCTTCATGAGACTCTCATCAGTAGAATAACAAATTTTACTGTGAGACACATGAAGCATAGAAAGACTTTACTGGGCTCCTTCACACAGGTGACCAGGGAGTGGTAAAAACATAAAAAAAACAAGCATCAGGAGGCAGCTGTAGTGCCTCCCGAATTCCTGCTGGCCACTGTTATACCACTCTCTGTAAAGTGATCCAACGATCCAGCCTCTGGATCTTTTTTATTGAGGCCACTGTTTCCCCGACAGTGTGTGGTGGATGCTGTAGGAGCCTACATTGTGGTGAGAATTTGTATTAATATAACGGAGTGAACTTTATTGCTTTAATACTCTATCTTAGTGGGCAACTTTTGATCCGCATATACTTTGATATCAGGTGGATCTCATAGGACAACTATGGTTCTAATGTGTATTTATCCCATCACACCACCAAATTAGTGGTATGTAAGCTTCTTTCTCTTTTCCTTTTTTTTTAAACTAGCCTAATGGGGTATTGATGGTCTTTTGTCTATATAGTTTAGTAGGCATGTCTAGCACGGTCATTAAAACTATAACATATTGCTTGTAGATCATTTGTCCATATCTAAGATGTTTGGCTGAACAGTGCTAACTGAAAAACAGCTGTCATTTATTAAGAAAAAAACATAGGATATTCTATCTTTTCTCTCTTCAGCATCACGATCAGTACCAAAGACACCACAGACTGCTAAATTAAACACTCCCCATATTCTCACTTGCTGACATGTAACATACATTTTGTTTTTACATTTTTAAAATTATTTTTCCTGTCTTTATATGCAGTGTTTCTTTTTATAACTTTGTAGCCATTTGGTTTCCTCGTCCTTTCCACCTTTTGATGGGATGTTTTTATGATCATTCATCACCAATGCACCATCAGGGCAATGCTCCCACATGCCTTAGCTCAAGGCTCCATGATGAAAATGTAATGCTGTTTCTATAAAGGCTCTGATGGTTCTATGTTCCTAGATTAAATATTTGTAAGTATTGAAATGCAATATTTGGAGTGATTGTATTTGTAACTTTCATTGCAATAAGGATTGTACATATCTTTTGTATACTTAATACCTAGAAACTTCCTCATAAAAAAAAACAAAACCCTGGAGAAGATCTTGGACAGGAATAACTGAATAGCATTTGGGTTGCTTTATGGTTGTATGAATTGTTCCAAGATTGGGGATTTATATTTGATATTGTCAGAGTTATCAAAGCTTTTCTAATACTCACATGATGTGTTTTTTAACCGCTTCCCGACTGCCCGTCGCCTATTTACTGCTGCAGTGTGGCCCTCCTGCGCAAACCGACGTAGACCTACGTCAGTCGCGCGCCTAGCTGCATCCATCCCCACTCGGCAACGGGGACTCTGATGCATGGGGCAGGCAGCTCTGATTGCTGCCTGACACCTGCGATCCTTCCCCGCTGAGAGAGAAGAACAGTGTTGTAAACACAGCTGACCGTTCTTCTCCCTGGAATGATCACATATCCTTCCATATAGGATCACAGGTCTCTATGATCATTTCACAAGCCACGCCCCCCCACAGTTAGAATCACTCCCCTAGGCTCACATTTAATCCCCTGATCCCCCATAGTGTTAACCCATTCCCTGCCAGTGTCATTATTACAGTAACAATGCATATTTTTAGCACTGGTTACTGTAGTAATGTCACTGGTCCCCCCAAAAGTGTCAAAAATGTCAGTTAGGGGTCCGATCTGTCTGCCGCAATGTCGCAGTCCAGCTAAAAATTGCAGATCGCTGCCATTACTAATAAAAAAAAAGAAAAAAATTACATAAATCTTTCCCGTAGATTGTAGACGCGATAACTTATGTGCAAACCAATCAAAATACATCAAAAATATGTAGCAGAAAACAAATTGGCCTAAAATGTTAAAACATTTTGATTTTTAATTTTCTTTTTTTGAGAATGTTATATAGCAGTTGAAAAATATTGTTTTTTTTTTTTTTTCAGAATTGTCGCTCTTTTTTTGTTTATAGTGCAAAAAATAAAAATCGCACAGGTGACCAAATACCACCAAAAGAAAGCTCTATTTGTGGGGAAAAAGGGACATCAATTTTTTTTGGGTACAGCGTCGCATGACTGTGCAATTGTCTGTTAAAGTAATGCAGTGCCAAATCAAAAATTATGGCCTGGTCATTAAGGGGAAAAATCTTCCGGTCCAGAAGTGGTTAACCTCCCTGGCGGTAATCACGCTCGGGGTAGATGTGCAGAGAGCGCAGCGGTGTCTCTTACCTTCTCCTGGCGATACAGCGATGATCTCTCATTGCTGTGACCGCCAGCCGAGAGTCCCGCCGCTCGTCTGTCGGTCTAATGACTTCCTAGTTCCATTCCCTGCAGCAGCAATGCTGCATGGGAGCGGAACTAGGGAGGGAAATTCAAAACGTTGCACAAAACACAAACACATAACACATGTTATATATATATATATATATATATATATATATATATATATATATATATGCACACACACACATATATATGTATATATATATATATATATATATATATATATATATATATATAATTATGTTATTGATTCGATTATAATTATAGATATATATATATATATGTGTGTGTGTGTATATATATATATATATATATATATATATATATACACACACACACACACACACACACATATATATATATAATATATAACGCATGAATTATAATCTAATCAATAATATAATTTTATTATATATATTATATAGTAAAATTATATTATTGATTCGATTATAATTCATGCGTTTGTGTTTCAAATGTATCACATCTGGGATGTCTACTAGACTCTTGTTTTGGTCAGGTTTAAGTCAGTAATTACTAAGAATTGTAGGCCTATAATACATAACGCCAAATTTCCATGAAAAAAATTGTACCGCTTTTGGTATATAATTCCTGACATAATCATACCGCCAGGGAGGTTAAAGAGATTTTGTACAATGAAAACGGAAAATTTATATCAAATACTTACCGTAATTTTCCTTTCTTGATGGACTCCATGGCAGCATACGTATCGGGTTTGGCCCCGCCTCCAAACCTACCCATAGGACCTCACTCCCATAAATCTTTGCTCCTGTTCAGCACACGTGTTCTGTAACTATCCTCCACAGAAATCCGGGAGGGAACTCCTGCTGCCATGGAGTCCATCAGGAAAGGAAAATTACGGTAAGTATTTGATATAAATTTTCCGTTTTCCTGACAGACTCCATGGCAGCATACGTATCGGGAAATAACTCGCCGTACACACAGGGTGGGCAGGTGCTGAACAGAAAAGTTTAATGCATTTTGTCAAACAGACAGGACTTGCAAACCGAAATTCACAGAAGAAAGAGCCGCTGGCTCAACACAGTAATGGGATAAGAAAGTGTTAATAGAGGACCACGACGCTGCTCTGCAAATGACTTCAGGAGCCACATGTCTGGATACTGCCCAGGAGGTAGAGATGCTCCGCGTCGAATGAGCTGTAACTACTGCTGGAGGGGTCAAGCCCTTAGCCCTATAAGCCCACTGGATGGTCTGGATGATCCAAGAGGAAATGGATCTCGTCGAGGCTCTTGAACCTTTGTTTTTTCCATAGAAGGTAACAAAGAGATGTTCTGATTTTCTGAAAGAGGAAGTGGCATCTAAATATTTCTTAATACACTCTCCAACATCCAGCGGATGAACCGAAGATTCTTCCTCTTCCTGTCTAAAGGTTGGTAATACTGTTTCTATGTTTTCATGGAAGACAGAGGTCCTTTTTGGTCTCGCATCCAGCATGGGGATGAGCACCACTCTGTCAGGAAAAAAGGTTAAGAAAGGCTCTTGTGTCCCAAAGGACCCAATTTCCGACACTCTTTTTGCTGAGGTTATAGCTACCAGAAACACTGTTATCAGTGTAAGCTCTCTTATGGTCAAGGAATCAGACATGTCTTGAATCTGACTCGCCAGGAAATCCAGAACTAGTGGCAGATCCCACTTGGGAAACCTGGGTTTTCTCTGAGGTCTGATTCTCACTGCCCCTTGGAAGAACTGACGAATTAGGGCATGAGTGGCCCAGGAGATCCCTGTAAAAGCGGAAATAGCCGAGACCTGGACTCTGCGAACTCACTGATAGAGGCAAATCCAGTCCTGATTGGAGAAAACTCAATACATCCTGGATCTTAATTGAAGATTGAGGATCAGGCCTTGTATTCAGTTGTGCAGAAAATTTTTCCCAGATTCTCTGATACACCCTGTTCGTTGAGCTTCTTCTAGCACTAAGTAATGTCGAGATTGCCGTTTCTGGACAGCCTAAAGCCTGTAACCTCCTCCTCTCAACATCCAGACCCTGAGATGTAAACGGTCTGGGCACGGATGGAGTACAGACCCCTGGGACAACAGATCCGGTCTGAAGGGTAGCGGGATTGGGTCTCGGACACTGAGTAGTGTCAGAAGGGGAAACCATGGCCTGTTCGGCCAGAAGGGAATCACCGCCACTACCTCCACTGGCTCCGACCTGAGTCTCCGAAGGAACTGCAACACAATCGGAATTGGTGGGAAGGCGTATGCCCTGTGGAATCTCCACTGATCCGAGAGTGCATCTATCCCTGATGCTTGTGGATCTCTGAATCTTGAGTAGTACTTCGGCAGTTTGTGATTGCAGGGGGAGGCGAAGAGGTCTACCTCTGGAGAAAGCCCCAATGTTAGGATCCAGTTGAACGTTTCCTTGTGAAGGGACCACTCGTTGTTGTCCAGATCCACTCTGGACAAGAAGTCTGCTTTGACATTCTGGACTCCTGGAACATAAACCGCTGAAAGATTCGAGAGATTTTTCTGTGCCCAGGACATAATCGGCTCCACTTCCCTCAATAGGGACCAGCTGCGTGTTCCCCCTTGTTTCCTGATGTATGCCACTGCTGAGGTGTTGTCCAGGCGCAGCATGACAGGTTGGTCTTTTGTCAGGTGAGCAAATGCTCGAAGAGCTTGGAATGCTGCTCGGAGTTCTAGTATGTTGGATACTATTCCTCGAGTGGAAAACTCCCACCTGCCCTGTGCCACCTCCGACAGACAGTGGGCACCCCAGCCTATGTTGCTGGCGTCCGAGGTAACCACTACCCACGGAGCTGGCCTCAGAGAGTGGCAGTTCAGCAGGTGGTCTCTGCATAACCACCAGGGGAGACTCGCTCTCATTGAAGGGGTTAAGAAGATGCGTTGATCCAGATGCCACGTATCCCATTGCTGAAGGAATCCCTTCTGAAAGGGTCTCATCCTCCACAGGGCCCACTTCACCATGGGGACTACTGCGACCATAGTCCCGATCACCTTCAGGCATTGACGTGCCTGAAGATGAGAGGATGAGAGGGCAAAGCGAATCCTGTCTCGAAGAGTCCCTATCTTTTCCTCTGGAAGAGAGATAGTCGCCTTCTCTGTGTCGAACAGAGCGCCCAAGTAGATCAGGGACTGAGTTGGAATCAGGTGACTCTTCTCCTTGTTGAGTAACCAACCAAACTTCTGGAGAGTGGACACGACCTGCTCCAGATGAACTAATAGTTGGTCTCTGTCTTGGGACAACAGGAGTAGATCGTCCAAATAGTGGTGAAGACGGATACCTTTCAATCTCAGTAGGGCTACCACGGCCAATAAGATTTTTGAAAAGGTCCGTGGAGATGTTGAGAGCCCGAATGGGAGACAGATAAACTGAAGATGTAATCCTCCCACTTCGAACCGGAGAAACCTTTGAAAATCTTCGTCCACAGGGACATGAAAGTAGGCGTCTTTCAAGTCGATGGACACCATCCAATCTGCCGGCTGGACTGACTGCTGTATGGACAACAGGGTCTCCATTTTGAACCTTTCTTTTTTTATGAATTTGTTCAAGAAGGTCAAATCTATTACTGGTCTCCATGATCCGTTCTTCTTTTGGACCAGAAAGAGCGGAGAATATATTCCTTGGCCTCGCTCGGACTCTGGAACGGAGATGACAGCCCCTTGAGCAATGAGAGCTTCGACGTAAGAAAACAAAATCTGACGCCTTTCTTCTAGGCATGGTATGGCAGTAGGCAGGAACCTTGAGCCTGGCCTCTCCTTGAAGACCCACTTGTGGCCTGAAGACACCGTCCTGACGGCCCAGGGGTCCTGAATCGAAGCCGCCCAGACATGTCGGAAGGAGCGTAGACGCGCACCCACCCGACATGTCTGAGCGGGCCCACCTTCAAAAGGACTTAGTGGGCTCACGGTCCCCCGAGGAGACGTTCTTTGTCGTCTTCCTGGAAGACTGTCTGGATCTCCAGTTCCGGTTGAACTCCCGACCAGGTCTATAAGAACGAGCTTCCCTGGCCCGGTCAGGCATAAATTTTCTGGTAGGCTGTCCTTTCTTGACGTTGAACTGGCGCCGATCCTGGGGAAGAAACCCAGACTTACCGCCTGTAGCCCGGGTTATGGCCTCGTCAAGTTTATTCCCGAAAAGGGAGGACCCCTCAAAGGGAATACGGCACCAAACTTGCTTTGATGCCGGATCCGCAACCCAAGGGCGGAGCCAAAGAGCTCTCTTAGCTGTGACCGAGGACAGCATAACTCTTGCCAATAGACGGATCAAGTCTATGGAAGCCTCCCCAAGGAACGACGCGCCCAGCCTAAGCTCCTGGATTGGAGCGCTTCTGGCCACCTCCTCCGAAACCGATCTGACCGATTCGTCTACCACATCAGCCCAAGACTCCATGGCTTTGGATAGAGCAGCCAAAGCCAGGACTGGTTTACAGGCCATACCTGCTGTAAGGTAGATTCTCTTCAAATCAGAGTCCATCCTTCGGTCCAACGGGTCTTTAAATGAGACCGTATCCTCTAAGGGAAGGGTCACGTGCTTGACCAGTCTCATGACTGCTGCGTCAACTAGGGGAGGAGACTCAAGATGTTTCACATCATCCTCTTTGAAGGGGTAAAGTTTAGCCATCTTGGATACTAAGGAATTCTTTCGTTCCACCTTTTTCCACTCCTCCAAGATGATTTCACCCAACTCTCCCAGGAAGGGAAAATTAACACGCTCCTTATTGAGCTGTTTAAAGTACTTCTTCTGCTTGGGAGGGGGAACAGCTGACTCTTCCCAATTTAAGGTCTCTCTGACCGCTTTAACCAGGGAAGGCACCAAGGTATATTCAAAACCCAAGCAGGGATCTTCATCTTCAGAGTCGCTACCCGACAAGAGCATCGACTGATGGCTTGTGTGGGCCGACTCGAAATCTTCCTGTACCTGTAGTGCTACAGGGGAAGGGCTTGGGGAAGCCGTTGCAGTGTCTTGAGAACGACTGACACCCAACTCTGCCAAAGAGTCCTTTACCACTCTCTTGACCAAAGCCTCAATGCGTTGATCGGAAGTATCCCTTTCTCCCGCAGCCTGGGAGAAACATCTGTCACAGAAAAGCTTCCTCTCCGGGACACTAGCGCCACAGCCCCTGCAACCTGCTTTGTCAGGTCTCTGTGCGTGGCTGGCTGAAGTGGACGCTTTACGATGATGTGAGCCCGAACGGGACTTTCCAGTAGAGTGCCGGTGGCGAGAGCTTGAGCGCCTTTCACTTCTTTGAGAAGAGTGCCTAGTCTCTGAACGAGGAGGGCTGTGAACAAGAGAAAAAACAGAAAACACAGACAGGAAGCTAGGAACACTTGAGTTCCTACCCCCACCCCCTATAACCCACAACCCCACCAAGAAGCCCCAAATACCTGTTAGGGGCGGGCTGACCACCGGAGGGCAAAGTAGCTTCCATTCTGATGCTGACCTACAAGAATGAGCCGGACAGCATGTCAGAAAAACCAGCAAAGCGGGGGGGGGGGGGGGGTTTGCTCCCAAACTGGGGCCAGTACTCACCAGGAACCAAGGTTAGCAGGCAGAGCGGCAGCGCACAGCAAAATGACCACAAAAACGAACGATTTTCGTATGTGTAACACCCAGTATCAGCAGTGTGTACAAACACAACACTGCTGACAGCTCTGGGGTTTAAATATGGCGCCTGGTGACGTCATCAGCGATCGCCACCGACGCCAGCTTACTGCGCATGCGCCGTGCTTACACTGCGCATGCGCGAGAACCAAGCCTCGTTCCCGAGGCGCCGCACATGCGCAGTAGCGCGCACCGGAGGCCGGTCAGGAAGTGAATCGCTGACCGGCCCCGGACCACTAGCCACCAGGGAAGGCAGGAGAAAAACCAGGTAAGACATAAAGGCACGAGCAAGCAAATATAAACAAAATAGCTGCCATGGAGGACTTTGTACTCACGAACCGCAGATCACCAGGGATGGATGCACACACCGGACTTATCTCATTCTTAGGGTACCGGCCACCCGCAGCAGCTGGGCTTTTTGGCCAAGGCTGCATACATCTTCGCCCCTACTCCATACCCCGCAGCAGCTGGGGCTTATTGGAGAGCTCCATACCCGACTGGTAGAGCCATCCATCACCCGGAATCCATCTTCAGGTAGGATATCAGGTAATCCTTTGGAGGACAAAAAAAGAACACGTGTGCTGAACAGGAGCAAAGATTTATGGGAGTGAGGTCCTATGGGTAGGTTTGGAGGCGGGGCCAAACCCGATACGTATGCTGCCATGGAGTCTGTCAGGAAAAATACTTTTCTATATACTATTAAAGGTGTTTTACATATTATATTTTATCTACATTAAAAACCCAAGGGGGCATTTTTGCTAATTTTCTTAGAGAATGTATCAACACACACTGTCAAGCTGCTTTTTTCTGTACTTGACACAAAGATAACCCTTTTAACATTGCTGTCCAGGACTGTAAATATGTGTAATGGGTTTTCATAATAAAACAATTACAACAGTAAGAGGCTTATTTTCTCTCTAATCTCCATCTGAAAGGTAATTTCTCAAATAACAAAATAATACTAATTGATTTCAAGCAATCATATAGAGTTTCCCAAAATATACATACAATCTTTGTGTTCACATTTATTTACAAAAATGTATTGTTACCTACATAGTTGCTCCCTTGCCATGCAAATTAAACATGATACTAGTACACACTTCCAGTGCATGTAACTGCAAACAGAATTTTCTGCTGGTTGGACAGGTTTTTTGTACATATCCTCAAAACTAAAGGCCATACACACGATAAGAAATCGGAAGAAAAATTTTGTCAGACGAAACAATCTACCGATTTTCAGATCGTTAGTATGGTGCTTTTCGACAGCCGATTCCGAATTTTCGAATGACAAAAACTGAACGTGAAGGCTATAAAATTTTTATCGTATGTGAAAACAATGTCAAAATGTTTGTTTAATCTGTACAGTTTTCTTCTGAAAAAAATCATAAGAGCAAGACTGCGCATGCTCGGAAAGAAACGAAAGAACACAAACAAAACAATTCAACACATGACATCACTTCTGAAGTCAAATTCTGTCCTACAAGAATTTCTGTAAGTTAAGTAACCTCTTCACTTTTGATATGAGACTAGCATGCAACAAAAAATGAACAAAAATCTGTCCGATAATCTGATCGTGTATACGAGGCTTTACAATTTAAGACTGCTGTCAATTGCCATTAAAAAAAAAAAAAAGCAGTAGCATTCAGTGGGCTGACTTTTTCTGTTACACAAGCTAAACTGCTGAATTGAGTTGCCAGTGACAATATTTGTAATAATATCTTAGACATTTGGCAAAACTATCAGAACAGAAATCATGCTCGCCTCCAGGATTTCTCCAGAGCTTCTCCCATTCTTTGGAACTCTCTACCCCAATCTGTCCGACTGTCCCCTAATCTATCCATCTTTAGACGATCCCTGAAAACCCTTCTCTTTAAAGAAGCCTACCCGGCTACTAACTAATAACGCTGTTTCACTTGCTCCATCAGCTCATCCCCCACAGCTATTGCCTTTTGTATCAATTGACCCTCCCTTTTAGATTGTAAGCTCTAACGAGCAGGGCCCTCTGATTCATTTTGTTCCAAATTGTAGTGTAACTGTAATGTCTGCCCTCATTTTGTTAAGCGCTGCGCAAACTGTTGGCGCTATATAAATCCTGTATAATAATGATAATAATAATAACTATAGCAATGCTGACCTTTTTATTATTTAAAGTGAGTTTAATAGTTAGGAACACCTAAAAATAAATAATAATAACAACAATAAAAACACATTTACCTAATATTTACTTGAAGTGTTTTACCCTGCATTCCTTATCTTTACATTGATAATTGCTGTACATTTATTAGGTTGATCCCAGCTCAGCACACTACGTATGCAGTATATACATGGGGAAAATGGTAGCTCATTGGCTTTATTACTGTGTTAGGCTGTTCAGCAAACATGCTATTGGTTGTGTCAGTACAGTACTAATTGTGTCTGTGGGGACGTTTCTGGCTATGTCAGTGTAGTGCTTGTCTTGTTTTCATTGGCATGTTTTTGTATGTGAATGTAATCATTTGAGTATATTATTGTAAGTTTTTAAAAAAATTAGTTTTGGTTATGTATAATGTTTGTGTGTTAGGGAAAAGGTGGGTGTTGCCCTTTGGGAGAAAAAAAGTATATATTCAAACCTGTTTTCAAGGTTCTCATTTATGCCTTCTTTGGGTTTGTGGTTTCAGCTCCATAGCTATACTACGGTTAGTCAGTTAGTCAGTTTGAATTGGTACTTACAGCATCAACTTTCTGTGCATGATATTACTGATAATCAATAGGATAAGATAATAAAAAACAAAAAGAATAAAAATAAATAATGAATCCAAATGAATTCAAATGAAGTCATCTAGATGTGATAAGAAAAGTCCAATTAGATCACAAGCAGCAATTCTTCAAGCAGGTGTAGAGAATGTGGATAATAGAGGCATACTTGTCCTGCCAAATCTGCAGTTCCTCTGCAAGACAGGGAAATCTTCAATTACTGAAATACAAAGGGCACAACTAAATGCAGAATTAGGTGCATTTGTTGAAAAGAGAAGAAATAAAAAAATAGCCACTCACATATATACAATCACAAGCATACCAACATGAGAAGCTCTGCTCTCCTATGTGCCTGAGACTGAGGCAGTGTGTAGCCTGCAAATCTTCCTGGTGAGATGCATCTACAAGTGCTCAAGGACCTGACAAGATCAGAGAGGAGAAGGTACATGATGTCACCAGTAGGGAAGACCTTGAGGGCATGGCTACACGTTTTCGGGGCCCCTGAAACGCGTAGCCATGTCCACATGGTTTTCCACACTGCCTCAGTCTCAAGCTCATAGCAGAGCAGAGTGGTACTGCTCTGTCAAACAGTTATGCTCATGACACTTTCTTTACATGTATGTGCCCAATTTATATTTCTTTACTTTTAACAAGGGCGCCTAATACTGCACTTAGCTGATCCCTCTGTGTTTCTTTGTGTCTCACTAAAGGAATGCAAAGCCCTCTAGAAACAGATTAAATTCAGGTTAGATGGAGCTCATCTGAAGGTCAAATGCACCTGTCAATTAAGTCCCGGTTCACACTAGGGCGACCTGTGAGGCGACCTGGTCGCCTCACAGGTCGCCGCAGGTCGCCTCCCATAGGGAAGTTGCGGACCCATTCTAATAGGAGCGACACAAGTCGCTCCGACTTAGAAAAAGGGTCTGGAGCTTCTTTGGGGCGACCAGGAGGCGACCGCCATAGACTTCAATGTTATGAAGTCCGTGGCGGCTGCTCCGAGGTCGCGGCGCGCTGCTCGCACCGCGACCTCGGAGGTCGCGGTCCGAAGTAGCGTCGCCCCAGTGTGAACGGGGCCTAATTCTAAATGATTTCAGATGTCAAACAGATGCCATTGACACAAGCCCAAAGTTTGTCTATACAGACTCTGAAACAGCTAAATACTTTCCAGATGCAAAATTCTGTGTCCTGAGAGCATGATGCCGAGTGGGACCCTTGCTCATTTTGGGGAAGTAGTGATATCTTAGCAAATAGCCAACACACTCCTTGCTTAGTCAAAACTATAGCATTCCAATTAGCATGAAGCATTAGCTTTGCTGATTGCATAACTATAGGTCTGAATCATTAGATGTCATACTGGACCTTTGCAGAGACAGAGAGACCACTGCTTACACACAAGGATCGTGGATCTTTATATGCAGTTGCTGGCATAGGATAGGCTTGTCCACCAAAACTGTGGTTGCTTTACAAACTAATATACTGTAAGACATTGAATACCTTTTTATGCACCTGGAATTGATTTAGCTGTTTGAAATGGAGGATTCATTTTGGTTTTAGGTCCTCAAAAGAAAGCCTGTGGTCAATCATATGATGTGACTGTCCATCCTAATAAGGAATTTTTATTCTTTCCTATTAGGATAGCACCTAATAAGAAAGTATTGAGTATTCTACTCCCTAATAAGGCCGCAACATCATGGAGAGTGAAGATTTAGCTGTAAATGTGGGATTCTCATTGGATCCTGTATGGTGACTGGAATTGAGCCAAACTGTTTACTCTTTGCTTAGGAATATAGTGATATACTGTATGTATAATACATTTTCACCAGTTTACTGATTACATGGGTGTACTAAATATTCACCTCAAGGGGCAAACAATGGTATATTATACTACAAAGAAACAATATTAATACTATACATTGCAACACTAAGACACTAATAAATGGTGTGCATTCTGGTGAATACCCCTATTCTCACTGCTGGGTCATGGGACATTTGAAACAAGAAGCTGACTGCAGAGTTATGAGAAAGTGAAACAACTGAAGAGTCCTCAAAAGGCCTAATGGTATAAGGCGTGGATATCATAACATAGAATCAGCCATCAGCCAGTTAGCATTTGAAATGTAGAAGGGTGCACAGAGTTTGTTGCCGAGACATACAAGCAGAAAGGCATTATCAGTCATGCCCAATACACACTGTGGATTCCCTAAAATGGGAAATAAAGATTGGGGGGGGGGGGGATAGAGGTAGTTTATTTGTCCCGAATGCATGTTTACAAATATGCCATGTCAGTGAAATAGTTGAGTAGTTACAAAATCCCATTGTGTCTGTTAGATCTAGCCTGTGGAGGGAAACCTTATGTGCAAGTTGGGCTATCAGATATGCAGCTGTGAAACTGATTTCAAGCCAGAGCTACTCTGATTGAGATTTATGCACCATGAGGAGTGTCTCTTTTGTTCCTTCATGAGATTTAGGAAGTCATCGTTGAGACATTTGAGATATTTGGAGAAGAAACACTGATATCGGAGATATCACTGGATTGCTGTCCACTGCATATTTGACCTTTGTTATAAGGGTCTGAAGTGGTGGGTAAGAGGCAGTGTGTTTGGGTGTCAGTGGTGGTTTCCTCACACATATGCTATTTAGCTGCACTTTAATATTATTACCTTTTCTGTACATCTACAATGGATTTTTGTCAATATGGACTTTTATGACTTTTAGCCATTATGTTATAGTGCTGCACCTTTACTCTTTTAATTACATTGCACCTCCCCATCCAAGAAAATTGGTGAGAAGTCCATATTGCCAATTCACTTTTGAATGTGGTGAGAAAGGGCACAAAATTGAGAGCGAAAAGTTTATAAAGATCCCTATGGAGCAAGATAACCATATACTTAATGTGTGCTGGTGCCCATTTGAAAGTGAAGTTGGCCTGTAATCTATGGGTCAGTGAGGAAGATAAGGTCAAATTCAATACCTCTAAATTCTGGTAATTGATATGGAAATTAGAAAGGCATTTTCAGTAAAAGCAGCCATTAGGTTAGAGATAGTCACATCGAGATTGCTGAGAAAAAACAATAAATTGTCAGCGTAAGCAGATATCTTGTGATCCACACAAACCATACATAAGAAAGGTTCTAAAAATGCAATGAAAATGGGAGTATGAAATATGGCATCTCAGAAGCATCCCATTCCCAAACGTTTTAAACAAAACACCATTAGTCCAAACTCTCGCTAAGGGGATAGAGTGTAAGGAGCCTATCCACTGGTGCATATACATATAGGCCTATGGCTTCTAACATCAGGCGGATAAAAGTCCAGGAGGCCCTATGGAATGCCTTCTGTATCTACATTTCCCTAGTTGGATTTATGTATATGATTTCTTTATGGTGAGGGACTAAGCAGGTAATGAGGATTTTTGCAGATAATTTTAGGTCTACATTTAGTAATGAGATCAGCTGGTAGTTGGCATTGAACATCATTTTAGTGTTGTGATATATGGGACATATAGCTGAATATAATTTGCATTATATTTACAGCTCAGAAGTAACTTTTACATTAAAATGTTTTAAATTAACATTTCTTAGATGATACAACCAAAATATATAATTTGCACTGATTTATCACATGTTCAATATTTTTTGTTGATAGTTTACATCATACAAATTACTTTTTTAAAGTATTATAATTATTATAAAATATTATATATATATATATATATATATATATATATATATATATATATATATATATATATGTATATATATATATATATATATATATATATATAAAATAAAATATTAATTCAACAAAATATTTTTTCCTTTTAATTCTTAAGTAGACAAGAATTGTGACCTGTACCGGGTCGCTTTTGCCAAGATTGGCCCCCCTGCTTCCATCTTCCATTTCATAAGCAAAAACACACAGCTGAGTATGGAAAAGCCTCCTCTAATTTATGAATAATTAAATTGGTTATATGATGAACATTTGCAGTTTGGATTTGATAGGTACTGTGAAGTTTTATTTATTTGCATATTTTGGTATCTGCAGATTCGATTTACAGTTATCGGAAGAATCAATTTTCAGGATGCTCCACAATATTAAAATAAAAAGTAAAAACACAACACTGTTGGTAACCACCTTATTTTCCCAAAAACGTACTAAAAACCCAAGCAGTGTTATTAATAATGCCCGAGTTCCCATCTGCTGGACACCTCCTTCTTATCCCCATAACATAAGAGGACAGTGTTCTGTAGTCAAACAGTGGAAAATCAGCACAGGGCTGGCTGAAAAAGCTGCTTGGGATTCCAGAGACAGCATTTTTCGCTCACTACAAGAAGGTAGGGGTTCACTGGAATTCTGGCAGGATCAACATGTGTTCTCTATACTTTCAAAATGGTAATGAATAAATGAGGAAATGTGTATGCATTGCAGACATGCATTAAATATGATATATGCTTTTTAAGCTAAAAACAACATCTGGCAACTGTTTCTTGAGTTTGCAATGTAAGTACTGCCTTAACATAGCACAATTCAACATAAATAGCCCTTTTTCGTGCACATTTACTCTATATCCATATTTATTAATTTACATTTCATCTCATTAGGTTGTTACCAGAGACAGTAGCATAGGTCTCAAGGAAAGAGTGGCTGACAAACATCAGCTGTGTGCTAAGTATGTGCAGGAATATTGCTTCTCACTCCACTTTCCCTGCGGCTTTCATTTCGCGAAGCTTCTTTCTGCAAACTCCCTTCTTAACCACTGAGATAATACAAGCAAGCAACACCAAGACAGTTCTGACGTTAATCTATGCTGACAGAGTGATATGATGGGCAGAGAATTGATCATTGACTGCAGAAATTCAGGTATCTAGCGTCAATATTTCCTCCTACATCCTGAAAGATCTGTAGATTTATTTCAGTATTTTATTCTCAGCCTTTCCAGAACTTTATCAACATAAAGCTAAAATTATCTAGCTGATTGTCTGGAGGTGTGAGTTTTTGCATTGCCTCCTACACATGGGCCAGACACCACCTTGTTTGGTTTGCAGTGGAACTCCTGAACGAGGGAAATGTTCTAACTTGAACAGTAAGTAATTGGCCCTAAAAGGGGTATGGGGGTCTGGGTACTGCCCTGGGGAATATGTATCAATAAAAAAAAACAATCGTTTTTCAGGAGCAGTGATTTTATTTATGCATAAAATGCAACAATAAAAAAAGAAATTCTTTAAATATAGTGCCTGGGGGGGGGGGGGGTCCCCTTAATGTGCCTGTAAAGTGGCGCATATGTAGCATGCATAAAGCATGCTGCAGCAAAAATGAAATTTCTAAAGAAAAAAAATGAGTCAAATCCCATTTAAAATGACTCACAGTTGCAATTGCCAAAACCTGGCTATTGAAAAAATAAAGAAAACAACATGGAGGGGGGGGGGTGCTTTGGGGCAGAGGGGGACTGATGGCTGACAATACGGAGTGGTGCATATTGGGCATGTGACATCAGAAGGTGGTGGTGCCAACGGGTGACCTAGCCAGGTGGCCCCACTCCTTACTTATATTAGAAATGTCAAAGCACAGAGCAGGCATTCGGCGGGAGGTCTTCCAAGAGGCGGGAGCGTTTTTTAATTTTTCTGATTTTTTTTTTATTTTTCGGGTCGGTGAGCAGTGTGATTAATGGTGGATTTACATTGGGGGGCATTATTTTTTTATTTTTTAATAAAGGAGTTGTCAAAAACTTGTCTCTCTGTTTTTTTAACTTTTTGACACTTTTTTGGTGAATAGGTAGGGGCACGATGTACCCGATACTCATTTACATAGGTGGGGGGGCCAGGATCTAGGGGCCCTCTTGTTAAAGGGGCTTCCAGATTCTGATAAACCCCCAGCAGACCCCCACAACCACCAGCCACGGTTCTGGTGATGAGGCCCTTGTCCCCATCAATACTTCTGCTTTACTTTGGTCTAGCTATGAACATTCAAATGTTTCTTATCAAACAATAAATGGTTGAGAAGTAAAACAAGCCCTCAATGACCTATGAACCTGCAAACACAGTGGGGTATGTTGCCTTTAGAGTGGTTGTAAAGGCAGAAGATTTTTGTTATCTTAATGCTTTAAGATAAAAAGCCTTCTGTGTGCAGCTGCCCACCTAACACTTACCTAAGCCCCGTCTTGATCCAGTGATGTCCACGTGTGCCTTGGACATCTGGACTCTCCCTCCTGGTTGGCTGAGACACAGCATTGACGCCATTGGCTCCCACTGCTGTCAATCAAGTTCAGTTAGCCAATGAGGAGAGAGAGCGGGTGGGGCTGAACCGCGGCTCCGTGTCTGAATAGATACACAGAGCTGCGGCACAGCTCAGGTGCCCCTATAGCAAGCTACTTGTTGTGGGAGCACTCATTAAGAGGGAGGGGCCAGGAGCATTGAAGAGGGACATGTGAAGAAGAAGATCTAGGCTGCTTTGTGCAAAACCACTGAACACAGGAGGTAAGTATACCATGTTTGTTTGTTTTCTTAGAAACAAAAGAGACTTTAAAATCACTTTAAAGATCATAAGAAATGCTATGAAGTTGAGTCCCCACATTCTTCTTTCCATGCATCTGCTCAATGTGTACATTAGGGATTACAATGTTGGTTGATAGACTGCCAGGTCACTGCTGGGTGGGGAATCAGTTGAGCTGCTTAATTGAAAGTAAAGGTGTTTCTGAAGTAAACTTCAATTACTCAACAGTGCCTGCAGCTTCAGGAGGTCAGTGAGGGCTTGTATTTGTAATCTATATATAAAGTAAAATATGTATATATTTGATTGTCCATAGTCTGGCCACAATTCTACTTTACTTCCCATGGGTATTTATTTTAAAAGACCAGTTCCTGTTTTATTTATGTTTTCCTTCAGTCCAATCCATATTTATCTCCAAAGAATAAGCAACATACTACTAACAATAATTCCCTGTTCAGTTCAGCCTGTGATTGATTAAAATAAGTGGGAGAGAAAAGGGATGACAAAGGAAAAGCAGGGTGATATACAAAGTGATAAATAAAGCAGCCCAGGGACAGCGTGATGGCAATAAACTAGGAACAGTGAGACGCACTGAACACTGATCTATAAACTTTTCTACAACAATCGCAGACAGGGATATTCATGGAAGCCCAAGGGCCTGTTTGCCTTTGGAATTATGGACACAGAGAAAGAGGTCAGAATATTAAACCTATAGCTCACATTACTTTATAACAGATTTGTTTGGCCAGTAGGACTTATGGCAAACAGCAAAAGAGTAATGTTTTACTGGCACTGATAACTTGAAGCTACAAAACATAACTTGAAGCTGAAACTTGTCAGAGTGACAGGATGATACACCTGAATTGTAAAGTCAGCCTGCACAGATGGCTTTGCATGTAAAAGCTCCACTACATAAATAGAAAGCAGAAAGTAACTATAAAAGTTGATTATACAGTTTTGAGTTAATTGTTTGGCACTTCTTCCTTCTAAAATCAATTGGTGTTATTACTGGTTGTTGGCGCAAAATAAACGTAAAAAGACATAACACTAGCAAATATTTGGTAAACAAGATATACTTTGGATTAATGAGTAAGCAAAGTATAAGCTATAAGGTACCGGGAGCATTTCCTAAAGGGGGGGTCTTTATTTTGAGGAAGAAACATTTTCATTTGCTTCTCGTATAAATTGTAAAGGATCTCACTAAGGGGGAGAGGTGTCTGGTTTATGTTGAACTTTAAAACATTTTTTTTTTAACATGGCCGTATATGAATGCATCTTTGCCAGTAAATATAAATGATACAAGAACTGACAATTCTTAAAATGACCATTTAAAGTAATATTAACAGCTTGGTGCCTGCCCACAGCCCACATTTACTGTGAACAGGTGGCTCAGCCAGGCTAGGCGATGTACTGGTACATTGTTTAGCACCTGTGTACAAGAGTGCACCCTGGGGAGCGCAGAGGTGCAATCTCATGAACGGTGGAAATAGCAAATCACAGCACTACCATAATGAGGACGGTATTGACACAGCCCCAAATGATCCACAATGGCTCAAAAGTGATATGGTCCAGAAATATTTAGACAGAAAAAGGTGGATAAAGCACCTGGACCAGATGGCATCCACCCACGCATCCTAAAAGAATTGAGCGCTGTAATTTCTAAGCCTTTGTTTCTAATTTTTAGGGACTCGTTAAGGACTGGAATAGTACCACTGGATTGGTGTAGGGCCAATGTGATGCCCATATTTAAAAAGGGATCAAAGTCTTTGCCAAGTAACTATAGACCTGTTAGTTTAACTTCTATAGTCGGGAAGATATCGGAGAGTTTAATAAAAGACCACATAGATGAGTTCTTGCTGGAAAAAAATATTTTAAGCAACAGACAGCATGGATTCATGAAAGACAGAAGTTGTCAAACAAACTTGATTTCTTTTTATGAGGAGGTAAGTAAAACCTTGGACAGAGGGGTGACTGTGATGTAGTATACTTGGATTTTGCAAAAGTGTTTGACACAGTTCCCCACACACGGCTAATGTGTAGGGTAAAGTCTACTGGCTTGGAAAGATCGGTTTGTAATTGGATAAAAAATTGACTAAAAGATAGAATTTAGAGAGTAGTGGTTAATGATTCTTACTCTGAATGGTCTAAAGTTATCAGTGGTGTACCCCAAGGTTCAGTGTTGGGACCCTTACTTTTTAATATCTTTATAAATGATATATGGTCTGGGATTAAATGTAGCATTTCATTCTTTGCAGATGACACCAAGCTTTGCAGTGAAATAACTTCTTTACAGGATGTCTCCAACTTACAAGCTGACCTCAATGCACTGTTTCATTGGGCAACTATGTGGCAAATGTTTAATGTTGATAAATGTAAAATTATGCACTTGGGAGCTAAGAATATGCATGCATCATACATTCTAGGTGGAGTAGAACTGGGGGAATCCATAGCAGAGAAGGATCTAGGTGTTCTGGTAGATCATAAGCTTAATAATAGCATGCAATGCCAAGCTGCTGTTTTCAAAGCAAGCAAAGTCCTTTCTTGTATTAACAGAGGCATGGATCCTAGAGAGAGAGATATAATTTTGCCTCTGTACAGATCATTAGTAAGACCTCATCTGGAATATGCAGTTCAGTTTTGGGCACCAGTTCTTAAAAAGGATATCAGGGAACTGGAGAAAGTGCAGAGCAGGGCAACCAAACTGATAAGAGGCATGGAGGACCTCAGCTATGAGAAAAGATTAGAGGAACTGAATTTATTCTCTCTTGAGAAGAGGAGATTAAGGGGGGATATGATCAACATGTATAAATGCATAAGGGGTCCATATAGTGAACTTGGTGTTGAGTTGTTCACTTTAAGGTCAACACAGAGGACAAGGGGGCACTCTTTACGTCTAGAGGAAAACAGATTTTTGTCTCTAAATACGGAAAGGTTTCTTCACCGTAAGAGCTGTGAAAATGTGGAATAGACTCCCTCCAGAGGTGGTTCTGGCTAGCTCACTAGATTGCTTTAAAAAAGGCCTGGATTATTTCCTATGTGTACATAATATAAATGGGTACTAATTGTTTTTCTTTTTTTTTAGGTAACGTTGATCCAAGGAATATCCCAATGGCCTCTTGGGGGATCAGGAAGGAATTTTTTCCCCTGCTGTAGCAAATTGGATCATGCTTTGCTGGGATTTTTCTTTCACCTTCCTCTGGATCAACTGCGGGTATAGGATTGTGTATATGGGATTGTATGGTTGGGTTTTCAATACTGTTTTTTTTTTTTTTTTGGTTGAACCAGATGGACTTGTGACTAACTATTTAACTATGTAACTCAGTATCCGGGCACTGTGAGCGGCCAGAGGATCATGTGATCGCTATGACTGGTCATAGCGATCAGATCATTACAATGTAAACAAAACACCCATAAATAGCTTCCATTTGTGACTGATTTAGTTACTATTGTGATGCTGTGATTGGCCCACAGCTATCACATAGTACCTGGGCCCTATACCATGTGATTACCTGCAGTCAATCACAGCATGTCAACAGTAAGCAATCTGTCATGAATTGAAAGCCATTCATGGCAGTTAAGGAGGAAACAAATGATCAGAAGTTCGACTTTTGGGTGGAACTCCGCTTTAACTATTGCTTATAACAGTGATCATCACTGTTATAAGCAATAACAGTGTAAAAAAAATATCCCTAATCACCCTTCCAGAGTAGTACAGTGTCACTATTTATATACTGTCACCAGTCAGTATACCTGATTACTGCCACACAAATGTGATGATGCTGTACTGCACTGGTGACATACTAGAGACAGTATGTAAAAATAAATGTGGAAAAAAAAAAATATATATTTATATTTATTTTCTTTATTTTTTAAAAAATGTGTGACAAAAAATTACATCTTCAAAAAACTCGCCATGCCTCTTAATACCTTGGACTGTCTACCTAAAAGGGGTAAGTTGGTATTGAGATGCTGTCAGTACATCAGGACTCATCAATTTTCAAATATATGCAAACACCATCATTTGCAGACTTTACATCTTTCACGCAGACTTAATAATATACACTGATTTAAATTATTGTTGGCCTAAATTAATGAAAAAAGATTATTTGTTTGCAAAATTTTATAACAGAAACTAAGAAAACATTTGTTTTTATCATCATTTTAGTACAGTACAACAGTATTTTGTTTTTGTTTATATAGCAAAAAATACCACCAAAAAAAGATCTATTTCTATGAAAAAATTATATAAATTTCATTTGTGTGCAGTGTTGTATGATCAAGCAATTGCCAGTTAAAGTGGCACAGTGCTGAACAGCAAAAAAATGCTCTGGTCATGAATGGGGGGATAACACCTTCCGGAGGTAAAGTGGTTAAACCTTAATTTTTTTTTTTTAAATACTTTCAGCAGCTGATTTAATCCCTTACTGAGTATGCAGCTTCTACACCTTTTAATCCTTGTCTATGTTCCAGTTTAGACTGGTGCCATGACTGCTACTTCAGGTTTCCTAATTGAATATGGCTCCTTTCTCTGCAGCATCCTATGGAGTCACAATGGAAGCTAGAGTTGTGTCTCCCTACACTGTGTGCATCAATAGAAACACAGCCCCTAGCCTAGGATGGCAGAGCACTCCATTGCTCCTCTCTCCTCCCATCTCATCTCTCCTCCCTTCTCCAAGCTAACAGATTGAATGGAGACTACACTGTCCACTGTTGACTCTTTTCTGTAAAGACCAGAAATTCATGGAAGCTTCAGGTGGAGAGCAGAAGCCAGCAGCACTGAAAGTTGAAAACTTCAATTGCTGGTCTGAAGAATTTTAACACATAATTGACCGGGGAATGTTTATCTTTTGTACTCAATGTGTTAAGTTAAAATAGCTTAGGGTTTAATACTTCTTTAAGTTACAACTTCTACACTCTACTGTAATAACTGTGAATCTAAATACTTTCTAAACAGTTTATGCAGAGGTTTTCTAAATGCTGGAAGAGTTTTGCAACCATGCAGATGTTCCTATCTGGATATATGGTATATTAATATTTTATTGTAAAATAAATTCATTTGCCTTCATTCATAGTTTTCTCAAATCAAACTACAGACCTTTGCATAATGAACCTTTAAAATACATTTAAAAATATTCCCTGTACGGCATGTATCATAATGGTTGTTAGCACTATAGTCTAATATCGCTCATCACATTGGCATGTCTTGCAAACAATAATATATAATATAATTTAAATGCCTTACTGTGCAACAGCTGGACTTATTCCATGTTCATTACAAGTGCATATAAAGTACCCTACGTGAATGCCAAGCATCCAGGCGTGCATAAAGTGCCTATGAATTCAAATATTATCCAAATAAATCAAATGTATTTAAATGACAATAAAGATGGTAACTGTAGCTGTGTTCCAACTTTCTTTATTCATTAAATGTGTTGAAACGAAGATCCAGAGATCCCGAGCGAGGAAGCTGGAGACTACCGAGCAAACCCCAGAGCCGTTTACAGACATACGACGTACCGGAGGATTGGAGCGGAGGTGTCTTCTGTGTTCCAGGGACTTATGACAATTGTGCCGCGGCGTCCGGACCAGAGGGAGCACCCCAATCCCCACTTTTATTGCATCTATGTATTGATGTGCTTTTAAGGATTGTATACATGTACGTGCACATTTTTGGATGATTGAGTAGATTAAAGGTCTTAGACGTTATTGCACTAGTGGGGCTCTTTTTTTCTTACATGATTTGAGCATAAGGAAGGCAACCCTGTCACCAGGGACCCAATATCAGCTACATCCTGTGTGCCAAAGTGGAACATCCAAGCGCATTAGCCCGGTCCATGAGAGTGGAGGGCAATAAGTGGGGTAGAGTGGCTTTGCTGAGGGGAGTGGAGCACAGAGGTGGAGGACTTTCTGGGTGTTTTCTCATTTCAATCAGCCACTGGAATCTCACCTGATCATCAGCTGTCACTATTCTTTTTAGACTGTCTGTAAACTAATTTGAGATTGCTTATTAAGATTTCCACGGTGGAGTTGGACTTTCTTACATATAAATATTTCTTCACATTTGATGGCTTATATGGTTTATGTATTTACACATATGTTATTGTGTTTTGATTTGTTCACTATTTATTTGCGCAGCTAGTTATTAATTTTTCACTATTACTCACATTTCTTTATTCATTACAAAGAGTGGCCAGCTCTTTGTATGTATTGTGATTGATTTACTAGATTGGCCAGAGTTTTCCCCCAGCTTAGTGAATAAGGTGAACCTCTGATGACTTCCATCATCCAATCATATGCAAGTAAAATGCATTTTCTTGCATGTGATTGGGTATCCTTTGCAAACTGAAATTTCAACACATTCACTAAACTTTGGGAAAATTTTCTTGCAAAATGCAATTTTCCTTGTCACATGAACAGCTTATATCTTTAATAAATCAACCCCTTTGTATCCATTATCAAGCAGCTAATGATTTTTTATCTTTTCGGGTTGATAATGTGTAGTTGTTCTTCTGAGTAAATTGTACCATATATAGAATGTTGGCACAAAAGTATATAAAAAAATGTATATTGCTCATGTAGCACCCTACAGGTAGGTGCTAGGTAAAGGTATAGTGGGCCTTGTCTGCCTAACAGCAGGGCTGTCATTTAATAGTCAGGGTGTCATGGTTTCCAGGTGTGCCTGCAGAAGGGGGAGTCTCCCCACTGGCTCCTGTGAGAGGCTTCTCATAGGGCGGTGGAGGAAACCCAATCAGGGGACACATCCAGGCCTGTAACTACCCCAGAGGCAGATTGTGCTGCAAAGGATTCTGGGAGTGGGTATAAGTTTGGGGGTGGCACATGACATAATGTCTTTGGCCGGAGCCGAGTCCCAGGAAGGAGAGTGTGGCTGTCTCTCCTCCTGTCTGAGGAAGGTGGATGTCTCCGGGTATCACCTGAGTTTCTAGAGCATGCTGAGTGAGCTGAGGGGATCCGGTGTGCCAAGAGCCTGCGGAGAGAGAGAGGGGTCCAGTCCCAGGAATGCCTACACTGGTTGTGATTGCCCCTGGGGGTCTGCCTGAAGTTGGAGGGGACCACTCCAGAAGAGGTTCTGGGATCCAGTGCCAGCTAGTTGTAAAGGGGGTACCTAAGTTAAGGACCCTGAAGCTACAGAGGGGTCACATCGTCAGTGGACCCTGAAGAGTTCAAGGTAAAGGGGGCACCTGCAGTTTGGGCCCTGAATTGTATAGAGCGTGCCAGTTAAAGTGACAGCTATACAGAGTTCTACTACATACTACCTCAAGCTGTGCCAGGCGGGGGAAAGTATTCAGTGACTTTCACAGTACAACAGTGTCAGGAGTTCTACAGTTCTCAGTCTTGGATCTTCTGGACTATAAGTCGAGGATTCAGCACTTCTTTTGTTCTACAGAGTGTTTTCAGTGTCAGCGAGCATTGGCTGGCGCCGGCTGGTGTCAAGCAAGCGCCAGCTGGCATTTTGGAAGTAAAATTCCCAATTGTAATTAGTTAAGCCTCAAGGAGTATCATACTCATTCCCTTCTCCCATCCCCTAATTCCAATAAAAATCACAAACAAAGATGCCAGAGTTGTCGCTGTTTCAGTTGTCACACCCAGGGACTCAGCTCACATGGGCTGGAGAGGATTCCAGTACTAATGGCAGACCCACATCAGGCCACAGGCCTATAAACCTTGCTATATTTGGGGGCTTGTCCGGGATTTTGACATTAGCTACTGGGCCAGTTGCCATTGGCAATGGCACAAGAAAAAGTCTAATGGCAGACCCACATCAGGCCACAGGCCTAGAAACCTTGTGTGACGGAAGTGTAGGTAAGACAGAACGCACATGGAGAGCAGGAGTGCCAACAAAGCCTTTTATTGAATGGTAGCGGGTAGGTTCACAAAGAAAGGGCCAAACAAAGGTGCCCAGGGTCAGACCCAATGTGGGTAGGACAGAGTTCCAGATAGCAGGGGTAGTCCATAACAGGGGGCTCCCGATAGAACGGGCAAAGTCCTGGCCAGCAAGGGATTGGGCCACACACAGATCAGGGCAAACAAGGAAGTGACAAAGTCCAGGCAAAGTTCTGGTAGGCCCAGGGTTAATCCACTCACCAGAAGGAAGGTCCAGGGTTAATCCACACTCCAGATTGTAGAAAAGGACAAGGTAATTCCAAACTCCAGGTTGGCTGTAGGATTGAAGAGGCCCACAGGAACCAATAGGGGATTCTGTGTCCTCTGGCCGCAGCTCAGAGACACACAGTCTTCCAAACAGCAAAGATGAACTACACACAGGAGAGACTCTCACTCAGCTATAATATCTTAGGACTTGTGTCCCAGCAGGTGGCCAGGCCACTCCCAGCCTGGCGTCCAGTTGCCCCAGCAACCAGCCCCACCCCCCTCTACTGGAGCCCACACAAGGAATGTGTTCATTGTTCACAGTGAGCATGAAGGCGGAGAAGCAGACTTCCAGGCACCTGGCTGGGGAGGGGAGGAGGACAGCACAAGGGGGGGGCAGGCAATGGAGTGAGTAGCCAGGGGGGAGAGAAGAATCCCATGCTGGGGAAGATAGCAAAGTACTGGGGGTGCAGAAGAGAGGAAAAGAAGGGGGGGAAGTAGGGCCCGTGACAACCCCTCCCCCTTTTATTTTACAAGTGCCGACAGGGGGACCTCGGCAGGTCTCCTTGGAGGCACTTGTGGTAATAGGCTCACCTACTGAAGGTCCTGCTGACGGGTATGGTGGGACAAGGGGATAAACACTGTAGACTCCCTGAGGAGGATTGGGTGCCATGGGGGTCAGCCAGTCACTGGGAGGCTGGGGTAGAGGTCCTTCCGCTGGGGCCAACTCTGGGTAGTTGACTGGGTGACTGTGGCTGGCAGATGTGGTGCGACGGTTCTGAGGGCAGCTGGCCTGAAGATGCCCAGGTTGGTTACACCTATAGCACCGGAATTTGCTCAATGTGGGGTCAGAGTCTAGTTCCTGTTTAAATTTCTCACGGTCCCAGGTCAGGGTGGTATTCTGGTCAGGGTTGGTAACACTCACCGGATCCAGGGCAGAAGGGGAGTCCCGTTGGGTTTTCTCGGCGGGCAGGCCGTGGCTGGCTTGGCTCCTGGTCACAGCTCCGACATATTGGCACTGTAGCTCTCCCAAATCATTTCCAAGCAGAATGTCCGCAGGTAGTCCAGCCATGATTCCAATTTGGCAGCGCTTTTCCCCAAACCCATAGTCAAGGCGAACCGACGCCTTGGGGATGTGTTTCGTAGTAACACCTGCCATTTCAAAAAAGAACCCGGGGCCTGGCTTGATGGCTTCGGGTTTTACCACGCGGGGATCAGCAATGGTGAGGAAGGCCCCAGTGTCCCGAAATCCCGTAGTTCTCTCTCCATCAATCAGGACCTCCTGCAGGTGGCGCTGCCTCTGCTCTGGGTAGGATGGGACAAGGGGATGAACACCATAGACTCCCCGAGGAGGATTGGCAACATTGGGGGTCAGCCACTCACTGGGAGGTGGGGGTAGTGGTTCTTCCTCTGGGGTCAACTTTAGGTAGTTGACTGGGCGACTGTGGCTGGCAGACATGGTGCCACGGTACTGAGGGCAGCTGGCCTGAAGATGCCCGGGCTGGTTGCACCCATAGCACCGGCGGTCCAGAAACGGCCCAGAAGTACGAGGTCGGTAGGAAGGGGCTGTGGATGGTGTTGGGGCGACAGGGTGCTGGAGGAGTGGCAGGGGGTTGCTGGGAAGTGGTCTGCCTGTGTTCTGGGCTTTGGGCGGCTCGACTACCAGTCTCTTCCAATGGGGTTTAATGGCAAGGGCCTCGTCTGCCAGTGCAGCAGCCCGCTCAAGGGTGCCAGGGTCCCTCTCCTTCACCCACTCCTGCACCTCTGCTGGGCATTTGGCAAAGAATTGTTCCTTTAGAAAGGCCTGGACAACTTGTTCAATAGTAAAGGCCTGCTCCCCCTCCAGCCAGCGTCTGCAGGCCCGGGAGATTTTGTGCGCATACATCTTGAAGGAAGGCTCAGAATGACAGGAGAGGTCCCGGAATTTGATCCGGTGGGTTTCTGAAGTTACCGCGTAGTGTTCTAGTACAGTCTGTTTGATCCTACTGTAATCTCGATTCCACTGTGCGTTCATTGTCCGGTAGGCAGCAGCCGCACCCCCTTCCAGCAGGCCCACTAGGTGGCGTACCCAGTCTCCACGGGGCACCTCCAGCAGCTGACATAAGTGTTCGAAGTCCTGGAAGAACCCTTCCACATCCCCTGTAGCTTCACAAAATGGCTTGAAGTCTTTACGAGTCACCCTTGGCCGATCAGGCCCACCGACTCGTGGGCTGGGGAGAGGGTCATATCCCCTGAGGCCTCTCATGGTTTCTCGCTCATGAGCCCTTCGGATAGCCTCCCGCTTGTCATCCAAGTTGGCCCCGGGCCCCAGGATAGCCATCTCCTCTTCGTACCATGTGATCCAAGGGCTCCTGGGACTTGAGACAGCGGATGCACTCTGTTCATTCTCTGACGGCGGAGCATTCAAGCTTTCAGTTCTCTGAAGGCCGGCTTCCTCAATGGCGGTGACCAGCTCTTCTTTGGACAGGCCCGTGTAGGTAAGGCTTAACTCCCGAGCCTTTTCTTGCAAACTTGCCACAGTCCAATCCCTGTACTCCCCACCCCGCATTAGGTCCAGTGTGGGGGGGCTGCTCTCCATCCTCTTCAGCGTTCTGATCCCGCCGCTGCCAACCAGTGTGACGGAAGTGTAGGTAAGACAGAACGCACATGGAGAGCAGGAGTGCCAACAAAGCCTTTTATTGAACGGTAGCGGGTAGGTTCACAAAGAAAGGGCCAAACAAAGGTGCCCAGGGTCAGACCCAATGTGGGTAGGACAGAGTTCCAGATAGCAGGGGTAGTCCATAACAGGGGGCTCCCGATAGAACGGGCAAAGTCCTGGCCAGCAAGGGATTGGGCCACACACAGATCAGGGCAAACAAGGAAGTGACAAAGTCCAGGCAAAGTTCTGGTAGGCCCAGGGTTAATCCACTCACCAGAAGGAAGGTCCAGGGTTAATCCACACTCCAGATTGTAGAAAAGGACAAGGTAATTCCAAACTCTAGGTTGGCTGTAGGATTGAAGAGGCCCACAGGAACCAATAGGGGATTCTGTGTCCTCTGGCCGCAGCTCAGAGACACACAGTCTTCCAAACAGCAAAGATGAACTACACACAGGAGAGACTCTCACTCAGCTATAATATCTTAGGACTTGTGTCCCAGCAGGTGGCCAGGCCACTCCCAGCCTGGCGTCCAGTTGCCCCAGCAACCAGCCCCACCCCCCTCTACTGGAGCCCACACAAGGAATGTGTTCATTGTCCACAGTGAGCATGAAGGCGGAGAAGCAGACTTCCAGGCACCTGGCTGGGGAGGGGAGGAGGACAGCACAAGGGGGGGGCAGGCAATGGAGTGAGTAGCCAGGGGGGAGAGAAGAATCCCATGCTGGGGAAGATAGCAAAGTACTGGGGGTGCAGAAGAGAGGAAAAGAAGGGGGGGGGGAAGTAGGGCCCGTGACACCTTGCTACACTCACATACAGTATACCATCCTGCTATCTTATGGAACCACTATTGCACTCAGGAAGGTTTTACAATAGGGCAATTGAAGGGACATGTCTGGTGTTTAGGCAATATTAAGCCTGTCACCTGTGCTTTCATATGTGTGTTTTTGTCAAGGATAACACCATATTCATGATAGATAAAGTTGCAAAGCTGTTCGCCATATGGGGTCCATAGGCAATTCAGATCCCTGCCATTTCTAACCTGTCACCTTAGTTAGACACTATGTTGAGTGGAAGCCAACTACCAATACAGAATAGGGACCACCAACACCAAGCCAATGTGGGCCCCAATAAGTTTTGTTCTGGGGGGGTGGGGGGGTGGACTGTGGTCAGACCATTAGTTTATTTGCTGCTTCATTACTTTTCCTAAACTAGAACACCAGATAATTCTTTAAACATTTTGGAGGAAAGGATTCAATCACCTGTCAAATTTTAATTGCTGTGCCCATTTCACCCATATTGTTAGTCCCTTGTCTGTAGCAATCGGGCGGCACAGTGGTGTAGTGGTTCGCACATTCACCTAGCAGCAAGAGGGTTGCTGGTTCAAATCCCAACCACAACACTACCTGCCTGGAGTTTGCATGTTCTCCCTGTGCCTGCGTGAGTTTCCTGCGGGGACTCTGGTTTCCTCCCACACTCCAAAGACATGCTAGTAGGTTAATTGGATTCTGTATAAAAAAAAAAATGGCCCTACTGTGTATGTATGTATGTGAGTTAGGGACCTTACATTGTAAGCTCCTTGAGGGCAGGGACTGATGTGAATGTGCAATGTATATGTAAAGCACTGCGTAAATTGACAGCACTATACATAAGTACCTGAAATAAATAAATAAAATCTCACACAATCATCCCTCATACTCCCATTTTTTTTTTTTTTTACCCAATATCACTCCCGGTCCCGCTTTGGTACTATATATGTATTTGTTCAATAATTTCTTATTCTTAATTCCAATATGAACCATTACAGTCTCTCAGTCTATTTAGAGATGCTAGATTGCCTTCTGTGTTTTTACAATTTCAGCACGTCCTTATTTTTGCTGTTGAGTGGGTTCATGATCCTGTTGGCATGCAGTGGGACTTGGCTCTGGATTTTATCTCCACACTACTGTCAACACAGCTTTTCTACGACCTGCCCATTAAATCATTAGCCGCTCCCCACATTATCACATCAACCACTATTACCTAGTCCACATCCCCTCAACTAGAGCCTCTCTCTATTGTGCTGCACCCTTTAATACACTTCCAGTCACGTCCCCTTTTTAGTTCCCTCCACCCACACTCAATTTAAGCTCATTTTACACATATTCCACCTACCGCACTCTCCTTCAACCAGTCGCCTACCCTCCAGTGCCCACTAAGTGTGCCTTGTTTTAGAATTCATGCACCGATCATAAGTAAGGCTGGTTGCTGCTTAAACCAGCTGCTTACTGATGCTGTGCAAATCCATCATCATAGTAAGTATAATTTAAGGCAGTCCTAATTAAAATATCCATTGACACATTACTGACAGCTCTATTATTTTTTTCTCTCCTACAAACACCCTATCACATAAGCATTTTAGAGTCTTTATGCATTTTCTTGTTTCTTCCAGGTAAATGTATTCTTTTCATTTAATCTTCAGACCATAGAATATATTGTTTAATTGGGAGTATTGACACTAATATGTTTTAGCATATCAACAGGTGGTTCTATAATTACATTGGTAGTTCATATTAAAGTAGTATTAAACTCTCAAACTTTTTTCTATAATGAATCAAGATCAAACAAATATGCATTGCCCAGCAAGGTATTCTTTTCAATTTCCGCCTACGCACTTACAGTCATCATGTTTTCAAACAGCTGGCTCCAACTCTCTCAGCTGCGCTTCCTTGAACTTCCTGTCCAACACATGGCCACAAGGGGGAATGCAGTCCTTAGCAGCTGTTTAAATACTAGCTTGGGGGGGAGGGAGAAAGAAGGAGCAGGTAGTGAACAGTGGCTTATCTTACCACCGCTGCCTGTCTGTTTGTGAAGACAGACACAGCTTACTGGCACACAACCAAAGGTGGCTCTATAGGAAACTTGCAGGGGAAAGGATTCACCTTGCAACAGGGTATCAGGGCAAACGCTTAGGAGATCAACTGAATCTGCAGCTAGCTATAAGTTTGAAATATCAAGGAGTAACATCTATTGTAGGTGATATAGGCAGCATCTGAAATAGCCTAAAAAAACGTTTTGACTTCAATATCACATATCATGTCATTTATATGATACCTTTACTGCATTATTGCAGAAAAAGTTGAGCACTCCTCCTGTAACTGATGTTGTAACTGAATTTCTGCTGTAAACAGTTTGGGGTATGCCTTCATAGTTCACATCCTTCTCTTTCTGGACTTGAGTATTGCTTTCAGATTCCTGCATCTGGTGTTCCCCAGCTTAAGCAGTCAGAGATTGCACATGAGGGTACATCCTTAGTTCCTTATATTAATCTTTTTTAGGTCCAGTGCTTCCCTGCAAAGTTAGCAGACAAGTCATTCCATCACCCAGTTAAAGTGTTCCATCCAGTGGGATAGTGTAAAGGGCCACACACACTATAAGATTTTCTGAAGACTTTTTCCTTTAGATTTACCTTTTCTATGTAGTGCAAGGGCCTGCCAGATTGCATACAAATTGAAAGTGTTTAGGTTTGACCTCATATTTTATGGTTTTGGTAAGTCTAAAGTATTCAGAAAATCGTATAGTGTGTATGGCCCATTAGTCTAGAGACATGTGGGTACTTGCTGGAAGATAGATCCTCTTCCTACCCTCTATCAGGCCAATTGTTCCTAGAGCTAGTACATGCATCCCTACATCTAGCTCCTATAATAGGGAACAAGATGTATCATTCTATAGATTTGATACTTTCTAATGAATGACTAATGTTTACCTACTATATTAGCAAGCCAGGGTGCTACTTTATTAAAATATATTTGCTCAAAGTGAAAGATACTTGGAAATACTCATTATGTTTAGCCTCTTTTAAGGCAGCTTAGTAATTTATCTATACTTACTTTATCACTATTAATTGCAGTGGCTAACCATAACTAATTAAACAAAGTCACTGTCACATGATGTGTTGCTGATCAGATATCAATTACATACATCATTGCAAGGAAGCAGATTATTTTAGTAGTGTGGGACATGCTTTTATTACTTTGCCTTTCTCCTGTAACAAAGTGAAAAAGTGTATTGTTAAGGAAAACCTTCTGAACAATGATTGTGTTAGTGGGGTATGAGCCTTCTCAATAATTGACACCTGTATTCTGTCACATCAAAAGATGTTGCTGCCCTTTAAGACAACAATTTCAGCTACAGCTTTCCATAAATTTGAAGCTCTTTGACCTTTTTGATTCATGACATGAAACTAGAGCTAGAAGGTCAACTGAAACATCTAGGGATAACCATAAATGTCATGTAGCCTTCTTAATTATTTCCAAGCCTTAGCTTTAGTATCTAAATGTTCATGAATTATAGCCATAACACTTACAGAATAACTCACAGTTGGTTGAGTTTTCTCCTCAACAATACCTTAATATGATGCATGTTCACATACTTCCAAACATCATTTGATTTAGAGCAGAGGTATTATTGGATTATGGGTTTAGGTTATTAAAGGTGTCATTATTTAATAATTGGTATATATTAGTTGTACTGAGTGATATTCTACTTGACTGCTTCAAAAAAGATGGTTATCACACTGGGTAAGCTGAGAGAATCAAATTCATCAGTGAACAGAATTAAGTAAAATTCAACAATTACATGGTATCATTGGGCAATAGAGAATCAGTGAGTATTTGCCCTAACAAATAAAATACAGATCTGTGATGAGAATAAGATAAAAACATTTGTAACTTTTTCAAGTGCTGGGGTAGTAAAAGCCTTTGTGACCAGACTGAATGTTTAAATTTATGGTCAATAAACAAGTGTGTATATTTTGGATTTTTATAAAAAGCATTTTCCAGTAAAATGGCTGTGATTCAACATCTAGTGTGGGATCACAATAATGTATAGTATCGTGAACAGGTAAAAAAAAAAGTTGAGACTGTTCAAATAAATTAGATTGTAAGTTCCATGAGCAGGGCCCTCCTATTCCTTCTGTATTGAACTGTACTGTAATTGTACTGTCTCTCCTCTACATGGTAAAGCACTGTGTAAACTGTTGGCATTATATAAATAATGTATAATAATACTTAAAAAGTAGCAGGGTGTGTGTGTTTGTGCATTTGGATGGTATTTTTTTTACTTGTTTTTATGTGTTAAAGTGTATGTTACCCCGAAATGTCATACTCCTGATATGTGTCTGTTGTACCATGTACTAGTGTTAAAAGGTCCTCTGCTCTCTTTTCAGTGCTTCCTTTGTGTAAAATATCCGTAATCCTACTAATTCCCCTGTTCTCCTATTTCAAACTGCCCACACTAGGCGTAGAAGCTTATCTATCCCAAAGTGGTCCTCTTTTTGGCTGTACTGGGAGCATATCCTGCCTGTCGTTCAGTGGGCAAAATTTGTGCTGACACGTCCTCCTGCAGACTTCTTCATTGGGAAGATCACTGTATTGCTGTTCCTCTTGACATGGCCTCCTGCAGTTTCAACCCCACCTCTCTAAGTCTTTTATGCAGCAGAGAACAGAGGTCATGTGATCACATAGAAAATATAAAAGTTCTCCTGGCCTTGACGACAGCCTTGTACTCACCTGATTGGGTGTCCTCATTACCGGCTCTCTTTTCCCACCTGGACCCCTAGTAGGGTTTGAGGCTCCCTCCGGGCACCTGCTGTTACCTCCCCCCCACTACCCTCCCCTACTTACCCAACTTGCCTTCCGGCCCTGCCAATCCAGCCCCCCCCCCTCTCGGCCCCTGGCGTACCCACTTAAGAGCTATACCTTGGTTTTGGTTGAGACCCCTTCTGTGTTGGGGTCCTTCTACGCAGCGTGGCCTTGGCCACACCTACAGTTTGAGCGTACCCTCATTGCATCCCAGACGGGACGCCGAGTCGATCCCATATATGTATTGCATTTGCTACATGTTGTTTGTATGTTTTATACAGCAGTTCTGTATCTCAATGAGCCTTGCTTTATCTAGGCATGTACCTACTATTTTCACTGCATATTGCTGCACCATGTTTATTTTGCCTTCAATAAAAACCGTTTAAAAAGAAAAAGAAAATATAAAAGTTATATATATATATATATATATATATATATATATATATCAGTACAGTCCAAAAGTTTGGACACACCTTCTCATTCAAAGAGGTTTCTTTATTTTCATGACTATGAAAATTGTAGAGTCACACTTCAAGAGGTAGTCACTAGAGGTGTACCGAACTGTTCGCCGGCGGACAGTTCCCGGCGAACTTAGCATGTTCGCGTTCGCCGATGCGGGCGAACATATGCGATGTTCGGTCTGCCCCCTAGAATACATCATTGAGGCAAACTTTGACCCTGAACTTTACAGTCAGCAGGCACATTTCCAGCCAATCAGCATACCTCCCTCCCACACCCTCCCACCTCCTATAAATAAGCAAGGGCAGCATCCATCTTAGATCATTCTGAAGCAGTGTGTGTTAGTGAGAGCAGGGAGAGCTGCTGCTGCTGCTGCTGTTAATAGCTAGGGACAGTTGTCAGTGTTCCTGGTCTTGCTAGTCAGTGTTCTTGTTCCACTACTGCTGTAAGGACAGCATCCTATTCCTGACAGCACCCCAAAAAGTCCTTGTAAGGGCTGGTATTTGTGTAATTTATATATATATATATATATATATATATATATATATATATATATATCTAGTGTCCCCAAAAGCCCTTTTAAGGGCTGGTAATTGAGTTTTTTCTTTATATATATATATATATATATATATATATATATATATATCTATTGTACACTGCAGTTGCCTGCCCGCTGTGTGTGAGAGGCCACAGACCCACCACAGACTGTACTGTGTGCACACCACAGTCATTTCGGGTGGCACAGGCACAGTACCGTGCATTTTAAAAAATATTTTTTTTTCCTCTGTCATAATTGCAGTGAGTGCTGTGTCAGGTCCACAGAGTGTACTGTACCCACTGCAGTGCACTGCCCACCACTGATATATATATGGTGGCACAGCATCTTGTTGCAAATTAAAAAAAATATATATATTTTTTATTATTGCAGTTGCCTGGGCTGCCAGTGACTGTCAGGTCCACAGAGTGTACTGTGCCCACTGTAGTGCCACTGCGTGCCCACCTACCACTGATATATACGGTGGCACAGCAGCTTGCAAAGTAAAAAAATATATATATTTTTTATAATTGCAGTTGCCTGGGTGCCAGTGACTGTCAGGTCCACAGAGAGTGTACTGTGCCACTGCCCACCCACCACTGATATATACGGTCGCACAGCAGCTTGCAAATTAAAAAAATATATATTTTTTTATAATTGCAGTTGCCTGGGCTGCCAGTGACTGTCAGGTCCACAGAGAGTGTACTGTGCCACTGCCCACCCACCACTGATATATACGGTCGCCGCACAGCAGCTTGCAAATTAAAAAAATATATATTTTTTTATAATTGCAGTTGCCTGGGCTGCCAGTGACTGTCAGGTCCACAGAGAGTGTACTGTGCCACTGCCCACCCACCACTGATATATACGGTCGCCGCACAGCAGCTTGCAAATTAAAAAAAAATATATTTTTTTATAATTGCAGTTGCCTGGGCTGCCAGTGACTGTCAGGTCCACAGAGTGTACTGTACCCACTGCCCAACACTCCTATAGGGTGGCACAGCACCTTGCACTCATAGTACAACACATTAAAAAAAAAATGACAGGCAGAGGCAGGCCACCTCGCAAGGGCCGTTGTGGTCGTGGTGCTGTGATTTCCTTAGGCCCTAGAATAATGCCCAGTGTTCAGAGGCCACCACAGACCCTGAACTCAAAAAATTCTGAGGACATAGTTGACTGGCTTACACAGGACACCCAATCGTCTACAGCTTCCGCTCGGAACCTTATTGCACCATCCTCCTCCAGCTCAGCTTTGGGCACCTCTCAATTTACCACTCGCCAGCCTGCCGGCACCACCACCAACACTAGCACCACAGCCGCTTCACTTGATCCGTCAGAGGAGTTATTTTCACATCAGTTGGAAGAAATAAGTGATGCGCAACTATTAGTGCCAGAGGATGTAGATAACGGGGATATGTCTCAGTCAGGCAGCATTATACACATGGACGTACATTGTGATGATGATGATGATGTTGTACCTGCTGCTGCTGCCTTTGCTGAGTTGTCAAGTGAAGCGGCTGATGATGACGATGTGTCTGTGGATGTCACCTGGGTGCCTGCTTGAAGAGCAGAAGAAGAGGGGGAAAGTTCAGATGGGGAGACAGAGAGGAGGAGGAGGAGACGAGTTGGAAGCAGGGGGAGGAGGTCATCGCAAGGAGCTAGTGGTGCAGTCAGACAGCATGTAGATTCGGCACCCGGGGTCAGCCAGACAGCACTCCAATCAACGCAAGCTGTTGCCACCACCAGAATGCCGTCCTTGCAAAGCTCAGCAGTGTGGCATTTTTTTTGTGTGTCTGCCTCTGATATCAGCGATGCCATTTGTAACCTGTGCCAAAAGAAACTGAGTCGTGGGAAGTCCAACACCCACCTAGGTACAACTGCTTTGCGAAGGCACATGATCTCACATCACAAACGCCTATGGGATCAACACATGAGTAAAAGCAGCACACAAACTGAAAGCCACTATCCTCCTCCTGGTCCAGCATCTTCAGCCACGTCAACCACTGCTGTCCTCCATGCCCCCTATCAACAACCTGCCCCTCCGCCTCTCACCTTCAGCAGTTCCTGCTCATCTGCCCACAGTCAGGTGTCTGTCAGGGAAATGTTTGAGCGTAAGAAACCAATCTCACAGAGTCACCCCCTTGCCCGGCGTCTGACAGCTGGCTTGTTGGAACTCTTAGCCCGCAAGATTTTACCATATAAGCTGGTGGAGTCTGAGGCCTTCAAAAAATTTGTCGCTATTGGGACACTGCAGTGGAAGGTACCCGGCCAAAATTATTTTTCACAAAAGGCAATCCCCAACCTGTACTCTATTGTGGAAAATGAAATCATGTCACGTCTGGCACACAGTGTTGGGGCAAGGGTCCATCTGACCACTGATAGCTGGTCTGCAAAGCACGGTCAGGGCAGGTATATCACTTACACTGCGCATTGGGTAAACCTGCTGGCGGCTGCCAAGCATGGAATGCGTGGCTCTGCTGCAGAGGAGTTGGTGACACCGCCACGACTTGCAGGCAGGCCTGCTGCCACCTCCTCTACTCCTCCTACTCCATCCTCTTTGCTAACCTCCTCGGCTGAGTCCTCTTCTGCTGTTGCGTCTTGCTCCACACCAACTGCACCCCCCCAGCTCCCCAGGGGCAATTCCACATGCCGGATACGATAGTGTCACGCTGTCTTGGGGTTGACTTGCCTGAAAGCAGAGAGTCACACCGGACCAGCACTACTGTCCGCCCTGAACGCACAGGTGGATCAGTGGCTGACCCCGCACCAACTGGAGATCGGCAAAGTGGTGTGTGACAACGGAAGCAATTTGTTGGCGGCATTGAATTTGGGCAAGTCGACACATGTGCCGTGCATGGCACATGTGTTGAATCTGATTGTACAACGCTTTGTGCAGAAGTACCCAGGCTTACAGGATGTCCTCAAGCAGGCCAGGAAGGTGTGTGGCCATTTCAGGCGTTCCTACACGGCCATGGCGCACTTTGCAGATTTCCAGCGGCGAAACAACATGCCAGCGAGGCGCTTGATTTGCGACAGCCCGACACGTTGGAATTCAACACTGCTAATGTTCGACCGCCTGCTCCAACAAGAAAAAGCGGTCAACGAGTATTTGTATGACCGGGGTGCTAGGACAGCCTCTGCGGAGCTGGGTATTTTTTTGCCATGTTACTGGACGCTCATGCGCAATGCCTGTAGGCTCATGCGTCCTTTTGAGGAGGTGACAAACCTAGTCAGTCGCACCGAAGGCACCATCAGCGACATCATCCCATATGTTTTCTTCCTGGAGCGTGCCCTGCGAAGAGTGCTGGATCAGGCCGCAGATGAGCGTGAAGAGGAAGAGTTGTGGTCACCATCACCACCAGAAACAGCCTTACCATCGCTTGCTGGACCTGCGGCAACACTGGAAGAGGAGTCTGAGGAAGAGGAGTCAGAGGAGGAATGTGGCTTTGAGGAGGAGGAACACCAACCACAGCAGGCATCCCAGGGTGCTCGTTGTCACCTATCTGGTACCCGTGGTGTTGTACGTGGCTGGGGGGAAGAACACACCTTCAATGACATCAGTGAGGATGAGGAATTGGACATGAGTAGCTCGGCATCCAACCTTGTGCAAATGGGGTCTTTCATGCTGTCATGCCTGTTGAGGGACCCTCGTATAAAAAGGCTGAAGGAGAACGACCTGTACTGGGTGGCCACACTACTAGACCCCCGGTATAAGCAGAAAGTCTCTGATATATTACCTAATTACCGGCAGGCACAAAGGATGCAGCAGCTACAAAATAAGTTGAAAAGTATGCTTTACACAGCATATAAGGGTGATGTCACAGCACAACGGGAATCCAACAGGGGAAGAGGTGAAAGTAATCCTCCTCCTACCACCACAACCACGCCGGCAAGGACAGGATGCTTTACAGACGTCTTGTTGATGGAGGACATGCAGAGCTTTTTTAGTCCTACGCATCGCCACAGCCCTTTGGGGTCCACCCTCAGAGAACGACTCGACCGACAGGTAGCAGACTACCTTGCCTTAACTGCAGATATCGACACTCTGAGGAGCGATGAACCCCTTGACTACTGGGTGTGCAGGCTTGACCTGTTGCCTGAGCTATCCCAATTTGCCATTGAACTTCTGGCCTGCCCCGCTTCAAGTGTGCTGTCAGAAAGGACCTTCAGCGCAGCAGGAGGTATTGTCACTGAGAAGAGAAGTCGCCTAGGTCAAAAAAGTCTTGATTACCTCACGTTTATTAAGATGAATGAGGCATGGATTCCGAAGGCACTGACAGTGGGGGATGCATTTGACTAAAAAAGGCCTGGTGATGACTGAGATGCCTTGGGCTAAAAATGGTCCACATGCTGCTGTATTTAATCATTCTCTGCATGCCGGATGACTTACGTGACGTCTCCGCCACCAACTACGGTTCAAGCCACAATTGTTTTAGTGCACTTTCTGCCTCAATTTTTCAGGCCGCTGCTAAAGCAGCGGCTGCAACAATACCTACTTTTTCATGCATGTGTACATGCCTAATTTTTCTGGCCTCTGGTGCTACACTGTGGCTGCAAAAAAACAAAAAAAAAGGCACATACATGTGTCAATTCCCCTTTGTGATCGTTACCTTGTCGTGGTGAAGGGGCTTGCATATCAAAATGAAGAGATCACCTCTAGGAGTGTGTTGGCACACCCCAGATGATAAGGTCGTTGCTTCATTGTGAACAGACCAAAAGCGATCCGCGGAATAATTTTTCATAGAAAAAACATTAATTTTCTTTCATTCTTTCTGCGGAGCTGGGTATTTTTTGGCCGCGTTACTGAATGCTCATGAACAATGGCTGTAGGCTCATGCGTCCTTTTGCGGAGGTGACAAACCTGGTGGTCAGTCGAACCCAAGGCAACATCATCGACCTCATCCCATATGCGTTTTTTCTGGAGCGTGCCCTGCGAAGAGTACTGGATCAGGCTGTAGATGAGCATGAAGAGGAAGAGTTGTGGTCCCCATCACCACCAGAAGCAGCCTTGTCGTTGTCAATTGCTGGACCTGTGGCAACGCAGAGAGAGGAGTCTGAAGAAGAGAAGTCAGAGGAGGAAGGTGGCTTTGAGGAGGTGGAATACCAGCCACAGCAGGCGTCCCAGGGGGCTTGTTGTCACCTTTCGGGGACCCTTGGTGTTGTACGTGGCTGGGTGGAGGAAGAGACCTTCAATGATGTCAGTGAGGCCAAGGAACGGGACATGGCTAGCTTGGTATCCAACCTTGTGCAAATGGGGAGTTTGCGGTTGTGCAAATGGACTGACTGACTGACTGTTAAACGGGGAGTTTGGTCTTTCAGAGTTTGGTCTGTCACTGTGAAGCGGGCGTAACCCTTACACTACTTGACTGATACAACATCATACCTGATCGTATTCACACACTGGATGTTTTAAAGCACGTTATTCCAAACAATTTTGGAATGTTAGGTGATTTATGCCCTTTATGGATCAAAACCCGACTCTGCGTCAACTACGTAATTTTCCATGGGAGTTTTGCCATGGATCCCCCTCCGGCATGCCACAGTCCTGGTGTTAGTCCCCTTGAAACAACTTTTCCATCACTATTGTGGCCAGAAAGAGTCCCTGTGTGTTTTAAAATTCGCCTGCCTATTGAAGTCTATGGCGGTTCGCCCGGTTCGCCGGTTCGCGAACATTTGCCGATGTTCGCGTTCGCCGTTCGCGAACGGCGAAATTTAGGTTCGTGACATCACTAGTAGTCACCTGAAATGGTTTTCACTCCACAGGTGTGCCCTGTCAGGTTTAATAATTGTGATTTCTTGCCTTATAAATAGGGTTGGGACCATCAGTTGTGTTTTTGCAGAAGTCAGGTGGATACACAGCTGATAGTCCTACTAAATAGAAATTGTATTATGGCAATAAAAAAGCAGCTAAGTACAGGAAAACGAGTGGCCATCATTACTTTAAGAAATAAAGGTCAGTCAGTCCGAAAAATTGGGAAAACTTTGAAAGTGTCCCCAAGTGCAGTCACAAAAACCATCAAGCGCTACAAAGAAACTGGCTCACATGCGGACCGCCCCAGGAAAGGAAGACCAAGAGTCACCTCTGCTGCGGAGGATAAGTTCATCCGAGTCACCAGCCTCAGAAATCGCAGGTTAACAGCAGCTCAGATTAGAGACCAGGGCTCTAAGGATGGGCTAAAGTTCAATTTTTTGAGGTATGCCTCTATCCTTGGCTTATGTAAACTCCATAAATTTCATCATGACTATTATACTTAATGATTGTTATTTAATATACATATTGTTTATATATGTTTTTTGATATTTTCACAATGTTTCTTATTACATATAGAATGTTCACTTGTGAAAGATGTTCTTCAGTCTCCTGAAGAAGCCATTACAAGATGGTGAAACATGTTGAGCAGACATAATCAAGTGCTTTTTCTTTGCTTTTATATGTTTTAAAAGTATTCATGTTTGTATCATTGTCCTTAATAAAAATTATATTTGATTATTTTTTACAAAAAATGATTTTTTCTCCATCATTTAATAATTAATAGCACCTTAAAAGTCCCATTATCCTATCCAATTTCTCTTAAGTAAACATTGTTTTCTTAACAAGCACACTTTCTTCAACAGGTACACCTGTTCATACATGACAACTACACAAAGTGCGCAGCACTTTTTATTATCCTTTACTTTGCTACTTAATGGGACTTTGCTCTACTGGTTCTACTACTACTCAAGCTAAAAGAATGATTAAGTCCTCAGTTATACATAGTTCTTTTTTTTGAGTATCCCACCACTACCTTTATCCCTATCCAAGTTCTCCAAAAATTAAAACAACAAACATCTCCCAGACTTGTTTTTGAGGAAAGAGGAATGAGCCTGTTGTGTGCCCGGCTGTGGGGTTAAAGTTGGGAAGACCTGGACAAGTAATTCTTGCAGCTTCTACAGGAGTAGCACTCCATGTATTAGATTTAAATTATCAAGCTTTTTTTCTCACAATATGACATGACAAGGGTCCTATTTATAAAAATTCATTAAAAAGACCATTAATAGTGGAAAGACCCCCAACAATTTACCATTTGGAATGAATAACAGTCCATGAAAGACAATGCAAATCCCATTTTCACTTTTTTTTTTTTTTCAATTTTATTTGAAGTGTGTCACATGGGGGATGTTTAGCTCAGAGGTAGTGAGCATTTGAAATTAGCTTGCATAATTCAAAACTGTAGTTAAGGGCTCAGTGGCCCACTTTTATTTACTAAAAAAAAGTCAAACACAATATTTGCCCGTGCAGGGGATTTTCAACAGCAAAACCAGTCAATGTAATAAAATTCTAAGCCACTTGGCTCTATGTCGCAGCACCCCTGCTCTTAGCACTTCACCTCTGCCTTCAGATAGGGGTTCTTCTGACACATAGGGGTTCTCTCACTCTTCAGAGACTTACAGTACAGAATCCGTCCAGTCCCCTGGACCAGGTAGTTGCCTCAGCTCTATCAGTCCTGCAGACTTTCTAAGTTGTCCCAACTCTCCCAGTCCTGCGGTAAGAAGTCTCTCTCAGAGAGGTCTGTCTCCAGAGTGGTTCACCTCTCCTGGCTCCATATTTCCAAACAAAGCCCCTGAGCTATACTGAACATATACACCTGGATACACACATACCTTGCAGGTCTCCAAGAAGATCTGAACACAGCATTGAAGGCTTCATCCCACTCAAGACATTTTGAAGCCTTTAAGCTCTAGACCCCAATTTGGGGATTGCAAAACCTGGAGAGAGCTGTAAACACAGTTTTCTCCAGTCACAAGAAACACTCCAGAGCCCTGCACTCTGCGTTAGTTCAAACGCTGTGTCATTCCTATATCCATTTTTTAGTGGCATCATGGCCTCACACTGTCACAACTGTCACATAGTGACACTTCATTCATGTCACTGCACAGCAGTGATGTGCATTGTGTTGCTGTGTGGTGACATATGGTGCCAGTGCACAGCAGAAAAATATAAACCTGCTGCATTTTTACATACTGCATCACACCACATATCACACCAGCATTGTGCAGTGAACAGAGCATATAGAAAGCATTTTTTTTCTATGTGACCTAGCAGTGATCTGTATTTATCCAATTCAGAAAAACACAGGTCACTGAACATGGTTTTAACAAAAAGAAATAGGCAGGGTTGTAGTGGAAGTAAGAAAGGCAAAAATAAAAATGACAGAGAATCTAAGGGAAAAAAATAAATTGACAATTATGTAGCTACTAGTCAGTAACATATGCTTAAAAACTAATGAAATGTCTGACAAACTCTCCTCAACTAGGACAAAGGTAAAGGATTAAGACTGGGTACACACCTCCCCAATTGTCAAGCATCAGTATCATATATTTTTTTTTTGGATTGCCAGGTGAAATATCAACCTTCAGTGCACGATGTTTAAGTTGCACTACTCTAGTAGTGAAGGACTTTGAAATGCCTAAAGTAAGAAAATAAGCAAAATGATTTGCTCTGCCAGGCGATTAATCACATTGCCCGTTGGAGTAAGTGAACTGGTCAAAACTGGCCCACTTACCAGTTCAGTATTTTCATAGTGTACAATAGCCCCCATTTCCCTGATCCAAGAGAAAATGTACCTGTTCCAGTCAAACCACACTACAAGGCATTAATATTAGGTGACAATTTCCTTCCTGCCATGTGAGTGGCCTGATAAGGAAATGTAGCAGATTGCCCCTTTACCTGCTGTCCCCTGCTGTGGACATGGAGCATTTTAACGTGGAGCACTTTAACTTTAAACACCTACGTCGCTGGACTCCTAGTGATTTCGGTGGCCCGACTCCCGCTGTGTTTAGACACAGCGGGAGTCGGGCCAGAGGAGGAGAGGTTGCGATTGCCGCCTCCCTTCCCCGATCATCGGGGAAACTGTGAGAAGGCTCGCCTGCTTATGTAAACAAAGTAGGTGGATCTTCTCAGTGACAGAGAAGAGGAGATCACAGGATTCAGCATAGCTGAACCTGCGATCTCTGTCTGTGTCACATAACCCCCCCCCCCCACATGTCAGTAAGCATGAGGCATACTTTAACCCATTGATCACCCATGGGGTGAACCCTTACCAGCCAGTGTCATTATTATAGTATCAGTGCATATTTTTAGCAAAAGTGTTAAAAATGTCAGTTAGTGGTCCAATCTGTCTGCTGCAATGTCGCAGTCCGGCTAAAAATCGCAGATCGCCGTCATTGCTAGTAAAAAAAAAAAAAATGACATAAATATTTTTCCGTAGTTAGTAAACGCGATAACTTTTGCGCAAACCAATCAAAATACGCTTATTTTGTATGTAGCAATATGTAGCAGAAAACAAATTGGCCTAAAATGATAGAACATTTAGATTTTTATGTTTTTTTGGGAATGTTATATAGCTAAATGTTGTTTTTTTTTTTCAAAATTGTAGCTATTTTTTTGGTTTATAGCGCAAACATTAAAAATCGCACAGGTGATCAAATACCACCAAAAGAAAGCTCTATTTGTGGGAAAAAAAGGACATCAATTTTATTTGGGTAAAGCATTGCACGACTGCGCAATTGTCTGTTAAAGTAACGCAGTGCCGAATTGCCAAATAGGGCCTGGTCATTAAGGGGACAAATCCTTCCAGTCTTAAAGTGGTTATACCTTGATCTGGCCCTGTATCCAGTACCCTGTTGCCTTGTTCCTTTCTTAGTCTTGTTTCCCTTCTTCCTATCAGCTCCCCCAGTTTTATCACTGCCCTGTATATTTCCTGTATATTCTGCAGTGTTTCTCAACTCCGGTCCGCAGGGCACGCTAACAGGCCAGATTTTAAGTATTACCTTGGGGAGATGCAGACTAGAATACTGCAATCACTGAGCAGCAAATTATATCACCTGTGATGTATTTCAGTTTTCTTGCAAACCTGGCCTGTTAGTGTGCCCTGATGACCGGAGTTGAGAAACACTGATACACTGATATACTGTGTGTATGTATGTATATATATCTATATATATATATATATATAGATAGATATAGATATAGATATAGATATATCTATCTATATATATATAGATATATATACATACATACATACACACACACAGTATATCAGTGTATCAGTGTTTCTCAACTCCGGTCATCAGGGCACACTAACAGGCCAGGTTTGCAAGAAAATATGTATGTATATGCATATATATATATATATATATATATATATATATATATATATATATATATGTATATATATATATATAGATAGATATAGATATATAGATATAGATTTATATATATAGATATATATATTTAGGTTTCTGCATTTTGGTTGTTCAGTTTTGATTTTCATGCATTCTCATGTTTATTGCTGTAGGTGTGTGGTTATTGTTACTGTAAATACATTTCACTTTAAAGATATACATACAGTACCAGTGGTCTGGTCCCAGTTTCTGTGTGTAGACACATATATCTGGTCTCCCAGCTGCTGAATCCTGACAATAGGGGTGTTTTACAGTGGATGCAACAAAATACCAGAGGAGAGTATTTTCTATTACTTGCTCTTCTCTACTCATAAAACATCATATTGGAAAAATGATCAATTTCTACAAATCTATGGCAGAGCAGATTTCACTTGATTTGGTCCTGAGTGTAAGGCATATTGATACATGCACACTGTGGTGCCCACACATGTCATAGTTCAACCAATTTAGGGATTTGTTCAATACTTTGACTGAACCTGGGAAGTGATGAGGCTGTAGAGTTTCTTTTTTGATCACATTCATTTGATTTTTTGTCTGCTGAGTCAAAGGAAAAATAGAAAGGCCTGAAGGTTTTTGACTGAATCAAGTGGTTTATGGCCACACATAAACTGATTAAGGGATGACTCGAATCCCCTGACACCACCAATTGTTACATTAGGACCAAACCCTATAACATTATACATGTACATGTACTGAGAAAGGGAGATGGTGGGGGCAAGTTGGCAGTCCTGGAAATGCCTCTCAATGAGGCTGATGTATGAAAAGTATTTTCAACTGTTATTTCTCCAGTGATAAACTGAAATAAAACAAGGATTTAGATTAACTACTGTGAGCAAAGTCTATGAGAATACATGCAAACATTTTTTTTTTTGCAGTTCTATAAATTACAAATAAAGTGTCTTAAGGATTGAATGGACAGAAATACAAATCCTTTGGCAAGTAAAAAAGCTCTCATATACTGTACGTATTCATTTGTGTAATTTAGCAGTTTGCCTGAAGTTTAGCTTTACTATTTACTCAAGTATGAAATTGGCATAAACAAGATCAAGGTTAGGCAAGTAATAGCAGGTTTTGTGAAAATGGTTTCAGTGTTTCTTACAAATGGCCTCTTATGCCACTGTATATTAATTTAGTGATCTCTAATGTATTCATGCTAACCAAAGGATTTCTATCTTTCAATGACATTGCAGTACATTGGAAAGTAACCAGCTGCACAGGTTTATTTTGGAACTTTGCAGTGCATTGGACAATAACCAGCTGCACCTGCTTATTTTAGAACTTTTGGATTTTGTTGGATAAACAAACCCTGGATAATGTCTCCAATGCCTGCACCAGCACTGCTCACTTTACCAGCTTCACATGCAGCGGCACAATCATGTGACCACTGTGTAGTGTGGCTGTGCTCCATCATGGTACCATGTGATCGCTGTGAACAATCAAAGCAATCACATGTCCAGTAGTAAGCATGGCTGTCATTCATATAACCTTTTAGAACTGCTGTGATCTGTGATTGGTCACAGTGATCAAATGGTACAGGACCAAGCACAACCTCACTATACTCCGTGATACTGTAGCTGTCACTAGAGCAAGTGCAGTGTCACTATGTAACATGTGGCTGTGGCTATGATAATGTACAATGGAAAAACAAAAAGTAGTGCAGCGCTAACAGATATGGTATAACTCATATGTTTAAAATTGAAGTGTTAAATAAATGGCATTAAATACACAGTGAACAAAGAAGTCCATAAAGTGATAAATATGATCCAAAAAAATAAGTAATAAAAGTCCCAGAGAGGTGATGATAGACCCGAAGACTTGAATCCAAGGATAGAGGCAGGAGTGCACCCGTGGAATATAAATAGCAAAGTGGCAGCTTACCAGAAGCTTAGGCCTCCAACTTAATGGAATGGCCACATGCGCTAAAAAATGATTCCAGATGGATCGCCTCCTTCAAAGACCAGATATACAGATATATTCCTCTATATCATATGGGAACTCCAAACCTGATGTCATGAACCTTTGCATCTGGTGCCCCCGCTTCTTCTCTCATCAGCAACAGGTAGCTTTGACCCTCCACACTGATCTCTTTCTTGAACTGATCACCGTTAATTTGATCAGCTTTGATTAAGGGTGATCAGTCACCCAATCATCATCCAATCATGTGCAAGCAAAAATGTTGATTTTTTTTTTTTTAAATTTACCTTGCATGGACATGGATATTCTTTGCAAAGTGAAGCTTTACTTCATTTACTAAACTCTGGAGCAACTGGTGGGGTAAAGCTGTATCTGACCTGGGTTGATTCTTGGGTCAGTGTGTAAGGTGAGAGGCTTTTGATTTCTGGTGGGGGTGAAGTGGAGCACATCACAGATTGCTTTTGTGGGGATCACAGAAGATTGTTTTCTATGAGTCACTGTTATTAAGATATCACTACTTGTGGACACTGGAAGCACCTGTATACAATATTTTTTAGGACACTAAAAACACTTTTATACATTGTTTATCTTTAATCTTATGTTATATATACTTTTTCTGGCGCAGCATTGTATATGGTTTTAGTTTTGTTTGTGGAGTGAATAACACTGTTTTGTGTTAGCAGCCAGACACTATAAGATTTTGTTGCACTGCAATTATTTTATCGCACGATTGTATTTATATTTATCACTTTTGCGCTGATAGTTTTACACTGTTATACAAATTGGTGAAAAAGTCTCACACATGTGGTATCTCCATACTTAGAAGGATTAGTAGAATGTGTTTTTGGGTTGTAACTCTAAGTATGTCTATGCTGTATATGAGACATATCTTGTTAAATTATTAATTTTCTTTCTGCATTTTTCAAAAACTTGTGGCAAAAAATTGAGTCTTCAAAAGACTCATTATGCCTCCTCAAAATAACTTGGGGTGTTTGCTTTCCAAAATGTGGTAATTTTGTGGGTGAACTAAGAAAAACATGTTTTATTTGTCAACATTTTCAGTATTTTTTTGCTTATAAAAAAAAAAAAAAAAAAAAAAAAAACATTTGTGATTAAATTCCACCAAAAGAAAGCTATCTGTCTCAAAAAAAAAAGATAACATTTTAATTTCAGTAGTGTTGCATGACTGAGTAATTGTTATTCAATGTGTGAGAGCACTGGAAGCTGAAAATTGACCTGGGCAGGAAGGGGGTGAAAGTGTCTGGTGGTTAAAGAAAAATGCTTTGCTCTATTTCTATCTAAACTGGCCACACAACATGGCTATATTTTAATCTGAAGCAAATCTAATGCAGTGGTATGCTTTCTCACTTTGAAGGAAAGTCCACTTCAGCTAAAAAATAAAACAACATTCACATATACGTATTACTTAAGTCATTTTGTAATTTATTGTTGCTCAGTATAACCTTTTGATTCTATCCTTTAGCTAGCTATCATTAGGTAATTGATAAGAAATGTAAATGTCGCTTCATTGCAACCATGACAACTGACAGCATTCTGTACAGAGAAGCTACCTAGTGTAAAAAGAAGGGGTTGTGGATTCCAAGCTTCTATCCCCTTTGGGGTGTACCATATTTCTAATATACATAATTATCAAAAACCAAAACAGACGGGACAGCAATAATCCAATCCAGAAAATATTGCTAAAAATACTATATATTTTTTTTTATTAACTACAAAAAGTATTTAAAAATGGTACAGTATATTAAATGATACCATACATATAGTAACACAGTAGATCAATTCAAAAACCTCCCAAATAGCATGTCTTTACAATAGTAAATATAACATAGAAAGGCACAGCAATAGTCCAACCCAGAATTTATTGCTAAAAATACTATATATTTTTTATTAAATACAAAAAGTTTTTTTTTTAAAAAGGTACATGAAATGATACCATACAATTATAACAGAGTAAGGGCTCTTTCACACGGCCGATTTTTTATTCCACTGCGGCACTTTTTTTTTTTTTTTTCACGGAGACGCTCCGTATGTCCGCATATCATCCCATCCGTTTGCGGATGATATACGGACATAATGTATGTCTATGGGGATTGCGGATGTCAGCGGATAACACCGCTGACATCCGATTTTGCATCCGTTCCGTTTTTTAAACGGAAAAAAAATAGGGTTCTGTTCCGTTCCAAAAAACGGAACAGAACTGAAAGGACGAAAATCGGATGTCAGCGGATGGTCATCTGCTGACATCCGCAATCCCATTGACGTGCATTATGTCTGTTTTTCATCCGCAAAAAAATGGGATGAAATACGGATATACGGAGCGCCCGTGTGAAAGAGCCCTCGAACAATTTAAAATAGCATGTGTTTACAATAGTAAATATAACATAGGGGTTTATTTACTAAAGCTGGAAAGTGCAAATTCAGGCTCACTTCTGCATAGAAACCAATCAGCTTCCAGGTTTTATTGTCAAAGCTTAACTGAACAAGCTGAGGTTAGAAACCACCAGATTCTGAGTGCATCAGTTTTAGTAAATATACCCCATAGTGCCTATTTAAAACCTTCCCGCCTGGCCTATAGTACAATGACGGCCAGGTGGGAGCATTGTTGTTCTGGGAGGACGTCATATGATGCCCTCCCAGAACGGGCCACGCAGCAGCGAGATCTGTCACTGTACCTGCCTGCTGACCAATCACAGCAGATCACATGACAATTGTAAACAATGGATGGCTTCCTTTCATGCCATTCATTGTATACAATTGTGTGATTGGTCATTCATTGTATGACAAGCTGTGATTGGTCGCAGTGATCACATGGTACAATTGTATACAATGAATGGCATATTGTATATGTATACATATTGTTCAATATATGGACCAATATTCCAGGTAGACTGCACAGGGAATATTCCCTATAGTAGAATTAGGCAATATGAACTGAAAGCGTGAAAAAACACACAGTCCAACAGTAATGGAGTAATTGGCATAGACCGGTATGTTGGAGGTTAGTTGTGCAACTGTTAAGCATAGTAGCAGAGTTCTCTGTATGATCGATATGTAAAGCACAATACATCCTTGAAATCAATCGGTCTGTCACATCCTCCTGGTGCTGTGGTTTTTCCTTTGAATAGATTTTGTGTCCATTGTTGACCCTTGTCTGGGGAGAATTTCCTATCTCCTCTATTTTTGCATATTCATTAATTTGGTCAACGGACTACATTAGCCCCTAATAGGGCAATAGGTGGTATAGAGAGCATTTCTAGGGAGTGATCTTTTGTCCCCCCCCCCCCCTTTGCTCCAATTCATTACATTTATATAGCTGTATAGGAGAGAGATCTTTTGTTTTTCATTAAACTTAATACCTTGGACTGTCTACTTTCCAAAGAGGGGACATTTGGGGTATTTGTACTGTCCTGGCATTTTCAGGCCTCAAGGAATTTAAAAAAAATGTCAGATATACAGTACTGTATATACCATTGTTTGTGGACTCTATAACTTTCCTACAGGCTAAATAATAAATGTTGATTTGGGTTATTTTCACCAAAGAAATGTGCAGAATGCATTTTGATCTACATTTATGAAGAAAGATTTTTTCTTTGCAACATTTTACAACAGAAACTTTTTTTTGGTCTATATGTAGCAGTGATCAAATACCACCAAAAGAAAGCTCTATTTGTGTGAAAAAAATGCTAAAAATCTTTTATGGGTACAGTGTTGCATGACCACACAATTGTCATTCAAAGAGTAACAGCGCTGAAAGCTAAAAATTGGCCTGGGCAGGAAGGGGGGTAAAAGTGGCCAGTATTGCAGTGGTTAATCATAAATAGATGTCAAGCATTTTTTTTGGCCAGAACACCTCAACTCATGTCATGGACACACATCCACTTTGTTAGGCGGAATATTAGGGGAATATCTGTTCTAGAATGTGCAAATACAAAATTATTTACAGGGACATCTAGTCATTATTGTGCTTTCTAATCTCTGTAATGTTGCCTACATGTACTGTATAATATCTCATAGTGACATCAATGAAAAGACTCACTTTTTATATGTTTTATGACTGCTGCACAGACTCAGGTATACTTGTAGGCAACTTTGAAGTCCCTTTGCATCAATGATGTATTATTTTTCCTGTCAATATTTATAAACTCTCATTAGTATATTTCAATGATATGTCAGCCAGCCTCTGTTGAAGTTTTTATTTTATTTTTTTCTCCTCTTTTGAAAAAAAAAAAAAACAACAGAACCTTTAATAAGATTAATCATACTGGATGCCCAACTGAAATGCCATCAAGAAAATGTTCTCCTTCTTTGAGACAAATATTGATTGCAGAAGTTCAAATTCTAGAAAGAAATACTACTAATTAAAATAATGAGTAATGTTTTCCTCCAAGACCTCATGGTAATGAACAGGAATCATAAATATTGATCTCTGTTTTAGGAGAAACAAATGTAAATCATGTTGAATGACAAGTATGCAAAAATGTTCTGGGACAATTTCATCAATCAGGGTTAAAATATAAATACTCTACACGTTTCCATATGTAATTATGCTTGATAAACATATATGCTAATCTATACTGTTCAGATCAATAAATATTAAAATACTCATTATCTTAGTAATGTAAGCATACACTACACGTTTTAGTTTGTTTGAAATATTTTAGAGTTAAACTAAACAATCATAACATACACATATAATGTACATTACTCACCCCATTTGAGTCTTTTCATAAGACAGTTAAAGTTCACAAACCCTTAACAACCAATTAAAAATGACTCCTCAAATTTACCCTTAACCCTTTTCATTTTTATTTTTTTTCATCCTATTTTGCATTTCAGTTCTGTTGATCTCCTGCTGTTTATTTTAGCCACATGCACATGCTCCAGCACTGGCTGCACATCTTTGCTATGGACCGGATTTATTTTAGTAAAAAAACATTGACCATGCCTGTGCAATATATGTCAGAATGGCCACTTGTACCCTACACCAGAGGAACATGTAACAAAGTGACAATCCAGGAGCACAGTTGGGAGACAGCTGTCACCCTGTAACATAAAGGATCTGAATCTGAGGCTGACCTTTATGGCAGGATCACCAAGTATTATTTTAACTAAAGTTGTTTTTTAAGAAGATTGGAAACAACTTTTAAAATACATTAAAGTGGATGTAAACCTTCACATATACCCAGTGAAGTAAGCAGCCTTAAGATGATACACAGAGATGAAACAAATCTCCGTACAGAAGTTTTATTTGTATATCTGCTGTCTTTAGCTTTCTACGCTGTTTAGAAAGTGCTGTTCCAACACTGGGTGTGGAGTCTAGACATGCACTGTGTGACAACTGATTGGAGTAAAGGCACCCCCCCCCCTCCACATAGGCAGAGGAAGGAAGAAACATGCAGAGCTGTGCTGCTAAATTATCTCTATGCCCCCACCCGACACAAATTTCCAGCTGCTTTTATCTCCTGTGTCGGAGAACTTGTCAGAAGTTATCATGCTGATAACAGAGGAACGGAGCAGCAGAAAGACATGAGACTTAGAGCTTTGGAGAGAGATAAGTAAACACTACAGATATATTTGCCCAGGTCAAATTTCATGAATACGGTTTACATCCACTTTATCCACTTTAAGACCGGAAGATTTGACCCCCTTCCTGACCAGGCCCTATTTTGCATTTCGGCAAGGCGTTATTTTAATGGACTATTGCGTGGTCGTGCAATGCTGTACCTAAATAAAATTGACATCCTTTTTTCTACCACAAATAGAGCTTTCTTTTGGTGGCAGTTGATCACCTGTGCGATTTTTAATTTTTGCGCTATAAACAAAAAAAGAGCGACAATTTTGAAAAAAGAAAAAAAACAATAATTTTCACATTCTGCTATATAACATTCCCCCAAAAAAAAGTAAAAATCAAAATTTTTTAACATTGTAGGCCAATTTGTTTTCTTCTACATATTTTTGGTAAAAAAATCGCAATAAGCATATTTTGATTGGTTTGCGCAAAAGTTATCGCGTTTACTACAGGAAAGATTTATGTCATTTTTATTGTTTTTTTTTTTAACTAGTAATGGTGGCGATCTGCAATTTTTTTTGCAGGACTGCGACATTGCGGTGGACAGATCGGACCCCTAACTGACATTTTTGACACTTTTGGGGGGACCAGTGACATTACTACAGTAATCAGTGCTAAAAATATGAAATGTTACTGTAATATTGACACTGACAGGGAAGGGTTTAACCCTATGGGTGATCAAAGGGTTAAATGTGAGCCTCATGCTTACTGATGTGTGGGTGGGGGGGGGTTCTGTGACACATACAGAGATCCCAGGTTCAACTATGCTGAATCCTGTGATCTCCTCCTGTCTGTCACTAAGAAGATCTGCCTGCTTTGTTTACATAAGCAGGCATGTCTTCTCACACTTTCCTCGACAATCGGGAAAGAGAGGCAAACACAGAGGGAGCGCGCCTCCGGCGGTGCGTGCACGCCGCCAAAATCACTAGGAGTCCAGCGACATAGGTCTACATCGCTGGACCCAGGGGAGCTGCACTGCCGCAGTAGGATTACTGTCCGCAGTCGGAAAGTGGTTAAAATATTCCTAATATATGAGATTTTATCTATGTTAAACTAAACCCAATGAGTAAAATCTCATCTAAGCTTTAAACTGATAATGTTTTTTCAAAAGCCATTTTCAATCATTTTAAATCGGCAGCTTTTTGGTAATCCTGCCATGAAGAGCTTTGTGCAAGTTCTTCCTGTTTTAGGGTTTCAAGGCTCTGTCCCTGTCTCCCAACTGTTCTCCTCCTGCGTTTTCAGCCTGTCACATTTTCGTCTATTGGAGAATACAAGTCAGTGTGCCAAAACACATTGTGCAAGCATTGTCCACTGTTGTCCACATTAGGAATGCTTGTAAGTAGACATTAAGTGACTGCACAATGAGAGCAGCATAGACATGTGGCAGAGGATGAAAGAAAGGTTAAACAAATATACTATATATATATATATATATATATATATATATATATATATATATATATATATATAGGAGACATCATTAAGTTAGGTTATGTATTTTCTTTAAAGCACAGTGTCAAGTACAACATAAAACCTGTTGAAAGCATGTTGACTTCTATATTTCATAGGCTGTGATGGTGACCTCCCCAGAATTGTCTCCTCAATCCTATTGTCACTGAAAATAAAAAGGTAAAGAATTGCTATCACATTCCTCCAGTTGACCCTTGAAAACACAGAATAGACAAATGGAAGAGGTCGGCTGTTTTAAATTATATAAAAAGATGACAGGTGATTAAACTACTATTGTCTGCTTGAATTCGAAAAATCAGTTTTAGGTTAAGTTGGCCTTATCGATCTTTACACACATAACTCTAGGTATATAAAAATATATTTTTATAAATGAGACAGTGCAAAGAACCTTGACGATCTGCAAAGCGCAGTTGCACATAATAACCAGATGTCGGTTCCAATATGAATAAACATATTTTCAATGTATATCAACCATTATTTCTGCAAATGTTACTGTATAAGTTACCTGATAATAATTTAATTAACTACAGTAAACCCCCCTCCATTGCGGGGGTTACGTTCCGGACCCAGCCACGAAAAGTGAAATTCCGCAAAATAGAAAAACCCTATTAAAATGCATTGTAGGCATGTTTTTTTTACTGTCACTGTACGTGTAAAAGCATTTTAAGGTCTTTAAACACACTTTTAAAACAATAGAAACTCATTTAAACACATAAAAGATACTAAGAGACAGAGCAAGAGCTATGGAAAACACAAAAATATTTCATTTTTAATGATTTATATAGTAAAATAATATTACAAAAAAAAACGCGAATTACCGGGACCGCAAAAATTGAACCGCGATGGAGCGGGGGATTACTGTACTATCTTTTCAATATTTCCAAAGTTGTCCAGTATTTGACATTCAGACATGTAGTAGTAATCTAATTATCATTCTAACTTAAAATCAGAGACTGGAGCAACCTAAATATTATATTGTTTTTCAGACTGACAGGCTGACATCTTTCTACTAATAAATAATGCAAATTGTGCAAGATTACTAAACAAAAAGCACAGCCTGAATATGCACTAAGCAAATATGGCTGCAAATAGTGAAACCTCAAGAGCAGTGTAAACAGTAAACCTTTACAAAGCATTTGCAGAACTTTCACCAAGCTTTTTTGAAGCGTTTGAAAGCCTGCTAAAGCCTGCTAACAGCTTGCATAAAGTGACAGTCAGCACTCCTATTAAGATCTGTGTTTAACATTTCCCAATTGGAGCTGAATTGCACTTTTAGTTCTCATTTACTTACTTTGCTCTCTGAAAAGCAATTCGTAAGCCTGTTTTAGCTCCCAAATATCGTACTACTGCATTGCAACCACATGCATTGTTTACAGTTGGAGGGTATTTGTAGTGCAGTCCAATTCACTTGAATGGGTCAACCTCAGTGGGTGGTAGTGTCTGCTGAGCGTGACAGAGGGTATAATTCCAGCCTCTACCCAGCTAAAGGGCCCCAAACCACTGCCATCAAGCCCTTAACCTCCCTGGTGGTACGATTATCTCAGATTTTAGGTGCCATTATTATGCATGTAATTCTTAAGGACGAGCAACCCAAACCAACTATTTAGTCTATACAAATGTCTCTCTCTGGTACATAGGTCTGCTGGAAATTTTTCAGAATAATTTGATAAACCTCCCAAATCTTTTTGAGTTTTGGAACTGGATGAGAAGTCTCATCAAATTCTTCATTATTTGCAAAGTGCAAATTTTTTCCGACATGACCGTGCCAAAAAAAGGAGTGGCTAGTAATTTGTTGGTTGTCCAATACCACTTCTGCAGGGGTTTCCCCACCACTCCCTGAAGAATTATTAGGCCCAGAAACTTCCAGATGTCCTCTTTGGTCACTGGTTCCCACTTTCTGCTCCTTGAAAACCACTGATGCGCAGCAGCTTGTTGCTCCTGGTACCGATTTGTTTCCGTAACAATTTTTTCAATAACATCATCGGTCAAAAAGAGTTGGAGGTATTCCAAGGGGCTGTCATCCTTAAAGCGGAGTTCCGGGCACAAAATCGACCTAATCGATTTTGTGCCCATCCGCTGGCTCTTCTTCACCTGAAAAGGAATTGGATAGTTTTTTTTTTTTACTCACCTTGTATTCGTAGAAAGAAATACTCACCTATTCTCCACTTCCTCCCTCTGTGGCCGCGGCCCGCGCCGTCACTTCCGGTTTGCAATGATTCCTGGGAGCTGAACGTCATCGCTTCCGGTGCGACGCCGCATTCCCTGCTAAACAGCTTCTGGGCATGCCGCACCGGAAGTGATGAGACAGGCCGGTGCAGGCGCATTCTGGGAGAAGAAGACACGGAAGAGGACGCAGAAGAGGATCGCGCTGGCTTCAGCTGCCCACAACAGAGATGGCAACTCTGTAGAAGAAATTTTATAAGTAAGTATTTCTTCTTGCAGGTAAGTGCGAACCGGAACAGATCAGAGGCTAGCCATTGTGGAATGTACTAGCCCTGACTGTCCCGGGGGTATGTTCATTGAAAAAATGTTTTTGTGCCCGGAACTCCGATTTAACCATTTGACGATTGCCCACCGCAGATTTACTGCGACAGGTGGCCGCTCCTGGGCAAACCAACGTAGTACTACGTCGCTCGCTCAGGAGACTCTAGAGGGCGAGTGTGTTTCCGCCCCCGCTCATCAGCCGGGGAGCCAGTGCATGTGACAGGTGGCTCCGATGGCCGCCGGACACTCACAATCTCCCCCCGCTGACAGAGGAGGACAGATGGCTGATGTAAACACAGCCGTCTGTCATTCTCCCTGAAGTGATCACAGATGGTATGTGATCCTGCTATATAGGATCGCATGTCTCTGTGATGATCTTACAAGCCCAACCCCCCACAGTTAGACTCCCTCCCCTAGGCTTACATTTAACCCCTTGATCACTAATAGTATTAACCCCTTCCCTGCCAATGGCATTATTACAGTAACAGTGCATATTTTTAGCACTGATTACTGTAGTTATGTCACTGGTACACCCAAAAGTATCAAAAATGTCAGTTAGGGGTCCGATCTGTCCAACACAATGTCGCAGTCCCACATAAAATCGCAGATCGCCGACATTACTAGTAAAAAAAAAAAACAATAAAAATTACATAAATCTTTCCCGTAGTTAGTAGACACAATAACTTTTGCGCAAACCAATCAAAATATGCTTATTGCGATTTTTTTTTACCAAAAATATGTAGAAGAAAACAAATTGGCCTAAAATGTTAAAAAATTTTGACTTTTTAATTTTTTTTGGGAATGTTATATAGCAGAATGTGAAAAATATTGTTTTTTTTTTTCAAAATTGTCGCTATTTTTTTGTTTATAGCGCAAAAAATAAAAATCACACAGGTGATCAAATACCACCAAAAGAAAGCTCTATTTTTGGGAAAAAAAGGACATCCATTTTATTTGGACACAGTGCCGCACGAAAGCGCAATTGTCCGTTAAAATAACACAGTGCCGAATCGCAAAATAGGGCCTGGTCATTAAGCAGCAAAATCTTCCGGTCCTTAAGTGGTTAACATACACTTTGATACCAGGTGCTCCAGTAAACGGGAATCTTGGAAGTGCTACGTGCTCCGTACCATAGTCAATCGAGCACCAAGTCTGCACATTGCTGGGCACAGTCACAGGATCATCGCTGAAATCGCTTTCTGTGTCCGATGACGAATTTCCCCACAAATCTCTATGACTCAATTCTGCAAGTGATTCTGTATCGCTGTCGCTGTTTTCAAGCAGGTCGTATACTGCTTTTGAGGTGGCAGCGCGCTTTTTTGATGCCATGGTCATTGTGCAGTTTCCAGACACAAAGTACAGTAAAACTGCAGGCAATGGCATTGGAGAAAGCGCTGGGAGGCAAACTAAGGTCAATTTATTTTATTTAGTAATGTAATCCAATAGGATTACAATGTATCAGTGTGTTTGTGTTTTTTACTTTTTGAATTTGCCACTGGTTCCACCACCCTGCGACGCGATGCTCGCAGGGAACGGAAGCCAAGGCACACAACATCAGGCGCAAGATCCGGCCGCCGTACATTGCCGGAATACATTGTGGGATCCTGGGGACAAGGTAAGTAACCTCTTGCAGGATCCAGCGATCCTCACTGGCGGTATCCCAGAGTGTGGCTCGGGGTTACCGCTAATGGTACTGAAATTCCACCCCGCGCCACACTCGGGAATACCGCCAGGGAGGTTAATGTTTCAAAAAATGGTTGAAGCGTGGCAAAAGCTGTGCAAAGCATGCTGAAAGCTACAAGAAAGCTTGCTGTTCACACTGCTCTTTTTCCATATCCTTCAGAAATTCCTCACAACTGTTTTAAAGTAATTACAAATATTTATGTACACTTATTCAGGCCATAGATTATACAATTTTCAGGATACAGGTTGCAGGAAAGCATATCGCTCGATTCCCACAGTCAGTGTTGGTGGGGAAAAGCCCCCAATGGAGCTTTTTTGTTTTCCTGGCATGGAAGGGAGTCTCAGAGAGCCGTCCCTGTTGGAAGAACACAGTAATTACTGCTTTCGGCTATAGCCACAGGTTGCTGATTGCACCCAAGTAAAGCATGAACCTGCTAAACCAGCCAAGATTCGAACCATCTATGGATGGCTTTACTCTTAAGCCTAATCTCATTTAACTTGGTGGATTGGATTTTAAAATGTATTTAGTTTCAATTTTATGTCACTGATTGACATATATTTGTTAGTAGTATAGCTTAGTTTACAATTTTTCAACTTTCTCCCTAGGCAAAGCATTAAAGAATATACAGTATCTGACAAAAGTGAGCACACCCTCCACATTTTTGTAAATATTTTATTAGATCTTTTCATTTGACAACACTGAAGAAATGACACTTTGCTACAATGTAAAGTAGTAAGTGTACAGCTTGTATAGTCTCCTCAAAATAACTCAACACACAGCCATTAATATCTAAACCACTGGCATGAAAAAAAGAGTACACCCCTAAGTGAAAATGTCCAAATTGGGCCAAAACTGTCAATATTTTGTTTGGTCACCTTTATTTTCCAGCACTGCCTTAACCCTCATGGGCATGGAGTTTACCAGAGCTTCACAGGTTACCACTGGAGTCCTCTTCCACTCCTCCATGACGACATCACAGAGCTGATGAATGTTAGAGACCTTGCGCTCTTTCACCTTCCATTTGAGGATGCCTAATAGGGCTTAGGTCAGGAGACATGCTTGGCCAGTTCATCACCTTTACCCTCAGCTTCTTTATCAAGGCAGTGGTTGTCTTGGAGGTATATTTGGGGTTGTTATCATGTTGGAATACTACCCTGCGGTCCAGTCTCTGAAGGGTGGGGATCATGCTTTGCTTCAGTATGTCACAGTACATGTTGGCATTTATGGTTCCATCAATGAACTGTAGCTCCCCAGTCCCGGCAGCACTCATGCAGCCCCAGACCATTACACTCCCACCACCATGCTTGACTGTAGGCAAGACACACTTGTCTTTGTATGTCTCACCTGGTTGTGCCACACACACACTTGACACCATCTGAAGCAAATAAGTTTATCTTTGTCTCATCAGACCACAGGTCGTGGTTGCAGTAATGCACGTCCTTAGTCTGTTTGTCTTCAGCAAACTGTTTACGGACTTTCTTGTGCATCATCTTTAGAAGAGGCTTCCTTCTAGGATGACAGCCATGCAGACCAATTTGATGCAGTGTGCGGCGTATGGTCTGGGCACTGACAGGCTGACCCCCCACCCCTTCAATCTCGGCAGCAATGCTGGCAGCACTTATACGTCTCTTTCCCAAAGACAACCTCTGGATATGACGCTGAGCACGTGCACTCAACTACTTTGGTCGGCCATGGCGAGGCCTGTTCTGAGTGGAACCTTCCCTGTTAAACCGCTGTATGGTCTTGGCCACCGTGCTGCAGCTCAGTTTCAGGCTCTTGGCAATCTTCTTATAGCCTAGGCCATCTTTATGTAGAGCAACAATTCTTTTTTTCTTATCCTCAGAGAGTTTTTTGCCTTCAGGTGCCATGTTTAACTTCCAGTGACCAGCATGAGAGAGTGAGAGTGATAACACTAAATTTAAAACACCTGCTCCCTATTCACCCCCGAGACCTTGTAACACTAACAAGTCACATGACACCAGGGAGGAAAAATGGCTAATTGGGCCCAATTTGGACATTTCCACTGTGTGAGGTGTACTCACTTTTGTTGCCAGCAGTTTAGACATTAATGGCTGTGTGTTGAGTTATTTTGAGGGGACAGCAAATTTACACTGTTATACAAGCTGTACGCCCACTACTTTACATTGTAGCAAAGTATCATTTCTTCAGTGTTGTCACATGAAAAGATATAATAAAATATTTACAAAAATGTGAGGGGTGTACTCACTTTTGTGAGATACTGTATATCATATCACATGTGAACAAAAACTGGGGATAAGAATTAATGAAAAAATTAATTAATTCACTTTTGTGAGATACTGTAGACCCTTCTTCAAGGTCACTCCAAATATTTAGATGCTCCCCCATCATGCATCCCTGGCAATAAAAACTCCTAGTTATGTGCCACAGAAGAATAAGTATTCTCTCATTTCTTCTTGCTCTATCTGCCTGGGACTTTCCCCCACCCATTAAATACGTAAAAAATAACAATAATCAGAGCTCGGCCTGACTACAGACTAGTTGTCCGGTAGATTTGGAATATGGACACTCCAGATTAAGGCAGGGTGCCTACAGTAAGAATGTTGTGTATGGGTAAAATACAAATAAATTGATTTTAATTCCAAATTGTAGCATTGCAAAATGTGGAAAAGGAATGTAAGTACTCACTGTATGTCAATCACCGTAAGGTCTGGTTGCATATTAAGTGTACATCTGTTCTGAGCAGGAATCAAACTATGGCCCTCTATTCTGTAAGTTTGTAATAGCTAACTCAGTGTCATTTTACCAATAAACGTATAGTAGATAAACATTTTCTTCCAAGTATCTGAGGCTGACTTATTGCCTTGATACAAGACTCATACAAGACCCATAGGCAGTGTCATTAGTGTTGTTGTAGGAGTGTAGTATTTTTTATTCTCTTTTTTGTATTTTTGTAAGTCTGTAGGAAGCAGAGAGCTTTAGTCAGCTTGTCTATGTGTGCCTGTTAGTTTTCTTTATGTATGGAGGGAATAATCCCTGCCACTGGCTGTTTGAGCTTGCTCCAGCAAGGTGTGCTAGGGGATACATTCTGTATTATAAGCATTATGTGTATTTGATGTCCTATTCATCCATGGGGAGCCTGCTTATGCATAGTGGGAAAGTTATTAAAAATTTGAGACAATTTCTGGCACATGGCCTCCCCTCTGGCTTTTTCCTAGTGAGGAAGTGGACTTATATTTGCAATATAGCTATTGGTTAGCTAAAGATTAATAACTCTTCTCATCTATCGAGGCCCATCATAAATAGTGCATCATCATCATCATCATCATCATCATCATAACAATTGTGCTGACATGTTAGAGGCACCACAACTGTGCCACAGTAAAGAAGCCTCAGTAATGTCATGTTATATTTTACAAAGGAAACATGCCGCAAGACTTAAAATAATGTTGGTGTATCAGACAGGAATAATAATACCCTATTACCAGAGTCAGTATGTTCATATTAGTAGATTTTGCAAAGTCATGCAGGCAGAAAAGGAATAGACAGCTTACTCAATATTACCTGAGATAATGTCATCATTAATATTTGCAAAGCATTGTTACCAGTAATGTTAGACTATCTTGTAATGTGGTTAGTCTGAATTTAATGGGTGGGTGTTCACATGAAAAAAAAAAGGATGTATTTTCAAAAAACTAGATAAATGAAAGGTTTACAGCAGGCTTCACATTTTAAAATGCTTAACTTTTGTAAGATATAGATAACTGCATGTCAAAGAAATAACAAGCATAAAACAGTTATGTTATTTAGTGTTGCCAGGAGCTTGCACTGTTACTAAAGAAACCCTGAATACTTTACCTCTGATACCTAATCCTTTTTACACTTCACTTAGACCCTACATTGACCCTCTAACACTCAATCTCTGCTAAATGTAAGAACCAAATCTTTACAATGCCCATGGCAACTAATTGCAGTGTTTTTTTTTTACTGGCCCTGAACTCAAATGATATACTTCTAACAAAGGACAACATTCTATCAAGCTCAGTACATAAACAATTTGGCATTACATATACACAATCAAGTATTATATGCACATGCAAAACACGACATATTAACATTTCTGGGAACCCTTACTTTGTAAAACAACCAATTTAGTTTACAATAGAAATAAAAGGCGAAAAAATTGTGTATATATACAAGATATATATAAAATGTAATCTCTGTTCTCAGCTGCATAAAGGACTTACAGGGGTGGGTAGTGGAAGAACAGCAGTATACTGATCTTCCCAGTGAATGACTGTGCAGAGGGGCGTGTCATCACCAGTCTTGGACTTAGGACTACAGGCAGGCTGTTCTCCCAGCACAGCCAAAAAATTGACCACACTGGAATGGTTGTGCTTCTTTGTATAATGCAGTCAATTTGAAATATGAAAGCAGGGGAACTTACAGGATCAACAGAGATTTCACACCCAGGATGAAATACAAAGAGAATAGGTAACTTTAAACACAAGTACATGGTACAACAGACTTATATCAGGAATTTGAAATGTTGGAGTAGAATATTCTTTAAATACATATTCATATTTACACTCCTGCACTAAACGCAATACAGAATTCCATGTATACTCCTGTGTTACACATGTATTCCTTAATTACATACACAATGCTGTATTATACACACATTCCTATACTATACACAAATGCAATTTAGAATTACAATAATACAATAGGGCACTACACACACACAAATGATTGGCCTTGAACATGCAAAGCTGCACTATACACACAATTTGGCATTATACACACACTCTTCTTCACAATGCAAATCCATTCCATGCACAATTCAATATTATACACATGACAACTAGCATAGAAAAGACATATTATCCAGTATTCATTAATAAATTTGTATTTATTCAAAACTTTTTTTCCGCAGGAACTCAAAATGCTTAGGAGGCGAGGCAGCCATCTTGGGCATGTCCCGTTGAACCAATTAACAATCTTTGGACTGTAGGAGGAAGCCAGGGCACCTGGAGAAAACCCATGCAAACACAGGAATGCATGCAAACTCAATGCAGATGGTCAGGATCTGAACCAAATGCATACACACTGAAACTACCTGTAACCATTTCCCATATGCTGATGCATGCTGCTGCTCCATGTCTTTTCCATTACTGCAGAGGATTACCCATATGCACAGCACAGAGAGAGCTGAGACTGTTACCAAACTCTGCAGCTGTTCAAGGAAGGGAAGCTTAAGGCAAAGTAGAGAAGGCCTTGGAGTGTATAGAAATATGAAATATAAAACAGTCAATAATTTGGTCACTACAAGCACCAGACCTCTTTTATTCATATCAGTATCTGTAAAAAAGGAAACTGTGACATCCCGGAGGGGAGTCCATAGTCACTCATTAAGCATCGCTCAGGGCTCTTGAGTTTGAGATGCACCCTATATTTTAGTGGCACCACTATGGTCACAGCCCCTTAGATGTAACACTTTTATAGAGTGTGGTGGGCAAGGTAGCAATAGGTTCTAATTTGAGTTCTGTTTTAAAACATAGCAGAGTTTGCCTTTATCTAGAGTGTAGCATTTTTCTTTTTGAGTTAAGCTTGATAGATAGGTGCTTTTTTCAACCTGTAACATTATGTTATCCACTTTTTTATCCATTTTTTATAGATTAAAAACACAACAGATCAAACAAGATAATTAGGGGCTACCTATCAAAAAAGAAATGAAAAATGATATAACTACATTCCACAAAAACATTGCCAGGAAAACTGTGTTCAAGCCCATGCTCAAGCCCTGGCATGCGCATGGGCACAGAACGGTCCATAGAACTGTAAACAGAATGAGCATGCATGTTTTGAGGACTTTGACGCCCAGTGGCCTATTTAAAACCCTACAGGACCCAGGATCATTGCTGAGTGGTCATTAGCTCCTACTGCTTATCCCTATACCTGCCCGGCTTGTTGACAATAATTTTTCTTAAACCTATGTTGCTGACTCTGGCTTGTGACCTGAGCTTGCTTCCTACCTGCTGTTCCAGTATCTCCTTTGCTTGTTGTTGCCACCCTCTGCCTGTCTGACTATGCACCTTAGATCCTACCTCTGCTTGCTGACAGCTTGCTTGCTTCAGCCTATCTGCTACCAAGATATTCTAAACCAGATCTCCTGCAGGCACATGTGCCACTCTGTGACCATTATCATCCCAAGGAGAAACAGGACAAGAGGTGTAAGGGCAGCCCGCTCATCAGCTTGGCCTCAACCAGGTACGTGACACATATGTCTACCAGAGTACAATTTGGTATGCATCAACTAGTCATAACAGCATGAAAGAAAGGACCGAGCACTAAGATAAACTTAAAAAACTCAATCACCCAGCGCTATCAACTCATGCAACAGTAGTGCACAAATAAATCACTAAAACTCTAAAAAATAGCAGCCGCCTAATACACAGTAAATCTATATAAGGTGCGTATCAATGAATCAATAAGCACAAGCAGCGCTGTTGGTTAAACACTAAAATGATACATGACACAAGTCATATAGCTCTCAGGTGCATAAAAATATACACAGTAACAGTAAATGTAGCTAAGAATATCAGAGTCCAATATAGCTCTCAGGTGCGTCAAACTAAGCACAATGACAATAAAAATGAATTTAAAATTGAGAGTATCAGAGTCCAATATAGAGGAGTCCGTCACCAACAAGGCTTCATATATGGGGTCGTGGGAAGGCTAAAGTCTCAATGTGAAGACACAGCTGCTGGATGTATACCTCCACCTCACCGCGTGCACACACCCCAAAATATACACTCTTACCAGATAGCTCTGTTAGTATCGCCTGTAGCAAATATCTCTCTCATCTGGACTCTCCTGGAACTCCAAACTCTGTAGGAACTGCTCACAGCTGCAATATCCTCAAAGTGGTGGTGCATAGGAGGGAGTAAAAATGCACATAGGGCAATATTGTTTGGTCTAAAACAGTGCACCTTTATTAAGAAATTCCCCCTCTCCCATTACACTTACATCATGTTAAACTTTCAGTATGAAATAGAAATACATTTTTATTATTACAGGTCAAGAATTGTGAACTTTGAGGCCTCAATTGACCTTCCTACATATTGAGTCAAAACCCTTTCAGTTTGAAACACACATTGCGTCCATTGTTTGAGATGGTTTTGTTTGCATGTACCTTGAGATGAGAAGCTGTGTCATCTGCCCCCGAAAGGAAATTGTGTTTGTTAAACTTTGAATAAGAGAAACCAGAAAGATCATAAAACTATGTTCGGGCCATGAGACATTTTATCACACAATGGCCGAAACTCAATTTCAGGATAACACCTGTGTTCAACCATCCACCATGCAAGTAAACTATTGTTTCCACCCTGAGAAGACAAACAAAACTGTCTGGACAAAGACTAGAATCTGTCATTTATTTACCTAAACACCAACAGGGGGGTAAAGTTGTTGGAATCTACACGGAGTCAAATAAACATTGTCACTTAGATTGATGAGAACTGTAAATCTCAAAATGAATTTCATAAAATCATAAACTGATATCTTTGCCCCATCATATACAAAAGGTGTTATGGAACTATGATGTTATGACAACCTCCTACTGAGAAGTACATTATATTCTATCATATAGTAGTGTCAAATGGTCAGAAATTTCGCCCATATTTTATAATCCAGTCCCAAATCATGAATGTACCGTTGTTAACATAATAATGCCTAAATGGATAATACTCTGATTGGAAACAACCCATGTGTACATATACAAGCTGTTGTGTATCAATATATATAACTGTATATGTATCTATATAATTCTTACTGCTACTAATTGAAATCTTGGGTTAAAAAGTAAAATCCAATATATATATATTACATAAGATATATTAAATATTAGAATAGTGTTACCAAGATTAATTCTTTATTCAGATACCTGGTGGATTAAGTGGACATTCCTCCCACTGGGTTTGGCTTATGATAATGTTTACTGCCCTTTTGTTCAACACAAAATAAAAAGGAACCAGAGATGTAATAGGATACACAAGACACATCACATTTTGGCCAATATACATCACACTTACAACATACACGCTATTACAATCATGCATAGACTCATCTACACAGATGACTCCATTTCAATCCACCATGTATCTGAACCTTTGAGGGACGCCAAACAAAGCTCCTCCCTAATTGACCACCATCTTGGAAAAGCAGCCATCTTAAGGAACCTGGTAACTACTATTCTAAGCTAAGCGGCAATTTTAAATATGGTAATTATGCCTTGCTGTTATTTGATTATTATTCAATATTGTTTATGTACTTCCTTAAATGTTTACATTTCCTATTTAAAGGGTAACGAAAGTACAATCCCAGCCGTATAAACCATATGTAGATTTTTCTCTAAAGAGATGATTTTTGTTTTTATAACATTTTTATTAATATTAGATTTAACGCATATTGGCGTATTAGTCTCACGTTTTGCATGGTCTATTCTCACTTCATCTGCAGTGGAGTGATGGTCGGACTTCGCATTGCGCAGACTATTGTGGTCTGATTATATAGAATATTAATTTATGGTTCATACTACACCTGGGAAAAACATAATCTTGCTTTATTTTACTTTCATCGTTTAGCTAAATATCACATTGCATTTATCGTTTTAAGTCTGTATTTTATGTAAGGTTACCTCTTTATGTCACTCAAGTATGATCATTTATGGTGAAAATATGTCTTGCGAATAAATATTCTTATATATATATATTCCCTACTGTAGACTGTTTCACTAAGATTGGTATATGCTTTTAAAAAGAAATTAATCGATAAAAAAAAAAAGAACTCGGGAAAATTGCGTGGTATACTATGAATGTCTGAACAAAATTGATTGGGTTTTTTTTTTTTTTAGTTATTAAATTATTTGCCGTAATCGGCTGGAGGCACTGCGTCATAATTCTATTGATAGTTCAGACATCGCCTTTTAGTAATAAATTAAAAATAATCAGAATAATATTCTCGAACGTATAAAACGCACAACATATTAAATGGAGGCACTGCTGAGATATCATTAATTTCTTACATATGCCAATCATAATTTTGATCATGGTGACATAATTAATAACTTTGCAAAAAAAAAAAAGAGAAATTTTTTTAATAATTTTTTTTAAATTATTTAATTGTGAATATTGATAGTAATGCCCTAAAATGTCTACATAAGGTAAGGTTCACGCTGCCAACTCTGGCTAGATGTCAATCCCACAGCCCCAGTAGATTCGGCACAGATCTAGAATATGTAGAGACACCTCTTTTTTTTTTTTTTTTTTTATTTCTCCTCTCTTTGTCTGTAATTTTTTTTTTTTTTCTTTTTTCTTTTATTCAGGAATCTTAAAGGTACAGACAGGCTATTACACATAATCTTCTACATGTTACATATTTTTTCTGTCACAACATACAATATAACTTCTTCCTTTATTATAAATTCAAGATCCCTTATTTTTACCCCTTTTTTCCCTTTCCCCTTCCCTCCCAAGCAAACAATAAAAACGAGAAAAAAAAAAAATCTATTCCTGTGTATAGAGATGGTGTTCCTTTAGTTATTATCTTTTCTACCTCCTCTTTTCTTCCTCTTTCTTTCTCCTTTCTTTTTCCTTCCCTCCCCTAATTATTTTACATATATTGTTTCGCTTCTTCCGAGTCTAGGAAGTCAGTCCATGCTTTCCAAATTTTCTCATATTTTCCCTGCTTATTTTGTGTTGTGGCGATTAGTTCTTCTAATCTCCTATTATCCTCGACCCTATTTATCCACTCTCTTATTGATGGGGGTTGTATTTTTTTCCAACTACCCGGGATGCCTACCTTAGCCGCATTTACTAGGTGTGGTATCAATGAGTTCTCATATTTACTTGCTGGTATATCCGAGATATTCAACAAAAAAAAAGGCTGGATTCTCTTCTATTTCATATTCTACTACCTTCTGCACTATAGATCTCACCCCTGCCCAATAAGTTTTTATCTTAGAACAGGTCCAAAAGATATGATATAATGTGCCCACTTCTTTTTCACATCTCCAACATAAGTTGGATTGGTTTGAAGACCATTTTTGTAATTTCTTGGGCGTAATGTACCATCTTGTTATAAGTTTGTAGTTCATCTCTTGTATTTTAGTGCATTTAATTGGACTGAAGGTAAACCTCAATATCCTCTGGATCTGTTCTTTTGTCAAATTACAACCTAGGTCTCCCTCCCACTTTCTCACCCAGGGTAATTCTGGTTGATCTTCTGGGTCTATCAATAATCCATATGCAGCCGATAAAGTGCGTGTTAGTTTCCCTGGTTTTACGCAGGCCTGCTCAAATCTGGTTAGCTTCCTATCAAACTCTTCTGGTTTAGGTATGGATCCCAGGTAATGGTATAATTGCATAGCTTGCCAAAATGGCAGGTTAAATGGGCCTTCCTCATCCATCAGTTCAGTCACTGAGGGCCACTTTTTTTGTATTAAGAATGATGAAGCCTGTATCTGCCCCTTTTCCCTTAATGATGTAAACCTTTTGCTATCTAGTCCCAACGGGAATAGGGGGTTACCTAGTATTGGGTATAGGGGAGATCTCTCTGTTGTTAATTTGGAGTATATATTTGGTCTCGTACAGATACGCAACGTGTTCCCTATTATTAAGTGTTGTTTTAAATTTTTGGGTAGGTCCTGGTAGCACCATATAGCTCTTTTCAAATTTACATCCGTTTGCATTTGTTCCAGTTCTACCCATATTTTCGTCTCTGCATTATGCCACCAGTCCCAAATCCTGCCCACGTGTGTGGCCTGATAATAAGCTTTTATGTCTGGTAGTGCTAGGCCCCCTTTATTTTTTGGGAGGGTCAATATCCTCCATGCTATTCGCGTTTTCTTATGAGACCAAATATATTTTGAAAATAATGAGTTTATCACTACGAAAAATCTACTTGGTATCCTAACTGGTAAGGCCCGGAGGAGATATAAAAATTTTGGGAGTACAATCATCTTCAATAGGTTGCACTTACCAAACCATGACTGCATCCCCACATGCCATTGTTCTAACAGTTTCTTAGTCATTGCTATCAGGGGTAAGAAGTTGAGATCGTATACTCGTGACAATTTTGTTGGTATATGTGTCCCCAAATATCTCACTGCCGTTTCACTCCACTTAAACTCATAATTATTTTTCAGTGCTTGTATTTGAGTTGATGTCATCCCCACTCCCATAGCTTCTGATTTCCCGAAATTAATTTTCAAATTTGACACTGCCCCATATCTTTTGAATTCTCGTATCAAATTTGGCAGTGAGATATTTGGGTTAGACAGTGAAAATAACATATCATCCGCGTAAGCGGCTATTTTAAATTGTTTTCCCTTTACCCTCACTCCCTCAATGTCCGGGTTCGATCGGATCTTACAAAGAAAGGGCTCTAGTGACAGGGCAAATAGGAGGGGTGATAATGGGCATCCTTGCCTGGTGCCGTTCTTTACTGGGAACGCATTTGATATTAGGCCATTGGCTTTCACCCTAGCAACTGGATTTGTATATACTCTGGTTATCCTATCTAGCATCGAATTTCCCATCCCGATATATTTAAGTACTGCAAATAGATAAGGCCATCCAACCCGATCGAAGGCCTTCTCAGCGTCGGCGCTTAATACCACACAAGGGATCTTTTTCTCATTTACTATATGTATCAGGTTGAGTATTCTGATGGTATTGTCTTTTGCTTCTCTTGATGTCATAAAGCCTACCTGGTCTGGGTGGATCAGTTTTGGTAATATTCTTGCTAACCTATCCGCTAACACCTTAGTAAATATCTTCAAATCTACGTTCAGCAAAGATATCGGCCTGTAGCTACCACAGGCCGCTGGATCTTTGCCTTCTTTTAATATCAGTGAGATATGTGCTGTAAGTGTGTCTCTACTCAATGTTCCATCCAGACCTGTTGCATTATACAGTCTTACTTGGTAGGGTCCTAGAATATGGGATAATAGCTGATAATATTGTGTTGTCAGACCATCTGGTCCTGGTGCCTTCCCTGGTCTCATTTTCCTTATTGCCTGTTGTACTTCCTCTAAACTAATTTCTTCCTCTAGGTATTCCCTGTCCTCCTCTGAGATTTTGGGTAAATTGGACTGATTTAGATATCTTTCTATTTCCCTTTGTGATGGTATCTCATTATTTAAATTATATAATGAGGCATAAAATTTTTCGAATGTCTCCGTTATTTGTGTTGGTAGAGTTTTTTTAATCCCCTCCGATGTTACAATATTGGGTATATACGATCTCAACTTCTGTTCCTGAACTGTCTTGGCAAGCAGTTTCCCGCACTTATTTCCAGCTTCATAATTTAATTTACGGCCCCTTTGTATGTTTGCTTTAGCTTTGTACTGTAGCAAATCCGTGATCTGCTTTCTGGTCATAGTCAGGTCTGTATATATGCTATTCGTTGGGGATTGTTTATGTTTTATTTCTAACACTCTAAGCCTTTCCAGTAACTGAGACATCTGTTTATTTCTTTCCCTCTTTATACGTGCCCCATGCTTAATAAGGGTACCTCTAATTACTGCCTTATGGGCTTCCCAAAGGGTGCCCATATTGCAGTCATTTTGGTCATTGATCTCAAAGTACGTATTTAATTCCTGTATTACTTCTTTTAATATCTCTTCCCTTTGTAACAGGCTTTCGTTCAGCCTCCAAAACTGTCTTTTCTGTGAAGAGTTCTCTGTTAGTTTATATATTATTGCTATAGATGCATGATCTGACCAGGCGATATTGTTAATAGATGATTTTTGGACTGCTTGTAACTGCGCATGTGGTATCAAAAAATAATCTATTCTCGAATAGTTTTTGTGTACTGTCGAGTAAAACGTGTAGTCTTTTTCATCGGGATGTTGTAGTCTCCAAATATCGATCAACTGGGATTCGTGCATTATCTTCAAGACTCGTCTACATAGTCTAGTGGAAAGTACCGAAGTCCCTAGGGAGGTATCTACAGTCGGTATCAATGGTATATTAAGGTCCCCTCCAACAATCAGTTGTCCTTCAGAGAAGTTCCTTAAGTTGGTCAGGGTCTTTGATATAAACCTGTCTTGTCGTTTGTTAGGCGCGTATAATGTTGCTAGCGTCACCTGAGTTTCGCCTATCCGTCCTTTCAAAAATAGGAATCTTCCCTCCGGGTCTTGCCTACTATCCTGATAAGTCCATGGGACATCCTTTGCTAATAATATTGATACCCCTCTTGATTTTGTCTGTTCGTTTGTGGAATGATATGAATAGGGATAAAATCTATTTTTAAGATATGGTAACTTATCTGTCTTAAAATGTGTCTCTTGTATTAGTGCGATATCAACTTTCTGTTGTCTTAATTCCCCTAATAGCATGTGCCTTTTTTCTGGTACATTTAATCCCCTAACATTATAAGAGATAAGTTTTACCTCCTCCATCTCTATTTACACAGGAAATAAAAAAAAAAAAAAACCCCTTCCCTAACTAATTGGCAGTCGAGAGGGTTCGGTCCCTATCAAGGTCCTTCTCCTCTCTCTGTCAATTTGGATAGTTACCCTATCCTTATCTCACACGGCGTTGCTATATGCAACTTGTGTGGATTTCCTAACTAGGGGACTACCCCGGTGTGATTCTTCCTTTCCCTTCCCACCTCCGACCCCTTCAATTTTGCTATTAAGGGGAAGCCGTTCCGGGGGGGGGGGAGCTGGGGAGAGTTCTGAAATAGTGAGGAGAGAAATAAAAAAAGGAAAAAAAAAAAAAAAAGGTCTCCTCCTCATTTCCATTGTCTTCTCCCCTCTCAGCCCCCTTCCCGTCTACCCCTTGATTTTTACAAATATACTTTTACTAAACCCGAGATTAGACACCTATCCTTTTTTCCTCGTCTTAAACTGTCTTTATATCCTATTGATAAAATAAATAAAAAACTCCTCCTTCATGTGGGCTCTTTACACGCCATTGAGACAGTTTCCTCTTCTTAATTTAACAACATTTAATATAGTTACCAAAAAAAAAAAAAAAAAAAACCCAATCGTGTAGATTTTTTTAAAACATAAGGGAGGGAGCACCCCCTCCCTAATTTATCAACATATAACTTTGATACTTAGTGCTAACTCAACATAAAAAAAAAAAAAAAAAAAAAAGAAAAGAAAAGGCCCAATCGTGTATATTTTAAACATAAGGGAGGGCACGTCCCCTCCTTAATTTAGCAACATATAACATGAATACTAAGTGAAAACTCAACATTTTCAGTGTAAAAAAAAAAAAAAACCCCAATCGTGTAGATTTTTTAAGGCATAAGAGAGGGAGCATCCCCTCCTTAATTTATCAACATATAACTTTGATACTTAGTGCTAACTCAACATTCCAAAAAAAAAAAAAAAAAAAAAAAAAAAAACCCAATCACCCAATCGTGTAAATTTTTTAAGGTCATAAGGGAGGGAGCACCCCCTCCTTAATTTATCAACATTTAACTTTGATGCTTAGTGCTAACTCAACCTTCCAAAAAAAAAAAAAAAAAACCCAATCGTGCATATTATTTAAACATAAGGGAGGGCACATCCCCTCCTTGATTTAGCAACATATAACATGAATACTAAGTGAAAACTCAACATTTCAGTGTAAAAAAAAAAAAAAAAAAAAAAAAAAAAAAAACCCTCTCTCCGTTAAATTAAGTCCATTACATGGGGAGGACCCTTTTCCCTATCCCAATTGTTATTTATTTTTCTCTTAGTACTTCTTCCTCCATACTCTCTATCCCTTTCTTCTGTCGCTGAGGGTGTTCAAAAGCTTCTTCCCTAGGTATGCGACTCAGCCAATTGGCGACCTGTATGGGTTCCGTCTCTATGAACCGGAAAAATGCATCACAATCTTGGTGTGATCTCAGGATAAAAGATCTGCCGTCTCTACGGAACGCTGCATAGAAGGGGAATCCCCATCTATAAGTACATCCTGCCTTTCTGGCTAGTTCCAACAATGGTCTGAGAATCACCCTTCTTCGCAATGTTCCTCTAGATATATCCGAATATATCTTAACTGGCCTTCCTTCTAATGTTATATCCTTAGCCTCCCAAGCTGGTCTCAAGATCATCTCTTTGTGTATATAGTGGTGTATTCTGCAGATCACATCCCTAGGCCATTTATCTTCTCCCCTTCTAGGGCCACCGGTTCTATGGATCCTCTCGATTTCTAAATTTTCTGGTAATTTGTTTTTGAGAACTTGTTTAAAAATCTCCTTCGCAGTCTCAGCTAGTTTGTCATGGTAAATAGTTTCAGCTATGCCTCGTAGTCGCAGGTTACTATGGCAGCTTCTATTTGCAATATCCTCCAACTGTAACTGTATTGCGTCTTCTGTTTCTTTTTGGTTAACACCTTTTAACTCCAAAGCTAGTAATCTTTCCTTTAATGAGTTAATGGATGTCTCCTCTTCTACTAGACGAGCTGTGATATCCTGTATATCTTTCTTTACCTCCTGTATTTCTTTCTGATGTTTTTCTTCTATTCTACTAATCATTTGCTCTATGTCTGCCCTTGTCGGTAGTGCTTGTAACATTATTTTAAGCTCTGAGTTCTGCGAGGCAGTTTGTGTGAGTATACAGGATATTGGGGTCTCTTTTTGACTATTCATTACGCTGTTGACCTCTTCTTCTACAGAGGGGGTGGTTTCTAATGAATTTGGTATGTCACTGGTTTCTGGGCTTGTGAATGTCAATTTCACCCCTTTGGAGGATTTTTTGCTATTGAAAAACCGGTCGATTTCCCCTTCAGTTTTACTTGTCTGGGTTTTTCCTACTTTTCCTGCACTTTTTCTTCCTTTTCTCCTTTTAGCAAGTGTCATCTTACTTTCTTATCCACTAGGGGGCTACAGCCTTTGCTCTCCAGAAATACTTCACAGTGTAGAATTTTCTTATCCTCCTTAAATTGGGGCTCGGTCAGCTTATTTTGAATTGTCCCGGCCAGTCCCCTCTATAGATTATTAGGGTATAAGGTCCCCTCTCAGGTTTCTAATGGTTAACACCGTTTCTCAGTAACTTAATCTCTTTCCCAGAGCTGTGATTTTTGGTAGTCTCTCCTAATTTATTATGTTTAAAGACTATGCACCATGTAAATCACTTCATCACACTGCAGTTTTCACGTATTTAAAGTACTCACAGTTCTCCTTTTTTCTTGACCACTATGCTAGATTTCAGATTTCTCCCGTCTTTCCCTGCTATTAAGAGGGGCAGGGTAAAGCTTTCTTTACAGCTTCCTCCTTGCGTTGTTCAGCTTTCTAGCGTCTCTGTTGCTTACGGTGATGTACTAGTATAGTGGTACACTAGCGCAATGGGGCAGTGCCTGGCGGTATAGCTGGCGGTAACCACCTCTCCCCTCTCCACCAGCCTTAGTCCACAGTTACCCAGCCGATAATTAGCAATGTCTGCTCTGCCTCTCCCGTCCTCCGTCCACCACATGCGATGTCAACGCCTGCGGCGGCTCGCTCTTCCACCTGGGGCAGTGCAGAGACCGTTATGTATGACGGCTCACTCCTCCGTCTTCGGCTCCTTCCTGTTCCCAATGTAGGGACCTAATGTCCGTGGCGGCTCACTCCTCCGCCTAGCGGGACGGCTCAATCCTCCGTCTGTGGCTCCTTCTGATCCTAACGCAGGGACCAGTATCTGCGGCAGTTCAATCCTCCGCTCCCGGGTCTCTCTCTATGATAGCCGACTCCCCTATGTCTCTCCTCGGCGTCTTCTCTGCTATCAGCGTCGGAGGTGCATTCGGCGTCGGGAAGAATCACTAAGCACGTCTCACATGACGGCTTCCGGTCACGCCCCCCTCGTAGAGACACCTCTCTGAGTCTAAAATGGTGGTATATGTATAGGCTAGTTGGAGTCATACCAAAATCCTCAGAAAAAGTCGGGCCAAAAATGGGCACCAGACGTGGGTAGAGGAAAACCTGATGTATGAACTCACCGAAAGCTTCTCTAACCCCAAAGACGTCAGGAAGCGTGATCACATACTTTTAGAATCATGGCCAATCTTACTGTATCTCTGTGAGGAACTGCACCATAAGGCTCAGCAAAAAGGAATTTAGTAAAGTTCTAATCTCCACTCCAAATAATAAGAAGTGAGATAAGGAACCTCCTTGAGCAGGTGAAAGTGACCTCTATTGGGACACATAAGTTAAGAGAATGTAGCGTGAAACTGCAGGAAAAAGTAGAACTGTGGCAGAAGTTTTATTCAGAAAGCTGTAATATAAGCAACCATTTGAAAGAGCAATGTAAACGATAAATGCAATAAGTAGGAAGTTTTGAGCAAGGAAAATTTTTTTTTTTTTTTTATTAGTGGAAGTTGCAGAGTAACCAGCAGTTGAAAATTAAGTTGCCGAGTAACCAGCAGTGGAAAATGTATAAATAAATAAATAAAAATAAAAATGTAACAGTTCCAGTAAGGACAGGAATTCATCAATAAATAAATAGGAAAGTTCAAAAAGGTTATGGTGTCCATACAAAAAGGGTACTGCTTATCAGTCCTGCATTATAAATAAAATGAAGTAATTAATTAGACCCAGATATGACTCCCAGTCTGATGGTCATGACCCAGACAAGGGGGGAGAGTCAGGCAAAGAGTCCACGTCCTACCCCAGCCATATTCCTAAGATAGGAGGGCAGAAATTGGGCAGCCATGCATAACTAGATATGAGTCATATCAGGTCACCGCAAAATGACTAGCACCCCTAAAAAGATACCACACACCTCCAGAATTTAAAAAGTTTGTTTTTAAAAGAGTACTGTCCCAATTTTTATTAAGACAGGGTCCTTAGATATTACTAATCATCTTGAGGCCTACGAAAACAGCCTATCTGTGTTGTGCCTCAAGGATGTAATTTAAAAGTCGGCCCACCAATAAAAAAAAAAAAAAAATGCTTACCGCTGCTAGAGCTGCTATATATAATTTAAAATGTACACAGTACCAAAGCCACTGAATTTTTGCTGTACTGTACTCAAAAGTGCCTAACACCCTTCAATGGAGGAGCCTGAGTACAACCATCCAGAATTTAAAACCCTGTGCTTTGAGGCATCGGCCAGGTACATAAAAATAAGTTTGGCCAGGGACTACAAGTTGGGGTGTTCACTGGAATGGTTGGCAAAAGAGAGCGACAATTTGCACCCCATCCAACAGACCAGTGAATACAAAGAAAGGCGTGAGCCTATCACCAAAATTGTGGCAGGAACACACCTTTCTCCTCAACCTTAACATTAAAAAAAAATAAAAATAAATAAATAAAAAGGAGCAAGATTTTATACCGGATACCTCAAGGAGGACACCGGACACCCCACAAATAAGGAGGGGGGAACAGAGGCCATTTTAGGATTTCCTTCCAAGGGGACAGGGCCCAAGGTTTAAAAGAATCTCCAGGGGGTATCCCCAAAGAGCCCAATTCACCCTTGAGGATGGAAATCCTCGCTATGCCCAAAATCCTCAACAAGAGGGGGGGACCCCACAAATAAATAGGAATTTGCCCCACCTTAGGGCTCCCCAAAATCCTCGGGAAGATGAAGAGACATTAAGGCCCAGACCCCGCCAGAACCGAGCAAATGGTTCTGATAGGGATCTGTCCCATCTGTCTGTACCCGAGAGACATAGACACCGCAGGAGGCGGAGCCAAAAATATATATATAAAAAAAAAAACAATAATTCTATTCTGAAAAGGTTTTTCAGCAGAGTAGATGCCAAGTTGGATCGGATGATCACTTGGTTCACTCAGGGCACTGTAGCCCAGAACTAAAATAATTCCTCTTTAGGAACAAATCTTGTGGCCAGCCAAAGACCACAAAATCCTTAAATGCCCAAATAGCAAGGGATCAGAGGGACACACTGAATGGATGCATAGGAGACAGAGGTTCTAACACCATTTTATCCCCAGGTCACAGTATTGAGGATCCTGAAATCCATACCCGGGATCTTGGTTGTTAGATAATAACTACTCTCCTATTTTTCAGTGGTCACTTCATCCCTCTGACTCAAACAGGTCGCTCAAAGCGGGCACATTTCGAAAAATCGCCAATGGCGGTGATACAAGGAGGATCAAACCCTAATGACGTAATGAAGTCAAGAGGTTAAAGGTGGTATTACGGTAACCAAGAAGAATCCTCAATGCCAGGTAGTTTTGTTGCCTACCATGATTTGCATTGATGCCCCAAAGGGGGGATATTATATATATTTTCTTTTCCTCCCAAGTAGAAGGTAAATTCTAACAAAAATAGTATATTACTGTTCAATTGTTCAATGTGTGGTATCCATGGTGATGAATACGTCCCCATGTTAATGAGCCCCAGAAGTCAGTCTCCCCTGGGAAAGGTTGCATATATAGTCTCACCATCCATGGTGGTCAGATAAAAGGCTGATCACACGATGGACTAAAAGGAGGACTCTGAGGAAGCTCAGGATACCAACCTCACATTGAAATTCCAACTAAAAGTTATGGCTGAAAACTGTATGTATCATTTTCTCATGGAACCCATTTTCCTTTATAGGACTAAGAGATCCAGGAAGTAAGCAGGAAACCGAGAGTCTGATGTATCTGAGACACCCGAGGGGGGGTACAGTGTGAAGGACCCCGGGATACCCCTGATGGCCGGTCTACCAAGACGAAACCGTCAAGACAGCCAAAGGCAAAAATGCCCGGAGAAATCCACATTCCACTGGCCAACAGATGATCACCCTTGGATCCACACCTCACTCGGAGTCACCATGCTTATCTACTGAAGTCACTACACCTACTTGCAGGCGTCTATAACCCCATTCAATTATTCCATACCCATCTACAAAGCTGTCAAAGTCCGATTTAAGCCCTATTTCTTCAAAAGTTCTGCCTTGGAAAAATGTTTCAAACGGCTACGGCAATTTTCACAATTTTTCCAAGAGGGGGGATTTGTTAAACTTTCAGTATGAAATAGAAATACATTTTTATTATTACAGGTCAAGAATTGTGAACTTTGAGGCCTCAATTAACCTTGCTACATATTGAGTCAAAACCCTTTCAATTTGAAACACACATTGCGTCCATTGTTTGAGATGGTTTTGTTTGCATGTACCTTGAGATGAGAAGCTGTGTCATCTGCCCCCGAAAGGAAATTGTGTTTGGTAAACTTTGAATAAGAGAAACCAGAAAGATCATAAAACTATGTTCGGGCTATGAGACATTTTATCACACAATGGCCGAAACTCAATTTCAGGATAACACCTGTGTTCAACCATCCACCATGCAAGTAAACTATTGTTTCCACCCTGAGAAGACAAACAAAACTGTCTGGACAAAGACTAGAATCTGTAATTTATTTACCTAAACACCAACAGCCATCTTAAGGAACCTGGTAACTACTATTCTAAGCTAAGCGGCCATTTTAAATATGGTAATTATGCCTTGCTGTTATTTGATTATTATTCAATATTGTTTATGTACTTCCTTAAATGTTTACATTTCCTATTTAAAGGGTAACGAAAGTACAATCCCAGCCGTATAAACCATATGTAGATTTTTCTCTAAAGAGATGATTTTTGTTTTTATAACATTTTTATTAATATTAGATTTAACTCATATTGGCGTATTAGTCTCACGTTTTGCATGGCCTATTCTCGCTTCATCTGCAGTGGAGTGATTGTCGGACTTCGCATTGCGCAGACTATTGTGGTCTGATTATATAGAATATTAATTTATGGTTCATACTACACCTGGGAAAAACATAATCTTGCTTTATTTTACTTTCATCGTTTAGCTAAATATCACATTGCATTTATCGTTTTAAGTCTGTATTTTATGTAAGGTTACCTCTTTATGTCACTCAAGTATGATCATTTATGGTGAAAATATGTCTTGCGAATAAATATTCTTATATATATATATTCCCTACTGTAGACTGTTTCACTAAGATTGGTATATGCTTTTAAAAAGAAATTAATCGATAAAAAAAAAAGAACTCGGGAAAATTGCGTGGTATACTATGAATGTCTGAACAAAATTGATTGGGTTTTTTTTTTTTTTTAGTTATTAAATTATTTGCCGTAATCGGCTGGAGGCACTGCGTCATAATTCAATTGATAGTTCAGACATCGCCTTTTAGTAATAAATTAAAAATACTCAGAATAATATTCTTGAACGTATAAAACGCACAACAATCACAAAAGACAATCGGCAGCATATAACATAGGCACTACGGCCGCTTACCGGTCTCCCGCCCGCTTCACAGCGTTCCAGAAGTTCCCGATCCTCGTGGCTGGACAGCGTCCCGTTGCCTGGGTGACCGCGCAAGTCACCGCCCTACAGGCGATACTAACAGAGCTATCTGGTAAGAGTGTATATTTTAGGGTGTGTGCACGCGGTGAGGTGGAGGTATACATCCAGCAGCTGTGTCTTCACATTGAGACTATAGCCTTCCCACGACCCCATATATGAAGCCTTGTTGGTGACGGACTCATCTATACAGTATTGGACTCTGATACTCTCAATTTTAAATTAATTTTTTTTTTTAATCAAAGTTTTATTGGAAAACGTGCTCAATACAAAGCAAAACATTAATCGAGCAATAACATCAGTATACAAACCACAATATTAACCTGTAAACAATTCGAGCTCTGAGAATCTATGCAGAATGTCGAGGTTTTCCATCGACCATGAAAGTGTAGTAAACTAAAACAGATGGTGATTAACTTTTTCGCACATATCAGACACAGGGAAGTGGGAGAGGGAAGCGAGGTGAAGGGAATGCATGACGGGATGGGAAGGGTAGGGGGGTAGAAGGGGGGGAAGAGGGGAGGGAGTAACCAATACCTCATGAGTGATTAAAAGACTGCAAAAAGACTACTGCCGTCCTATGTGTACAAGAACAGTTCTACCTCTGCGCCATACTATGCAACTATATAGACACCATTGTTGCCAAGCACATCAATATATGTAATATCGGTGACTTGAAATAAAGTGTAGCCGTAGGAGTGTTAGCAATTGTCCACCAAATCAGTATTGGGGTCTCAGATCAGTTCAGTTCAGTGGGGATGCGAAAGGTCCTGCAAGAGAAGAAGAAGGATCGGGAGTCGGCAGGTTCCACTTGCGGTCTATGGTCGATCGGGTCAGGCGAGGATCCAATGTGGGTCCCACCAGTTCAATATTTCTTAAAGAGGTGATATCAGAGGAAAGTTCAGCAATAGTGGGAGCGGTGTCCGACATCCAGTGTCGCAGAATCAATCTGTGGGCTGCCATCAAGCAGTTGACCAGCCATGGCTTAAATTGAGTTATGCTTTTCCTGGAGTCTTTAGGCAATGGAAGACTTTCCGGGTCTAGGCAATTGAACACGAGTGGGAAGACGTCTTTGGGAATGGATACCCCCAGCATTCTGGTAATATAGCGTATTGTTTTGTCCCAGAAAGATGATACCTGCGGGCAAAGCCACAGCTTATGTAGAAGAGAAGGGTAATGTTCTTTGCAGAGAGTGCAGAAATGATGTGCTGGGTCTTTCGACCATCGGATGTGAGGGTAATAAGCTCCATGGAGAATTTTAAACTGCTGCTCCCTCCAGAATTCATTGGTTACATGTTGTCGAGTAGTCAGGTAGCCCTTTAAGATCCTGGATTGAGCATCAGGCGAATTGAGCATCTTATTCCAGGATTTAGCGATTGAGTGCTCAGTTCCCCGATAGAGTTCCTGGAGTAGTGGCTTATATAAGTGCGATATCCTGTGTTTGGCCTGAAGAATCCATTGGTCTATCAGGGTGGGGCGGAATCGCAATAAGGGTGTACGGCATATATCATTCACATAACTTATACATTGTCTAAAATACAAATAGTGGCCTTTCGGCAGATCGTGAGTCTTGGCAAATGAGTCATAGTTTAAAGGGGTCCCAGTATCCGCGTCAAAAAGCTGCACCATCAACTTTATCCCCCGTTGGGACCAGACCCCATATGCCGAATGTTGCTGCGCCTGTGGGAAACCAGGGTGTTTATGGATAGGAAGATGTCTAGACAGTCGTTGGGAAGACCTCAACCTCTTCCTCGTCTCTCTCCAAGCAGCCACCGTATCTTTGATTAGGATATTGTGGCGGAGAGCGTTAGGGACATCCCCTGTCCCACAGTGCAGCAAGGCGACAAGGTCGTGAGGAGCAGCCATTTGGGTCTCCAATGAATAATTTGTATACTGTGATTCTCTGCTGATCCAGTCTAAGCATCCCCGCAGAAGGCATCCCCCCCCCCCTCCCTCTGTGACATATGCAGCTTGTTGAGGGAGATACGAGGCCTTTTCCCATGCCAAATAAAACTAGACACTGCTGCATGGAGTCAATTGATATCCGTATGTTTTAGTAGGATTGGGATTGCCTGCATAGGATACAGAAGTTTCGGGAAGGTGGTCATTTTATATAAGTGGCACCGACCAAACAAAGAAAGTGGCAAATTAGCCCAGGATTTCAACTCGGCTACCATCTTGTCAAGCACTGGTGTAAAGTTCAAACGGTAAATGGTAGAGGGAAATCTCTCTATTTTGACGCCCAAATAGGTGATGTGTGTGGTCGCTATACGTAGTTTTGACGATGCAGCCCACTGAGGAGTGCGTGTCGTGTTCAGGGGTAGTATCTCGCTTTTGTGGAAGTTGATACGGAGACCCGAGCACCGACGGTAGTCCGCGAATATATCCTCGATCAAGGGGAGGTCGTGGCCTGGATCTGACGTAAAAATAAGTACATCGTCCGCAAACATAGCGGTGCGCAGTTCCTCCGCCCCCACTCGTATGCCTCTAAGGTCAGGATGGGAAAGCAAATATCTGGATAGGGGTTCCAGAGCTAGGTTGAACAGTAGAGGCGAAAGCGGGCATCCCTGCCTCGTCCCCTTGAACAGTCGGAACGAGGGAGAAATGTGTCCCGCAATCACCACCTGCGCCTGTGGACTCGCGTACATCATCCTGATTAAGTGCAAAAATTTGCCCGAAAGGCCTACTTTGGTGAGGACTCGATCCAGCCATTGGATATTCACGTTATCGAAAGCCTTTTCGGCATCGAGGGTGATTATCGCCGCGTCCGCGCTCGGGTCTGCCTTGGAAGCCTCCAAAGCCAACAGTACCTTCCTAATATTCGATGTTGCAGATCTGCCTTTTGTAAAACCGGATTGCGTGGGATGGATAATAGAGGGCATTATGGACGCCAATCTGTCCGCCATCAATTTGGAGAGCAGCTTGGAGTCCACATTGAGAAGTGAGATTGGTCTGTAAGAACCGGGGTCTAGAGGGTCTTTCCCTTTTTTATATATCAATTTTATATGGGCTTGATGGCCCGTGGGGAGGTAAGGGTTGCCGTCCAAAATATGATTGTACACCAATTGCAGCGTCGGGGCGACTGTGTCGGCCGCTAGCTTATAGAAATCTGGAGTGTATCCGTCGGGACCGGGGGATTTGCCAGATGTGAGAGATTTAATGCCCTTGGAAATCTCCTCTAGCAAAAGAGGTTCGTTCAATTGTGAGAGTTGTTCCCGAGTGACCTGTGGGAGGGGTACCCTAGAGAGCCAGTCCGAGGCAGTATCCTCGTCCATAGTCTCCTGGCTGTATAGAGATTGGTAAAATTTTGCAAAGACGTCGTTTATGCTTTGGGGGTCCTCAACCCTAATACCGTCGGCATCCTTAAGAGCAGAGACTTGCGTCGGGGTAAAGGGTCCTCTACAAAGAGAGGCTAGCAATTTGCCTGGTTTGTTCCCGAAAGAATGGTATTTCCAATCTTGGAGCGATTTGTAAAGTAATTCCCGTTTCGTCGCCCAGTCGTCGAAAGTCGCCTTGGCTTTGCGCCATCGTTCCCTATTTTCCTCGTTATTTCTCGAATTCATCGCAGATTGGGCGTCTCTCAGTAGGGAGCTGGCTGTCATAAATTCTTTGGCAATAGACTTTTTGTACGCAGCAGCGTAAGAGATAATACGTCCCCTGACCACGGCCTTCCCCGACTCCCACAAGAGTACGGGGGAGACCGTCGGCGAGTCATTAAGTGATACAAAATCTGTCCAGACTTCCCTGATGAGCAAGGCCATGCCCGGGTCTTTATTTAGGAAGGAGGGGAACCGCCAACATTTAGCAGTTGTAACCGTCGAGTAGATCGTAAGGGTAACCGAGAGCGGTGCGTGATCAGATACGGCAATGTCGTGTATGCGTGGGGTGACCGTATAGGGGAGCATTTTGGAGTTGGCAAAAATGTAGTCAATACGCGTAAGAGTGTGGTGGGGATTTGAGAAGAACGAATATTCCTTGCCCTCTGGGTTATTAAGTCTCCAGACATCCGAGAGTTGAACACTGTCCGCAAAGTCCCTCAGCAGAGGGGAGTGACGTGGGGGTCTGGGTGTATGCGTGTCTTTTGTGGAAGACCTATCCTCCAAGGGGTGCATCAGTGAGTTGAAGTCACCTGCCACCAGGAGTGGCAGCTGTAGGTACAGGGCTACTATGCGGGTAACTGACTGGAAGAAAGAGTCAGTGGGAGCATTAGGCGCATAAATTCTGGCCACCGCCCACTCTCGAAGGGCGGTCGCCATGTGTAGCACAATCACTCGACCAGCATCATCTGTAACAGAAGATTTTACAAGTGTGTTGGAATTTTTGTGTATGAGTACCATTACTCCCGCCTTTCCCTTGACTGCTGGGGAACCCAGAACCTGTCCTACCCACAATTTTTTCATGCGATGGAAGTCCTTGGCTTCCAGGTGCGTCTCCTGCAGGATCGCGACGACGGCCCTCAGACGTTTCAGATGTCTGGGCACCGCCATGCGCTTGTTGGGAGATCTGAGTCCCTTAACGTTCCATGAAATCACACTCATGGTGGGTGCCATGGAACAAGATCCAGATGTCAGTTAACAAGTGTGAGTGTAGGTGTCACGGAGTGTGTATTTTTGCTGGTCAGCATAGGAGCAGAGGTAGCCAAGTGAATCCATAATTCAAGCGGTGGTTGAGGCACTAAGGGAGTGTGGGGCGTAGGGTAAAGCCCAACAGGGGCATAAGGGTGTATGGGGAACAAAGAGCAATCAAATTTGGAGGACTTCTCTTTTTTCCTCATGGGAGCTCGCTCGCGCATCGGACAGCGTTACCAGACATAGTCGCCATAGTGCCCTCTCAGCCGTTGAAACAAAGGAACTCTGTCGGCGGGCGTGCAGGCCGACCTAAATGTGGGTCCCGCACCGGCGAAAGGTACCATAGAAGACATGACAGGTAAAGGTGTGCGGGTCGAGCGGTTGTCAATCAGAACAAAAAATGTGAAACAATAACCATGCAGGAGCGGTGCAGGGAATACATGTTACATAACCAGCCGTCAGGCTTGAGGGAGGGCAATGACATGCACTGACACACGTCCGCACACGTCAGTGCGTCCCAAATGGGAAACAGAAGTCATATCACGGTGACCAAACCAACAGACAAAATATAGAACAAACATTATAGACATAGTTACCAATGGTACCTAAAGGAACAGTCCGTCACTGGCGAAACACAGGATGATCGCTTTTTTTTTTTTTTTTTACCTCAGATAGGAGGTGGCGCTGCAGGGGAAAAACTGTCATCCATGGTGCCTTCAGCGGAATTTGCGTCTGTAAGAGGGGCCTGATACTCGTTGCTTTTTAGCCGGTTCTTTTCTGGGGCTCCGTTGTTCCCGGGCGCCTTGGGGGCGCTGAGGGGAAGGCGTGGGAGGGGGGTCCAGCGTGATGTTGAAGTGGCGCTGCAGGAAATGGTAGGCCTCATCAGGTGTAGAGAAAGACTTCTGTTCGCCGAACAAGTCCGCGAGGCGTAAGATGGCGGGATAAGCCAAAGTAAACTTGATGGATTTCTGAAACAAAGCCTGGCATATTGGCTGGAAAGCTTTCCTGCGACGCGACACCTCCTGGGAGTAGTCTGCGAAAATTAGGAGCTTGTGCCCGTCAACTTGTAAGGCCTTAGAGTTGCGGAAGGACTTCAAGATATTTTGCCGGTCCATATAATTCAGGTACCGCACGATCACTGCGCGAGGTGAGCATCTATCGTTGGATGGGGCCCCCAGGCGGTGGGCTCTTTCCACCGAGCAGGCTGACTGGATCCCTAGGGCTGTGGGCAGCCTCGTGGAGGCAATGTCACATAGAGCATCAGCCCCATAGGTTTCTAGCAGCCCTATGATCCGGAGGTTATTTCTCCTCGATCTGTTCTCCAGATCGTCCACCTTTTCCAATAAATACCTTTGGGCCTGCCTGGCTTGCTGATCCATAGCAAAGGATCCCTGCAGCTCATCCTCCAGGTCAGACATCCTGTGCTCCATTTCAGTCAGTCTGTGAGCATGGTCACCGATCTCTTTCCGCAGCTGTGCGATCCCATCCGAGACAGCCCTGTCCACAGCATCCTTGATGGTGGGGGAGAGAAGGGTGGCTACTGCCTGGGCTAGTGAGGCGATCTGAGCCTCTGGAATAGGGCTGGGTGGCGGACCGGATCCCACTGTGCCTGTGTGTGAGGCAGCGTCCTCCATATTAATCTCGGAGGAGGCCGCAACTGAAGCCGGGGGCTTGATTTGTGGGGGAGGCGGAGCTCCGCCGTGCTGCGGCGGCGCGGGTCCGTGCTGGAGGAATCGATCCATGGCCGCTCGGTACCAGGGATGTAATGCGGGTAATGTGCAGCGTCCGCCGGCTCGTTAGGGCTGAGAAAGCTGATGAAGTAGCAGGTAAGGTCTGGAGCCGGAGTCCCGCGCTGCTGCTTACATGGGCGCCGGAAGTCCTTAAATTCATTTTTATTGTCATTGTGCTTAGTTTGACGCACCTGAGAGCTATATTGGACTTTGATATTCTTAGCTACATTTACTGTTACTGTGTATATTTTTATGCACCTGAGAGCTATATGACTTGTGTCATGTATCATTTTAGTGTTTAACCAACAGCACTGCTTGTGCTTATTGATTCGTTGATACGCACCTTATATAGTCATAACAGCAGATAAGACTGCTATGGGGCCTGGAAGCACAACTGTCTGACCATAAAATTGGTTAAGCAGGTAGTTATAGCACTTGGCAAATACATACAGCTAAAATCATGTATATAGTATGTTGTCTGAGAACCTCCATAAGAAAACGTTTAAATTAGTATTCTGTAGCATTATTAGAATTGCCACTGAGATTGGGATTAGAGAGACAGGAGGGTCCACTGAAACCTAAAGCAAGAACAAAATGTAATATATCGCAGCTCACCAGTCCTTAAAAGTGGTGGCTGCAATCGTTTTTTTTTTTTTTTTTTCCTTTTTTTTTCCTATCTTGCCAATAGCACACTTTCTGTCCCAGTGTGACCATGTTCACTCATTATATTATATCTATGGATGAACAGCATTGTGAGTCTAGAACAGAAAACGTGTTGGGTTTACAGTTCAAATCTCCCTCTCCTCATTTCCATAACATTGGGGGAGTTGTTTTGTAGACCCAACACTTTTTCAATGGTATATCTACAGTAGATTGTTATGGGTTGCATAAGTTTAAATGGTTTTGCGAGGATTCACAACTAGTGTTGAGCGAACACGGACTGTATTATTCGTGTTCGTACCGAATAATTGGATTTTTTGTACCCGAACACGGACACTTTACTGTATGTTCGGGTAAAAATCCGTGTTCGGTCGTTTTATTTCCGGGTTTTGCATGCTTTGGCGCTCTTTTCATGGCGGGCTTTCAACAGCCAATCAACAATCGTTTAACTGGTGTGCCTTAAGCCATCCCAGCCATGCCTGCAAATGTCTCAGTAGCTGTGATTGGCCGTCTGAAGCATGTGACCAAGTCTTTATAAGTTCCAGGCAGCCGCAGCGTCTTCATTCTGCTGCTTAGATCAGGGACAGAGCACACATCAACGTGCTGGCTGCTGATTAGGGAAAGACAGGCAGGAAAAAAACATTTGTGTCCGGATAGAATTGAGGGACAGGTCGGAGTGTTTAGGCAGGGCGAGTTGTAGGCATTTTAGGGATAGAGTCTGCTGAATTATAGGGTCAGTGTCTTCTACAAAGTACAATCGATATTGCTGTGTGGGGGGTGGGGTGACTCTGCACTCAATCCTGATCTACGATCTCTTCTCAATCCTGTTAGGGAGAGGCTGCTGCTGCTGAATTTTAGGGAAACTGTGTTCTACAAACTACAATCGATATTGCTGTGTGGTGTGGGATAGGAGATAGGCAGGTGTCAGTGATCCACATCCATTTTTCTGTGTGTGAGCTGTAGTGAACACAATCTTTTTGGGGTGCAGTGAACAAAATCCTTTTTGGGGTGCAGTGAACAACATCCTTTTTGGGGTGCAGTAAACAAAATCCTTTTTGGGGTGCAGTGAACACAATCTTTTTGGGGTGCAGTGAACAAAATCCTTTGTGGGGTGCAGTGAACACAATCTTTGTGGGGTACAGTGAACAGAATCTTTGTGGAGTGCAGTGAACACAATCTTTGGGGGGTACAGTGAACACAATCTTTTTGGGGTGCAGTGAACAAAATCCTTTGTGGGGTGCAGTGAACACAATCTTTGGGGGGTACAGTGAACACAATCTTTTTGGGGTGCAGTGAACAAAATCCTTTGTGGGGTGCAGTGAACACAATCTTTGTGGGGTGCAGTGAACACAATCTTTTTGGGGTGCAGTGAACAAAATCCTTTTTGGGGTGCAGTGAACAACATCCTTTTTGGGGTGCAGTGAACACAATCTTTTTGGGGTGCAGTGAACAAAATCCTTTGTGGGGTGCAGTGAACACAATCTTTGTGGGATACAGTGAACAGAATCTTTGTGGGGTGCAGTGAACACAATCTTTGGGGGGTACAGTGAACACAATCTTTTTGGGGTGCAGTGAACAAAATCCTTTGTGGGGTGCAGTGAACACAATCTTTGGGGGGTACAGTGAACACAATCTTTTTGGGGTGCAGTGAACAAAATCCTTTGTGGGGTGCAGTGAACACAATCTTTGTGGGGTGCAGTGAACACAATCTTTTTGGGGTGCAGTGAACAAAATCCTTTTTGGGGTGCAGTGAACAACATCCTTTTTGGGGTGCAGTGAACACAATCTTTTTGGGGTGCAGTGAACAAAATCCTTTGTGGGGTGCAGTGAACAGAATCTTTGTGGGGTACAGTGAACAGAATCTTTGTGGGGTGCAGTGAACACAATCTTTGGGGGGTACAGTGAACACAATCTTTTTGGGGTGCAGTGAACAAAATCCTTTGTGGGGTGCAGTGAACACAATCTTTGGGGGGTACAGTGAACACAATCTTTTTGGGGTGCAGTGAACAAAATCCTTTGTGGGGTGCAGTGAACACAATCTTTGTGGGGTGCAGTGAACACAATCTTTTTGGGGTGCAGTGAACAAAATCCTTTTTGGGGTGCAGTGAACAACATCCTTTTTGGGGTGCAGTGAACACAATCTTTTTGGGGTGCAGTGAACAAAATCCTTTGTGGGGTGCAGTGAACACAATCTTTGTGGGGTACAGGGAACAGAATCTTTGTGGGGTGCAGTGAACACAATCTTTGGGGGGTACAGTGAACACAATCTTTTTGGGGTGCAGTGAACAAAATCCTTTTAGGGTGCAGTGAACACAATCTTTGTGGGGTGCAGTGAACAAAATCCTTTTTGAGGTGCAGTGAACACAATCTTTGTGGGGTGCAGTGAACACAATCTTTGTGGGGTACAGTGAACACAATCTCATACTTCTGAACATTTGAGGGTGCTGCCTGTTCCATACTCCTCCTCCTACTGCTCAACCATCCTTTTAGGGGTACAAACAATAGTAATTGGGGCCTAGTGTGGTGGTGTACGTGTGAGATACATACACTTTCTTTTTGATCATATTTTCTATTCCACTATTCAATTAAATCCTTTGGGGATCAATTAAATTGCGTGATAGTCTGTGTCGGTACGTGTGAGATCCACCTTTCCAAGTTTTTGGGGTTCATCTCATACTTCTGAAGATTTGAGGGTGCTGCCTGTTCCATACTCCTCCTCCTACTGCTCAACCATCCTTTTAGGGGTACAAACAATAGTAATTGGGGCCTAGTGTGGTGGTGTACGTGTGAGATACATACACTTTCTTTTTGATCATATTTTCTATTCCGCTATTCAATTAAAACCTTTGGGGATCAATTAAATTGCGTGATAGTCTGTGTCGGTACGTGTGAGATCCACCTTTCCAAGTTTTTGGGGTTCATCTCATACTTCTGAAGATTTGAGGGTGCTGCCTGTTCCATACTCCTCCTCCTACTGCTCAACCATCCTTTTAGGGGTACAAACAATAGTAATTGGGGCCTAGTGTGGTGGTGTACGTGTGAGATACATACACTTTCTTTTTGATCATATTTTCTATTCCGCTATTCAATTAAAACCTTTGGGGATCAATTAAATTGCGTGATAGTCTGTGTCGGTATGTGTGAGATCCACCTTTCCAAGTTTTTGGGGTTCATCTCATACTTCTGAAGATTTGAGGGTGCTGCCTGTTCCATACTCCTCCTCCTACTGCTCAACCATCCTTTTAGGGGTACAAACAATAGTAATTGGGGCCTAGTGTGGTGGTGTACGTGTGAGATACATACACTTTCTTTTTGATCATATTTTCTATTCCGCTATTTAATTAAAACCTTTGGGGATCAATTAAATTGCGTGATAGTCTGTGTCGGTACGTGTGAGATCCACCTTTCCAAGTTTTTGGGGTTCATCTCATACTTCTGAAGATTTGAGGGTGCTGCCTGTTCCATACTCCTCCTCCTACTGCTCAACCATCCTTTTAGGGGTACAAACAATAGTAATTGGGGCCTAGTGTGGTGGTGTACGTGCGAGATACATACACTTTTTTTGATCATATTTCCTATTCCGCTATTCAATAAAAACCTTTGAGGATCAATTGAATTGCGGGATAGTCTGTGTCGGTACGTGTGAGATCCACCTTTCCAAGTTTTTGAGGTTCATCTCATACTTCTGAAGATTTGAGGGTGCTGTCTGTTCCATACTCCTCCTACTCCTCATCCATCCTTTTAGGGGTAGAAACAATAGTAATTGGGGCCTAGTGTGGTTTTGTACGTGCGAGATACATACACTTTTTTGGATCATATTTCCTATTCCGCTATTCAATAAAAACCTTTCTAGGGCAAGATCTTAAATTACAGAAATATGAGGAGACCGTCAAATAAGGGCCGTGGCCTGGGTCGTGGTGCTGCAGGTAGATCTACTGTTGCAAGGAGAGGACGTGGTCGATCTGTGCCAGCTACACGCACAAGTGAAACACCTTCCTCAAGTGTGAGTAGGCGACAGAACCTGCATCAGTATTTGGTAGGGCATCATACGCCCCTAGAAGTGATGAGGCCAGAACAAGTGGAGGCGATAGTAGATTGGTTTGCTGCTGACAGTGCCTCCAGTTCCTTCACATTGTCTCCCACCCAGTCTACTGCAGAAAGGTCACAGTTGGCACCTGCAGCCGATGTCCAACCGTCTTTCACCTCACCCCCTTGCAAATCAGGCAAGCAGTCTGAGCCCCAAGCCATACAGCAGTCTCTTCTTCTTTTTGATGACTCTGTCAGCAGGGTTTCCCAGGGCCATCCACCTAGCCCTGCCCCAGAAGTGGAAGAGATTGAGTGCAGCGATGCCCAACCACTTATTTCTCAAGATGAGTACATGCAAGGATCAACGCAGCACGTCTCCGATGATGACGAAACGCAGGTGCCAACTGCTGCGGCGTTCAGCATTGTGGAGACCGACAAGGAGGGCAGGGGTGAAGACTGGGTGGAAGATGATGTGGAGGACGATGAGGTCCTCGACCCCACATGGAATGAACGTCATGCAGGTGACCTGAGTAGTTTGGAGGAAGAGGCGGTGGTCGCACAGAGCCAACAGCACAGCAGAAGAGGGAGCAGGGTGCAGAAGTGGAGCGGCCGTGCCCTAGACACTACGCCCGCTACTGCCCAACGCAGCAAGGGAACGAGCGCACCAAAGTCAGCTCAAAGGAGTTCTCTAGCGTGGAAGTTCTTTAGAAAATGTGCTGATGACAGGACACGAGTGGTTTGCACCCTGTGCAATCAGAGCTTGAGCGAGGCAAAAACCTTCTCAACCTGAGCACAACCTGCATGATCAGGCATCTAAGTGCAAAGCACGAGCTGCAGTGGAGTACACACCTTCAAAACCAAGAAACGTCTCTGGCTCATCCTGCTTCCTCTTCTGCTGCAGTCTCGGCCGCTCCAGCCACATCTGTTGTGATACCGGCACCTGCCACCCCGCAAACAGACGATCTGTCAGCAACACCACCACCTGGGTCACCAACAACCATCTCCACAATGTCCCGTGGAAGCGTTCAGCTTTCCATCTCCCAAACACTTGAGAGGAAGAGGAAGTACCCCCCCTACCCACCCGCGATCCCTGGCCCTGAATGCCAGCATTTCAAAATTATTGGCCTTTGAAATGCTGTCATTCCGTCTGGTGGAGACGCACAGTTTTAAAAACCTTATGTCGGTGGCTGTCCCACAGTACGTCGTGCCCAGCCGCCACTACTTTTCCAGGCAAGCCATCCCTTCCCTGCACAACCAAGTGGGAGAAAAAATCAGGTGTGCACTGCGCAACGCCATCTGTGCCAAGGTCCACCTAACTACCGATACGTGGACCAGTAAGCACGGTCAGGGGCGTTATATCTCCCTAACGGCACACTGGGTAAATGCAGTGGCGGATGGGCCTGAGGCGGATAGCAATTTGGCGCATGTCCTTCCACCACCGAGGATTGCAGGGCGCTTCAGTTTGCCTCCTGTTCCTAACTCCTCCTACTCCGCTTCCTCATCCTCTACCGCCTCCTCATCCGGACAGCGTAACACCTTCACCACCAACTTCAGCACGGCCAGGGGTAAACGACAGCAGGCAGTTTTACAACTTGCCTGTTTGGGGGACAAACCACACACCGCGCAGGAGTTGTGGAGGAGCATGGAACAGCAGACAAATGAGTGGTTGCTGCCAGCGAGCCTCAAGCCCGGCCTGGTGGTGTGCGATAACGGGCAAAATCTCATAGCAGCTCTGGGCCTAGCCGGTTTGACGCACATCCCTTGCCTGGCGCATGTGCTGAATTTGGTGGTGCAGAGGTTCCTTAAAAACTACCCCGATATGTCAGAGCTGCTGCAGAAAGTGCGGGCCGTTTGTGCGCACTTTCGGCGTTCTCACCCTGCTGCTGCTCGCCTGTCAGCGCTGCAGCGTAACTTCGGCCTTCCCGCTCACCGCCTCATATGTGACGTGCCCACAAGGTGGAACTCCACCTTGCACATGCTGGAAAGACTGTGCGAGCAGCAGCAGGCCATAGTGGAGTTTCAGCTGCAGCACGCACGGGTGAGTCGCTCTGCGGAACAGCACCACTTCACCACCAATAACTGGGCCTCCATGCGAGACCTTTGTGCCTTGTTGCGCTGTTTTGAGTACTCCACCAACATGGCCAGTGGCAATGACGCCATTCTCAGCTTAACTATCCCACTTCTATGCCTCCTTGAAAAAACAATTCGGGCGATGATGGAAGAGGATGTGGCACAGGATGAGGAGGAGGAGGAGGATGAAGAGGTAACATTTCCAAGGCTTTCAGGGCAGTCATTCGCAAGGGGCTCCGAGGGTGGGTTCCTGCACACACAAACGCCAGGGACACAATTGTCCAGCAGGGGCACAGTTCTGGAGGATGAGGAGGATGAGGAGGAGGAGGAGCTGGAGGAGGAGATGGAACCATGTTCACAGCAGGGTGGCACCCAGGCCAGCTCATGGCCATCACTGGTGCGTGGCTGGGGGGATACAGAGGACACGGACGATACACCTCCCACAGAGGACAGCCTTTCGTTGCCTCTGGGCAGCCTGGCACACATGAGCGATTACATGCTGCAGTGTCTCCACAACGACCACCGAGTTGCCCACATTCTAACTTGTGCTGATTACTGGGTGGCCACGCTGCTGGATCCCCGTTACAAGGACAACGTACCGTCCTTAATTCACTCACTGGAGCGCGATCGCAAGATGCGCGAGTACAAGCGCACGCTGGTAGACGCCATGCTGCTGGCATTCCCATCTGACAGCGGGGCCGCAGTGGAAGCACAAGGCAGAGGAGGAGGAGGAGGAGGTCGCCAACGCAACCAGGGCACCGCCAGCACCTCAGAAGGCAGGGTTAGCATGGCCGAAATGTGGAAAAGCTTTGTCAGCACGCCACAACAAACAGCAGCACCAGCAGCTCAGATGGAACGTCTTAGCAGGAGGCAGCATTTTACCAACATGGTGGAGCAGTATGTGTGCACACGCCTACATGTAGTGAATGAGGGGTCTGCCCCCTTCAACTTTTGGGTCTCCAAATTGGGCACATGGCCTGAGCTTGCCCTTTACGCCTTGGAGGTGCTGGTGTGCCCTGCAGCCAGTGTATTATCTGAACGGGTATTTAGCACGGCTGGGGGCGTTATAACAGACAAGCGCAGCCCCTGTCCAGAGACAATGTGGACAAGCTCACGTTCATTAAAATGAACCAGGCATGGATCCCACGGGACTTTTCCGTACCTTATGCAGAATAGCAATGGATACCGACCTTACCCACCCATTGTTCCATTTTTGCTCTTTCTCACTCTTTTGGGGTGTACCCTCATTTAAAATTTGTGAAAAGAAGCAGTGTTGGCTACCTCGTCCTCCTCCTCAGGGCCGGATTAACGCAGGGGCTATTGGAGCTGCAGCTCCAGGCCCCTACCTTTTATATAGGCCCCGGGTTGGCCATATTCACTGTTACCGCTCTTCTGTCACTTGTAAACACAGAAGTCTGGCTTCTATGCTCGCTTCCCCAGGCAGCACCCTCAGAACCTCCCCACACAGCGCGAAGGCCGGACAAGGAGGGACAGTTGCCGATGCATGGATGTGTTTATGGGCTTCAGAGACAGCATCCCATGTTGAATTAGGCATGCATGGCTGCACCCTTCCTCCTCTGGGTGCATGGCAAGGCACGGCCCTTAAGGCCCTTCAAAATCCTCAGCACCAAGCCCATGATGCTCTTAATCCGGCCCTGGTCCTCCTCCACCGCCGCTTCCACCTACACCGCCCATAGGTGTGCGCAGCCTATTGCATTAAGGTGTGCACCCCAAAGTTGAAATACACATGCATGTGTTTGCCAGCAGGGAGAGTAATGTATCGGGGCCATGTACCTGTAGGCAAAGAGAAATAGAGCAGAGCAGGTCCGAGGGAGATCTTTCCCATCTCCTCACTGGCAATGCTATGTGCCCTAGGTGATTAGGGTGTGCCCAGGCACACCCGGCACACCCTGTGCGCATGCCTATGTCACCGCCACATCCACCACCACCTCAACCTCCCTCCTACTCCATATGGGCCTCGTCCTTCAGAGATGAAGAAGAACATTGTTTTATTTTTCTGTTTTTTTTTTGTTGTTTTAAGTTATTTCCCTATCCACATTTGTTTGCAGAGCACTTGCCATGCTCTTAATTACGTTTTGCTGCCATTTGCAGCACTCTAGCCCTTTCCTTTGGTGTTTTAGAGCCATTTTAGTGCCTTAAAGTTCGGGTCCCCATTGACTTCAATGGGGTTCGGTGTCCGGGAAAAGTTCGGTAAAAGTCCGGGACACGGACCCGGACTTTTTTTTAAAGTTCGGCCGAACCCGTCGAACACGGACATCTAGGTGTCCGCTCAACCCTATTCACAACACACAAACTCTTGGTGCTCATAGCCTTGGTTCACATTTCTTGTTTTATTAACCTCAAAGCAAAATGCCCCTGTTTTTTTTATTTGTTTTTTTTTTTTTTTTTCTTTTTTTTGACTAAAGGCAGAAAGGTGGATTAACAACTGGCCCCCCATTTATGAAAAAGGAAACCTGGTTAAAATCTGCCTAGACTAATGAAACTCAGTACCTGTCACATCATAGTAGTCAAGTTTAGTTAAAGGAAAATAAATCCTTGGAACCGTCGCATCTGGTTACATTATTACCCGCTGGAACCTGATTTTTAATCTTCAGTACAGTTTTTTTTTTCTTTTGGAGCTGATATTAAAAAAGAAATAACATATGCATATAACTTACAATTTGAAATTTGCTGGTGACTTTTGCCCTTAATGCAGTGCTAGTTTGGCATATAAAAAAATTTTTCTTATGATTTAAACCTATTAGAAGTAAATGCTATTTCAGTAGAAAGGAGTCCTGCTAACTGAATTTTCAACAAAAAGGAAAGAAAAACTCTTTTTCCTACATTGTAGTAACCACAGCCAGCAATAACTGATTTAGCAGTCCAAGACCTATGCATCTTCTCTCAATGATTCCTTCAAGGAGGTGATTTCTTTTTTCTTTTTTGCGTAATATGTTCAGCTGAGTTGACATACTGTACTTAAGTTCATGTCAGGGTATATGAATCCCCAGTTTAAAATTAAATTGCCGATACAACTTTATTGCCATATTACAGAGAGGAATAGATCAGAGTTTAAACCTCAATCTCCACTGTACTCCAGCCCTCTGTAATTCCAAGGCGTTGGATGTATAGAATATGAAAAAAGATTCTCTGACAAGGTTAAGAATCTTTTCCTCCAAAGCTCCTTACAAAGATCTGCCATGCTCAGTGTTCTGAGACTGACCTCGTGGCAGTGAGCACAATGAGCAACGAGGTTGTCATTTATCAGATGTACATTTTCACATCAAACACATCTCAAGCTTTCTGGATAAAAAATAAAAGTGTTAGAATAAATTGTGTGTGATATTAAAGCATCACTCTGGATAATCTAAATTCCGAATTAAAAAAAAAAAAAAACCTTTATTTAAATTCCTTTTTTTAATTACCTTAAGCTTAGTTTAGTGGTGCTTTAGCTCTGAGTCTTCTCTTCTTCTGTTCACTTCCTGCTTGGGTTTTTCTTCAGTTGTCCACATAAGTGCCTGCATGAGGTGGATACTTTCTAATTGAATATCCAGTGGCAGGGTCCTCTTAGGATTCAAAAGAGCATGAAATCTTAACAGGAGGGAAAGCAAGGGACTGGCATCCTCAAGGGGGCATTGCAATGCTAGATCTTTGCCCCCCCCACCCTGAAACGTGCGGTGGTAAGGGATTTGCAGTGGGGACTTAGGTGAGTATATCTGGCTTCATAAAGGTAAAGAGAAAAATGCATAGTAGCATGTGTTAGAAAAGAGTAGGATGAATGATAAAAAAAATACCTGACCACACACACAATAAAGATGAAAACACACAGTTTTCTATGATCAAATGCTTAATGTGGAGAAAATTGACTTAAAATATTGAAGATGGTAATGTATGAATACATATGTGCTTAATAAGTATGCAGGTAGCAATATTTTGTTTTGTATTAGAGAAGATAGAAAGTAGATAGTTTTGTTTATAAATAGTGTTGAGCGAACACGGACTGTATTATTCGTGTTCGTACCGAATAATTGGATTTTTTGTACCCGAACACGGACACGGACACTTTACTGTATGTTCGGGTAAAAATCCGTGTTCGGTCGTTTTATTTCCGGGTTTTGCATGCTTTGGCGCTCTTTTCATGGCGGGCTTTCAACAGCCAATCAACAATCGTTTAACTGGTGTGCCTTAAGCCATCCCAGCCATGCCTGCAAATGTCTCAGTAGCTGTGATTGGCCGTCTGAAGCATGTGACCAAGTCTTTATAAGTTCGAGGCAGCCGCAGCGGCGTCATTATGCTGCTTAGATTCAGGGACAGAGCACACATCAACGTGCTGGCTGCTGATTAGGGAAAGATAGGCAGGAAAAAACCATTTGTGTCCGGATAGAATTGAGGGACAGGTCGGAGTGTTTAGGCAGGGCGAGTTGTAGGCATTTTAGGGATAGAGTCTGCTGAATTATAGGGTCAGTGTCTTCTACAAACTACAATCGATATTGCTGTGTGGGGGGTGGGGTCTGCACTCAATCCTGATCTACGATCTCTTCTCAATCCTGTTAGGGACAGAGTCTGCTGAATTTTAGGGAAACTGTGTTCTACAAACTACAATCGATATTGCTGTGTGGTGTGGGATTGGAGATAGGCAGGTGTCAGTGATCCACATCCATTTTTCTGTGTGTGAGCTGCAGTGAACACAATCTTTTTGGGCTGCAGTGAACACAATCTTTTTGGGCTGCAGTGAACACAATCTTTTTGGGCTGCAGTGAACACAATCTTTTTGGGCTGCAGTGAACAAAATCTTTTTGGGGTGCAGTGAACACAATCCTTTTTGGTGTGCAGTGAACACAATCTTTGTGGGGTGCAGTGAACAAAATCCTTTGTGGGGTGCAGTGAACACAATCTTTTTGGGGTGCAGTGAACAAAATCCTTTTTGGGGTGCAGTGAACAACATCCTTTTTGGGGTGCAGTGAACACAATCTTTTTGGGGTGCAGTGAACAAAATCCTTTGTGGGGTGCAGTGAACACAATCTTTTTGGGGTGCAGTGAACAAAATCTTTTTGGGGTGGAGTGAACAACATCCTTTTTGGGGTGCAGTGAACAAAATCCTTTTTGGGGTGCAGTGAACACAATCTTTTTGGGGTGCAGTGAACACAATCTTTGTGGGGTGCAGTGAACACAATCTTTTTGGGGTGGAGTGAACAACATCCTTTTTGGGGTGCAGTGAACAACATCCTTTTTGGGGTGCAGTGAACACAATCTTTTTGGGGTGCAGTGAACACAATCTTTGTGGGGTACAGTGAACAGAATCTTTGTGGGGTGCAGTGAACACAATCTTTGGGGGGTACAGTGAACACAATCTTTGTGAGGTGCAGTGAACACAATCTTTGTGGGGTGCAGTGAACACAATCATTGTGGGGTGCAGTGAACTCAATCTTTGTGGGGTACAGTGAACACAATCTCATACTTCTGAAGGTTTGAGGGTGCTGCCTGTTCCATACTCCCCCTACTCCTCATCTAGCCTTTTAGGGGTACAAACAATAGTAATTGGGGCCTAGTGTGGTTGTGTACGTGTGATATACATACACTTTTTTGGGATCATATTTTCTATTCCGCTATTTAATCAAAAACCTTTGGGGATCAGTTAAATTGGGGGATAGTCTGTGTTGGTACGTGTGAGAGAGATCCACCTTTCCAAGTTGTTGGGGTTCATCTCATACTTCTGAAGGTTTGAGGGTGCTGCCTGTTCCATACTCCCCCTACTCCTAGCCTTTTAGGGGTACAAACAATAGTAATTGGGGCCTAGTGTGGTTGTGTACGTGTGATATACATACACTTTTTTGGGATCATATTTTCTATTCCGCTATTTAATCAAAAACCTTTGGGGATCAGTTAAATTGGGGGATAGTCTGTGTTGGTACGTGTGAGAGAGATCCACCTTTCCAAGTTGTTGGGGTTCATCTCATACTTCTGAAGGTTTGAGGGTGCTGCCTGTTCCATACTCCCCCTACTCCTAGCCTTTTAGGGGTACAAACAATAGTAATTGGGGCCTAGTGTGGTTGTGTACGTGTGATATACATACACTTTTTTGGGATCATATTTTCTATTCCGCTATTTAATCAAAAACCTTTGGGGATCAGTTAAATTGGGGGATAGTCTGTGTTGGTACGTGTGAGAGAGATCCACCTTTCCAAGTTGTTGGGGTTCATCTCATACTTCTGAAGGTTTGAGGGTGCTGCCTGTTCCATACTCCCCCCTACTCCTAGCCTTTTAGGGGTACAAACAATAGTAATTGGGGCCTAGTGTGGTTGTGTACGTGTGATATACATACACTTTTTTGGGATCATATTTTCTATTCCGCTATTTAATCAAAAACCTTTGGGGATCAGTTAAATTGGGGGATAGTCTGTGTTGGTACGTGTGAGAGAGATCCACCTTTCCAAGTTGTTGGGGTTCATCTCATACTTCTGAAGGTTTGAGGGTGCTGCCTGTTCCATACTCCCCCTACTCCTAGCCTTTTAGGGGTACAAACAATAGTAATTGGGGCCTAGTGTGGTTGTGTACGTGTGATATACATACACTTTTTTGGGATCATATTTTCTATTCCGCTATTTAATCAAAAACCTTTGGGGATCAGTTAAATTGGGGGATAGTCTGTGTTGGTACGTGTGAGAGAGATCCACCTTTCCAAGTTGTTGGGGTTCATCTCATACTTCTGAAGGTTTGAGGGTGCTGCCTGTTCCATACTCCCCCTACTCCTAGCCTTTTAGGGGTACAAACAATAGTAATTGGGGCCTAGTGTGGTTGTGTACGTGTGATATACATACACTTTTTTGGGATCATATTTTCTATTCCGCTATTTAATCAAAAACCTTTGGGGATCAGTTAAATTGGGGGATAGTCTGTGTTGGTACGTGTGAGAGAGATCCACCTTTCCAAGTTGTTGGGGTTCATCTCATACTTCTGAAGGTTTGAGGGTGCTGCCTGTTCCATACTCCCCCTACTCCTAGCCTTTTAGGGGTACAAACAATAGTAATTGGGGCCTAGTGTGGTTGTGTACGTGTGATATACATACACTTTTTTGGGATCATATTTTCTATTCCGCTATTTAATCAAAAACCTTTGGGGATCAGTTAAATTGGGGGATAGTCTGTGTTGGTACGTGTGAGAGAGATCCACCTTTCCAAGTTGTTGGGGTTCATCTCATACTTCTGAAGGTTTGAGGGTGCTGCCTGTTCCATACTCCCCCTACTCCTAGCCTTTTAGGGGTACAAACAATAGTAATTGGGGCCTAGTGTGGTTGTGTACGTGTGATATACATACACTTTTTTGGGATCATATTTTCTATTCCGCTATTTAATCAAAAACCTTTGGGGATCAGTTAAATTGGGGGATAGTCTGTGTTGGTACGTGTGAGAGAGATCCACCTTTCCAAGTTGTTGGGGTTCATCTCATACTTCTGAAGGTTTGAGGGTGCTGCCTGTTCCATACTCCCCCTACTCCTAGCCTTTTAGGGGTACAAACAATAGTAATTGGGGCCTAGTGTGGTTGTGTACGTGTGATATACATACACTTTTTTTGGATCATATTTTCTATTCCGCTATTTAATCAAAAACCTTTGGGGATCAGTTAAATTGGGGGATAGTCTGTGTCGGTACGTGTGAGAGAGATCCACCTTTCCAAGTTGTTGGGGTTCATCTCATACTTCTGAAGGTTTGAGGGTGCTGCCTGTTCCATACCCCCCCTACTCCTCATCTAGCCTTTTAGGGGTACAAACAATAGTAATTGGGGCCTAGTGTGGTTGTGTACGTGCGAGATACATACACTTTTTTTGATCATATTTCCTATTCCGCTATTCAATAAAAACCTTTGAGGATCAATTGAATTGCGGGATAGTCTGTGTCGGTACGTGTGAGAGAGATCCACCTTTCCAAGTTGTTGGGGTTCATCTCATACTTCTGAAGGTTTGAGGGTGCTGCCTGTTCCATACTCCCCCTACTCCTCATCTAGCCTTTTAGGGGTACAAACAATAGTAATTGGGGCCCAGTGTGGTTGTGTACGTGTGATATACATACACTTTTTTTGGATCATATTTTCTATTCCGCTATTTAATTTAACTGGGCCTCCATGCGAGACCTGTGTGCCTTGTTGCGCTGTTTTGAGTACTCCACCAACATGGCCAGTGGCAATGACGCCGTTCTCAGCTTAACTATCCCACTTCTATGCCTCCTTGAAAAAACAATTCGGGCGATGATGGAAGAGGATGTGGCACAGGATGAGGAGGAGGAGGAGGATGAAGAGGTAACATTTCCAAGGCTTTCAGGGCAGTCATTCGCAAGGGGCTCCGAGGGTGGGTTCCTGCACACGCAAACGCCAGGGACGCAATTGTCCAGCAGGGGCACAGTTCTGGAGGATGAGGAGGATGAGGAGGAGGAGGAGCTGGAGGAGGAGATGGAACCATGTTCACAGCAGGGTGGCACCCAGGCCAGCTCATGGCCATCACTGGTGCGTGGCTGGGGGGATACAGAGGATACGGACGATACACCTCCCACAGAGGACAGCCTTTCGTTGCCTCTGGGCAGCCTGGCACACATGAGCGATTACATGCTGCAGTGTCTCCACAACGACCGCCGAGTTGCCCACATTCTAACTTGTGCTGATTACTGGGTGGCCACGCTGCTGGATCCCCGTTACAAGGACAACGTACCGTCCTTAATTCACTCACTGGAGCGCGATCGCAAGATGCGCGAGTACAAGCGCACGCTGGTAGACGCCATGCTGCTGGCATTCCCATCTGACAGCGGGGCCACAGTGGAAGCACAAGGCAGAGGAGGAGGAGGAGGAGGTCGCCAACGCAACCAGGGCACCGCCAGCACCTCAGAAGGCAGGGTTAGCATGGCCGAAATGTGGAAAAGCTTTGTCAGCACGCCACAACAAACAGCAGCACCAGCAGCTCAGATGGAACGTCTTAGCAGGAGGCAGCATTTTACCAACATGGTGGAGCAGTATGTGTGCACACGCCTACATGTAGTGAATGACGGGTCTGCCCCCTTCAACTTCTGGGTCTCCAAATTGGGCACATGGCTTGAGCTTGCCCTTTACGCCTTGGAGGTGCTGGCGTGCCCTGCAGCCAGTGTATTATCTGAACGGGTATTTAGCACGGCTGGGGGCGTTATAACAGACAAGCGCAGCCGCCTGTCCAGAGACAATGTGGACAAGCTCACGTTCATTAAAATGAACCAGGCATGGATCCCACGGGACTTTTCCGTACCTTATGCAGAATAGCAATGGATACCGACCTTACCCACCCATTGTTCCATTTTTGCTCTTTCTCACTCTTTTGGGGTGTACCCTCATTTAAAATTTTTGAAAAGAAGCAGTGTTGGCTACCTCGTCCTCCTCCTCAGGGCCAGATTAATGTAGGGGCTATTGGAGCTGCAGCTCCAGGCCCCTACCTTTTATATAGGCCCCGGGTTGGCCATATTCACTGTTACCGCTCTTCTGTCACTTGTAAACACAGAAGTCTGGCTTCTATGCTCGCTTCCCCAGGCAGCACCCTCAGAACCTCCCCACACAGCGTGAAGGCCGGACAAGGAGGGACAGTTGGCGATGCATGGATGTGTTTATGGGCTTCAGAGACAGCATCCCATGTTGAATTAGGCATGCATGGCTGCACCCTTCCTCCTCTGGGTGCATGGCAAGGCACGGCCCTTAAGGCCCTTCAAAATCCTCAGCACCAAGCCCATGATGCTGTTAATCCGGCCCTGGTCCTCCTCCACCGCCGCTTCCACCTACACCGCCCATAGGTGTGCGCAGCCTATTGCATTAAGGTGTGCACCCCAAAGTTGAAATACACATGCATGTGTTTGCCAGCAGGGAGAGTAATGTATCGGGGCCATGTACCTGTAGGCAAGGAGAAATAGAGCAGAGCAGGTCCCAGGGAGATCTTTCCCATCTCCTCACTGGCAATGCTATGTGCCCTAGGTGATTAGGGTGTGCCCAGGCACACCCAGCACACCCTGTGCGCACGCCTATGTCACCGCTAGGCTTGTGACGGTATCAGATTTTCATGCTGCGATTAATTGATTAAGGTTTTGCCACGGTATACGGTATTATCACGGTATTCTATTATTAAATTTAAATTATTAAATTTCCACCTCACTTCAATTTCATTGCTGAATTTAGGGGCTTTGGTTCACTTATGCACATTATTATATAGTCAGTCAGTACAGACTCTGTGAACCAGGCCTAAAATAGGTCATCAAGCAGTGTCTGGCCTAACTGGTGATAACTGGTTCTGGCGCTCGGCTCCGATCCGATGGCCTGGTCATTAAGAGGGCAAATCCTTGTGGTCAAGAAGTGGTTAAACCTGAAGGAGGTGTTGTTTATAAATTACTTTACTATTGCTTTAGGCCTGGTTCACATGTATGCGGGTTGGTGGTTCACATTTGCACAGGCATAGCAGCCCATTGATTTGAATGGGCTGCTATGCCCTCATTTTCCGCAGAAAAAAGGTGCATGCAGCATTTTTTTAAAATTCAGTGGCCTTGAAATCCATCCTGCTTTTGCACCATGCGACTAACCTGCAGTTCCTGCTCTGGCAAGCTTTCTGCATTTTTTGTATACGTGGGCACGGCATTTAAAAATAAACAGTTTGCGTGTGCAGCAACGGCAGGTAAGTCGCATGGTGCAAAAGAAGGATGGATTTCATGGCCACTGCATTTTTTTAAATTCTGCATGCACCTTTTTTCAGCTGAAAACGCAGGCATAGCAGCTCAAGCCCATTCACATCAATGGGCTGCTATGCCTGTGCAAATGTGGGCCCCCAACCCGCATACATGTGAACCAGGCCTAAAGCAATAGTAAAGTCATTAATTGGTTAAACCTGCAGGAGGACCGGTGTTTTTATCTATTAATGACTTTACTATTGCTTTAGGCCTGGTTCACATGTATGCGGGTTGGGGGCCCACATTTGCACAGGCATAGCAGCCCATTGATGTGAATGGGCTTGAGCTGCTATGCCTGCGTTTTCAGCTGAAAAAAGGTGCATGCAGAATTTAAAAAAATGCAGTGGCCATGAAATCCATCCTTCTTTTGCACCATGCGACTTACCTGCCGTTGCTGCACACGCAAACTGTTTATTTTTAAATGCCGTGCCCACGTATACAAAAAATGCAGAAAGCTTGCCAGAGCAGGAACTGCAGGTTAGTCGCATGGTGCAAAAGCAGGATGGATTTCAAGGCCACTGAATTTAAAAAAAATGCTGCATGCACCTTTTTTCTGCGGAAAATGAGGGCATAGCAGCCCGTTCAAATCAATGGGCTGCTATGCCTGTGCAAATGTGGGCCGCCAACCCGCATACATGTGAACCGCCAACCCGCATACATGTGAACCACCAACCCGCATACATGTGAACCAGGCCTAAAGCAATAGTAAAGTCATTAATAGATAAAAACACCGGTCCTCCTGCAGGTTTAACCACTTCTGGATCGCAAGGATTTGCCCCTTTAAAGACCAGGCCATCGGATCAGAGCGTCAGGACCAGTCATCACCAGGTAGGCCAGACACTGCTTGATGGCTATATAATAATGTAATGTGGGCTGCTAGGCGTGTGTGTGTGTATATATATATTTATTAGAGCTGCACGATTCTGGCCAAAATGAGAATCACGATTTTTTAGCTTGGAATAAAGATCACGATTCTCTCACGATTCTCTGTGTAACAAAAAAAAAAAAAATTGGGATAACTTTACTGTTACGTTTTTTTTTTTTTTTTATTCATTAAAGTCTAATCATTGCGTTTGAAAGACTGCTGCGCAAATACAGTGTGACATAAAATATTACAACAATCGCCATTTTATTCTGTAGGGTCTCTGCTAAAAAAATATATAAAATGTTTGGGGGTTCTAAGTACTTTTCTAGCAAAAAAAAAACTGATTTTAACTTGCAAGCAGCAAGTGTCAGAAAAAGATCCAGTCTTTAAGAGGTTAAACTTCCTTTCTCCCTGGCAGAGGGAAGGAAAAGATACAAATGTAATCATTTTTGTTTATAGTTAGGAGACTTAATGCTGAAAGGTGTTAGCTGAGTGAGTGAATGAGTCATCCAGCTCACTGAAATGTATCAATTCACAAGTCAGGCAGACTTGACAGAGAAACTCGGTATTTTAAAAATGCCACAATAACAATACCGTGGCTATGCAATACCGCGATATATCGAATTACCGAAAACCGGCATATGTCTAGTCACCGCCACATCCACCACCACCTCAACCTCCCTCCTACTCCATATGGGCCTCGTCCTTCAGAGATGAAGAAGAACATTGTTTTATTTTTCTGTTTTTTTTTGTTGTTTTAAGTTATTTCCCTATCCACATTTGTTTGCAGAGCACTTGCCATGCTCTTAATTACGTTTTGCTGCCATTTGCAGCACTCTAGCCCTTTCCTTTGGTGTTTTAGAGCCATTTTAGTGCCTTAAAGTTCGGGTCCCCATTGACTTCAATGGGGTTCGGTGTCCGGGAAAAGTTCGGTAAAAGTCCGGGACACGGACCCGGACTTTTTTTTAAAGTTCGGCCGAACCCGTCGAACACGGACATCTAGGTGTTCGCTCAACCCTATTTATAAACTGTTATTACAAAGAACATGTGTCAAAGTGACTATATTCATACAGCTTTTATAAACCTTGCGGTGCTTTTGTTATCTTTCAAAGACTGGGACAAGCAAATACCCACATCCAAATTAATGCTTGGTGTTACACCACCTGATTTTCTCATCGGTGTTATCAGCAGACACAGGTGGAGGCAGGATCAAAGGTAACATTTGCAATTTAGAGCAGAGTGTATTGAAGCTCCTGAGTGCCCTGGAGGATAACTGCAAAAACATACTGATGCATGCTACTATTTTTTTTAGAAACTATTGCATATCATTTAAAAAAAAAAGTGCAGTCCCCTGCAAACTTACCACTTTGATGCCCAGGATCAGTCCTCTTCCCCATAGAGTACAATCCAGCATCAAATAACCTACTTTCTGTGAGCCTAGGACATCATGGACATGCCCCTTGGGGGTATGTCATCAAGTCAGCCAATGCTCACAATTGAATGCTGCAGAAAATGGCACTCACTTTACTATACCCACCCACTCGAAGACGAAGAGGATTCTCAAGAGCACGTGCTTCTTCTAGAAACATATGTAAACATTTTTGGAGGGGGAGCTGGAATTAAACTTTTAAGAAAAACTGTGGCCATGGTTTGGAGTATCAACTATTGATGTATTATTCAAAAACAAGAAAAGCGCTCCAAACAAACTTTACTAACCTCTGTAGCTGCAGGATCTATAGAAAAATTAATCCTCAAAGGAAGACCAGGGACATTGTTCAAGTTTAGTATCAACACTCTGTTCTCTTCCCTCTTTCTGGGCACCTGCCCTGTGTTTACATTACAGATTAGAAAGCTGGCAGGCTGCCAAGTCACTGCTGGGAGGGAGGAGCAAAACAATTTGCTGATAGAAAACTAAAAATGTATTTTTTCCTAAAGATTTGAGCATAAATCACTCTATGGTCCTTTCAGCTATAAAGATAAATGAGAGTGAAGAATGGATTCTCTTCCTGGGAAATGAACCAGTTATCTAATTAAAGTAATTGGTATCAGAAGAGCTACTACAACCAGCATATAACCTTAACTATAATTATGATGCACACCAGTATGGAAATAATACAAGCTTTATATAGGAAAAAGTTATTAATTGTACATAAATCCAATGTACAAACAAGTACTATCAGCAAAGGACCTTATAGGAGTCCTGGTGGTATTGTGCCCATATACCTGGGTATATGGTATATCGTTATTATTAGACACACCTCTAGATAAATGATGGTGCAAAGTTCAGTTGCAGGGGCACCTGAGGATGGTTGCAATGCAGCATTCCTCTTGGTGTAAGAGACCTGAAGACAAGATCTGCAGTGAGAGGGAAACCCTCCGGTGGTTAGCCTGGAACGCAATTTCTCACACACAGAAACTGGGTGACCAGGGACGGTGCTAGACTATTTTACGCCCTAGGCAAGACCAGCTACTTGCGCCCCCCCAAAAAAAAATAAATAAAAAGGGAAGGGGTTAAAAACTTCTCTATGTCGTACCCAGTGACCCTGATCTGATGGTTCCTCCATGTTATGCTGTCGTACCCAGTAACCCCCATATTCCTCTATATCACACCTGGGGACCCTGATGTCCCTCTATGTCACACCCAGGGACCCTGATGTTTTTCCATGTCACATTCTGGGACCCCAAAATTCCTCCATGTCTTGCTGTCATACCCACTGACCCCGATGTTCCTCCATGTGGCACCCAGGGACCCCCGTGTTCCTCCATGTGGCACCTAGGGACCCCGTGTTCCTCCATGTTATGCTGTCATACCCAGTGACCCCAATGTTCCTATATGTCACCCCAGGGGCCCCTGATGTTCCTCCATGTCATACCCGGAGAGACCCTGATGTTCCTCCATGTCATACCCGGAGAGACCCTGATGTTCCTCCATGTCACACCTTGGGACCTCAATCCCCCATGGCACACCCAAGGACCCCAATTCCTCATGGCACACCTGGTGACCCTGAACCCCTGTTACACCCGGTGACCCCTATCTCACACCTGGGGACTCTGATTCCCCATGGCACACCTGGTGACCCCAATTCCCTTTCACTCCAGGGATCCTCCATGTCACACCCAGGGACCCGGATCCCCTGTTCTGGGGACACTCACTGGGCGGTATGAAGAGAGTGCCCCGCACTCTCCCCTTCTTCACTGTGATTCCTTTTCCCAGGACACTCCTCTTCTGGACCACAGTGGTCACCACAGCTCCAACCGGCTCCTGGTGGAGGAAGAAGCAGCAGTCAGAGAGCTCCGCACCTCCTTCATCACCAACATCCTCAGACCATTCCGGTGCCTCGTTGGCCGTCGCCTCTGCTCCAGTAAAGGTGTCACCCTCCAGTGCCGAGCTCTGGCTCAGGTTCAGCTCACCTCCACTCCCTGCTTAGTACTGACCCAGGGAAATGACGGCTGCCCACCAGCTCAGTGCAGAGAATCACTTCCTGCCCGGGGTTTAGGCCGCTCAGCTCCAGCCGAAGAGGATCATCATGCAGGCAGCACTACAGTGGGCTCCCTTCCTGCCTTCTGGGGCCCCCTAAAGCCAAGGCTTGGTAGTTCCACCGCTGCCCCAGACACCTGGCATCTTCCTCTGTCCCTTCTTCTTCCTCCCCCACTGCCACCCCTCCCCTCAGCTCACAAGGATCATTAATAAAGGAGAGAGAGTGCCGACTCCTGGCTGCGCCCCTAGGTGGCAATGCGCCCTAGGCGGCTGCCTAGTTTGCCTAGTGGAAGCACCGGCCCTGCGGGTGACACTGTGTGGCACTGGAAGTCAGCCTATCTACTCTGTGCTTTAGTCCCTAGTCGTTTATAGTCTGGCTTGCAGTTCAACCACTGACTAGTCTACTAGAAGTGTCCGTCAGATGACTCTTGTACTCTTGTACTCTTTCAGAGCATCACTCTTATTGTGTGGATTTTCAAAATGATCCCATAGCCTGGGGAGATTCTTAAAGTATTTACGGATGGAAGCAAGTTATAGGGAGTCTTTTTACATTTTAGACATATGCAGTCCCCAGCTATGGGATCCAGTGCTTATTTTCTGATCTCTAAAATGCTTGTCTATTGGGCAGGTCTGGCCTAATTGAAAATAATAGATTCTGTATGAGACTAACTGAGCAGTCATTAATCAGGGATGCTAATTAGGAATAAGAGTTGAGTTTAGGTCCATGTAGAGTTAAACTCAAACCGTATATGTTCGCCTTTTACCGAACTGGCCAACTAAATGGCCAGTTTGGCTACCGACCAAACCTCTGGCTGCTGCAGCCGGAAGTCATTCATCTAGTTTTGACTTCACTACTGTCACTAGGTGAATGACTTCCTGTTCCTTGGTTGCTAGGATGTAAGTGGTCACCTACATCTAAGTAACCCCATATGCTGTGCATCTGCCTGCATCCTAGCAACCAAAATAATTGGTTGTTAGGATGCCACTGACCACCTAGTCATTAGGTGCAGCAAAAAAAATAAATAAATATACAAACAAAGAAATTACATGGGATCCCCTCCAAGATCCAACAGAGAGCCTTATCTGAGCATGCAACCCTTCTCTGCCAGGTAAAGAGGGCAGTGTGTCTGCTTCCACAAGTAATCGGGTGAGGCCAAGTTATTGTTGTCCTTATCTATTGTAAATCGTGCAGTTGGAGTATCCCAATATTACCTTCTCCCATCCAAGTTCCTGAATAAATATAAAAACCAAATACCCGGGACTGTTTATTGCAAACGGGAGTAAGCCGGATATGTGAAAAAAAAACCCTAGAAAATGTCTGCAGGTAATCAGAGGGAGGCCTAAGAAGTCAACACACAGCAAGCCCTACGGGTACAGTGCTACATGTACATAGGAACCAATACTGTCAATACAGTAGGAGTTTACAAAGAAAATGAGTTTCTACAGCAGCATTTGCAGACTTTACTCCCAGCCCTTCAAGCTAAGGGGAGAAGAAAACTGAGCAGTCATGTGACCGCTAATCAAAAGGAAAACGTAGTATTTACAGACATTTTTTAAAAAATATCGACTAAAGGGTATGCTAAGACAAGCTGTTTTATATATTATTTACTTTAATGCTTGTTTTGTCAATGGTATCATTTCAAACAGAATAAAACTTACCCTAATTGATTGATGTCATTCATTCTAACCAACTTATTTACAAAAAATGCAAGATCAGCTGCCATTTTTATGATTTATTTATATTGCAGAGTTCAGCTTTAAAAATTTAGAGAAGCAATACATCAAATAAATGATTAATTTGACCTCTCAAATCTGGTCCCTCAGGATAACAGCAGCTCATCCAGGGCTAGAAATGGGTCACATGAACCAGTGGACCCAAGGCAACAGCCACTTTTTCTTTTATGATGAAAGAGGTCTTGCTAAGAAGTATGCTTTCAATGAAACCTCTCTTGAACAAAACTAAGGTTCTCATTGTTGACCTCCTTCTGATAACAGTTGTAACACTATCCCTGCAGGGGCTGCTGAAAATGTTAAGTTCTTCTACTTTTTCAAGAGATGACCCATCCTGTAACTGGTCCCACAGTACTGTAAGATCCTTGGTATATTCAATGCCTTTTCTGCCTTTTTACTTCCGGGTTGCGTTCCACCACTCAGGTAGGTGGAATGCATACAGGTGTGGTAATGATTCACAGCGCTGACGTCATCATCAGGCGCCGCATAGGGCGCCTATTTCAACTGACGGTCTGCACTCACACATCGTTCGTGCAACCGCTCCTGATAGATGCCTAACCTGACGCTGCCGAATCTTCCAGTGACACACCCCATTCCTGGATTGACCGGAGCCTCGCTACCTCGCTCTACTACTAATTGCTTCCTGGCTATTGATAAGTACCCCACAGGGGACCCCCTCCTTATCAACAACACTTGCTAACTATTACCTACATTATTGAACTGATTGCTAGCTCTATACATCTTGCTCTTAATATCTACTACCTGCATTGCTGAATTAGATTGCTAGCTCTCATACATCCTGCTTGCTAATACCTAAACCTGCATTACTGAACTAGCCTATCAACTCTTGTACATCTTGCCTACTGCTATTTACCACCTGTTGCATGTACTAGATTGCTAGCTCTTGAGATTACTATTCATCACCACTTGCTACCATTACTCAGAACCTATACCATCAGTGTATTATATTACTGCTACTTGCATTTAGTACCTGTCACTCTCATAACATCACTTACTGAGTGTTTGTACATGTGCATACTGAACCAGGCTGAACCACTATGATGAGTCAAGAGAGTTGGATCAGGTGATTTAACATTTCTCTACAAGACTACTGAGTGGAACTCTTCAGCTGTAGATCCAGTCCATTGACATAAAAAGTCAGAGCGTTACAGATTGCACGAACCTAAAAAATGGATCCAGCAGATATGGCCACTCATGTCATGCACCTAACTCAAAAAGTAGAAACATTAGTTCATACCATCACTGAAGTACAAAAGGAAAATCATACCTTAAGACAACAGGTAGCCCGTGTATCACAACTTACTGCTGCTCAACCCCGTGAACCCAAGATAAACCCTCCACAAGTGTTCACTGGTGACCGGAAAAAATTTTGTGAGTTTACAAACGCATGTCAATTGCTTTTCAGTTTAAAACCTCGCACTTATAATACAGACCGCATTAAAGTCTGTACTACTATCTCTTATATGTCAGGTGATCCACAGGCCTGGGCAGATTCCTTTTTTGAGAAAGATGACCCTATTCTCAACTCATATCCTGCGTTTCTAGCAGAATTCTCTCGCCTCTATGAAGATCCAAATCGGCAAGGTACTGCTGACAGTCAACTGAGAGCCTTAAGACAGGGAAGGAGACCTGTTGAGGACTTTGTAGTGGAGTTCAAGAGATGGACCCTTGATTCAGGGTGGAATGATGCATCTCTACGAACCCAGTTCAGGCTTGGTCTATCCGAAGCCATAAAGGATGAGCTCGCCCGGGTGGATTTACCTGGCACCTTGGATGCTTTAATACAGCTTAGCATCAACATTGACAGACGATTACGAGAAAGGAAGGCTGAGAAGACGGGAGTCTCACCACCCAATCCTTCTCGTTTTTCGTCTTCTGAACCTACTCCTATGGAGGTAGGGATCATACGCTCTCCACTATCAACTGCTGAACGAGCCAGGAGAAAATCCTCGAATCTTTGCATGTATTGTGCTTCAGCTGATCATCTAATAAGCGTCTGTCCCCTTGTCCGCAAAAAAGAGGGTGAGTGTTCACATATATTATTAGGGGGGTTAACGACTTCTATATCTAATCCCTATCTTTTCATTCAATTGATTTTGCAGTGGGACCAAAATAGGATCACTACTAAGGCTATGATCGACACAGGATCTTGTGGGAACTATATTGACACTAATTTTGTTACCTTAAATAAAATACCTATTATTTCAAAATCAATACCAGTCTCTGTTAGTTTAATTAATGGTGTTCCATTATCTTCTGGTCCAATTACTAAACAAACTCAAGCACTTCTAGTTACTGAAAATGAGATGCATGTTGAGACAAACATTTTCGATGTGTTACCTTCACCACATTTCCCAATTATTCTGGGACTCCCCTGGTTACACTTGCATCAACCTAACATCGATTGGAAAACAAGAACACTGACTTTCCCTTCTCACTACTGTGAGACAACGTGTAAAATCCAATCCTACCAAAATGTCCTTTCTATGCTGTCAGATCAAACCCCACCACCATGTTATCAGGATCTGTCCGAAGTTTTTCTTGAGAAAAATGCTCAAGCGTTGCCTCCACACCGGGACTATGATTGTTCCATCGATCTACTCCCTAACAGTAAATTACCCTTTGGACATGTATATCCTCTATCTCAGGATGAACTTTCTCATCTCAAGCAATACTTGGATGAGAATTTAGCTAAGGGGTTTATCAGACCCTCTACCTCTCCCACAGCTGCCGGACTTTTCTTTGTCCGCAATAAAGATCAAAGTCTTAGGCCTATCATTGACTATAGGCAATTGAACAACATCACAATAAAGGATCGCTATCCTTTACCTTTAATCCCTGAATTGATTGAACAGGTGCGTGGAGCCACTTACTTTTCTAAGTTGGACCTAAAAGGTGCATATAATCTCATCCGTATACGTAAAGGGGATGAGTGGAAGACGGCATTCAGAACCAGGAATGGACTGTTTGAATTCCTGGTAATGCCCTTTGGATTATGCAACGCTCCCGCAGCATTCCAACGTTTCATAAACTATATTTTCAGGGATCTACTTGATGTTTGTGTTGTGGTATATCTGGGCGATATACTTATCTACTCGCAATCGTTGTCTGAACATGTAAGACATGTGCGACTTGTTCTTGCTAGATTACTTTCACACAATCTATATGTGAAATTGAAGAAATGCCTATTCCATATGGAAGAAGTTCCATTTCTGGGATACGTCATATCAAAAAACGGCATCCAGATGGATAAAAGCAAGATATCATGTATTCTAGATTGGCCTATACCAACAACTCGTAAGGCATTACAACGATTTCTTGGGTTTTCAAATTTCTATAGAAAATTCATAAAAAACTTCTCTACCATCGTAAGACCATTAACTCAACTTACAAGTGTGAAAAAGACGTACAAATGGTCTGAAGACGCTAATCAAGCTTTCAACCTATTAAAGACAAGTTTCACATCTGCTCCCATATTACGTCATCCAGACCCATCTTTACAATACATCTTAGAGGTGGATGCATCCAATATGGCCGTAGGAGCAGTTCTCTCTCAGAGACCAACAAGTAAGTCTCCTCTACACCCTGTTGCTTTCTTTTCTAAAGCACTAAGTGCTCCTGAACTCAACTATCCAGTGGGTGAAAAGGAGCTACTTGCCATAAAATTGGCACTTGAAAATTGGCGACATTTGCTTGAAGGTACTCGGCTACCAATACTCATATATACTGACCACAAGAATCTCCAATACCTTCAAACCAATAAAACACTTTCCCATCGGCAAGTTCGTTGGTCATTATTCTTTTTAAGATTTAATTTCCTAGTGACCTACAAACCAGCAGAGAAAAACAAGAAGGCTGATGCATTATCTCGGTTAACTGAAGATAACTGTGTAGAAATCCCCTCACGTCCTATTATACCACAAGATCGTATCGTGGGCGTTGTTCGTTCCTTGAAGGAAGAGATTCTGCATAGTCTAAGATTGGACTCACCACCACCTCATTTACATTCCGATGCAGAAGGCTTTCTCTACTTTGATGATAAACTTTACATACCTCCTGATGTTCGTTCTAAGATCCTGGAACTATCACATGATGTACCTATGGCAGAACATATGGGTATGACCAAAACATTAAATCTGCTCACCAGGTAATTTTGGTGGCCTGGAATGAAAACATCCGTACAGAAGTTCGTTTCCTCATGTGACACCTGTGCTAGGTATAAATCCGACACTTCAAAACCGTTCGGATTACTCTGCAGTTTACCCATACCCAAAGTTCCATGGGAAGTTGTGTCCCTAGACTTTATAGTGGAATTACCACCTTCCAAGGGATTTACCACCGTTCTAGTGTCAGTGGACCATCTGACTAAGATGGCACATTTTGTTCCCATTCGCAGATTACCTTCTTCCAAGGAGACAGCGGAACTATTAGTTAAACATGTATTTAAATTACATGGAATCCCAAACACTCTCATATCAGACAGGGGTTCACAATTTATTTCCAAGTTTTGGCAATCCTTATGCCGTATATTACGTATTGAGCGAAAGCTTACTTCACCTTACCATCCACAAACTAATGGACAAACTGAGCGGGTCAACCAATGTATCGAACAGTATCTGCGCTGTTACACTTCTTATTTACAGGATGATTGGGCGGATCTTCTTCCTCTAGCGGAATTTGCTTATAATAATGCAACCCACAGTACTACCAAGCAAAGTCCGTTTTTCCTTAATTATGGGTTTCATCCCACACTCCTTCCTCCACGTATTTTACCTTCAAGTAATCCGGTAGCCACTGACTACCTCACACAAATAAAGGATTCATTGGATTTACTCAACACCACCATCTCTCATGCCCACAGCCAGCAGAAGCGGTACTACGATCTCCGTAGAAGACCTTCTCCCCAATATACTGTTGGGGATCTTGTTTGGTTATCCACAAAAAATCTGAGATTGAAAATCCCCAGCAAAAAACTTGGACCTTTATTTTTGGGGCCTTTCCCGATCGAAAAACTCATTGGAACATCTGCAGTCCGTCTTACATTACCGATGGACTTAAAGATACACCCCATATTCCATGTATCTCTACTAAAACCTCATATACCTAATCAGGAGATTAGATCTACCACCTCGCCTCCACCTCCGGTACAAGTAGAAGGAGAAGAGTATGAGGTACGAGAGATTCTGGATTCTCGAATCCATAGAGGGAAACTTCAATATCTAGTCAGGTGGAGGTAATTGTAGCCGTATTAGTGCACTTGCGACAGAGACCATTGAGTACTGTCCGTGATACTTTTTTTATTTGCACTAACATACAATTTTTCAGGACAAGCTTTCGGGGTATGTCCCCTTCATCAATATCCAAGCAGTACTGATCCACAAAATGTTAGCAGCATGGTAAAGAAACACAAAATCTCCAAACCAAAGGAAAAAAAAAAAAAAAAAAAGGAAAAAACCAAACAAACATAAGTTAAACTGGCATGGTAATAAAACTAGCTTGATTAGTGAGATAAGATAGAGGGAGAGTTGAAGACAGGGGAAGGTGGGGGGGGGGACAGTCACGGAGGGGGTCGTAAAACTGTAGGATAATGAGTAAGGAAACCCATATCTAAGTTTAAGCCGTTATTTTTTGTGTCAAAAAGAAGTATCATTCTTAGTTCAAAAGTTTTCCTTTCCTGCATGGTTCTGAAATTCCCTTTAAGAACTAAAACATTGAGGTCTTCTATAGTGTGGTCCGGTTGTGAAAAATGATGTCCCACAGGTGTACAGAAACTATCTTCTTTATGTTCCTTGATGGTATGTCTGTGCAAATTCATCCTCGCTTGCAACTTCTGTCCTGTTTCACCTATATAAGATCCTTTGTTACATCTTTTGCATTGGATGAGGTACACAACATTACTGGAGGTGCAGTTGTATGATCCCATAATATTAAAGGTCCCATTTGTGTGTGTAACACTTTTAGACAGATTGATCTGGTTGCACAGTTTGCAGCGTTTTTTATGGCAGGGTTTGCTCCCATTATTTGCGACTTCATAATCAGAATGAAGTTTTCTGCTGATTAGTTTATGTCTGAGGTTGGGTGGTTGTCTGAAAGCCAGTATTGGAGGTTGTTGGAATATTCCTTTCAGAGTTTCATCTTCTGCTATGATAGGTTGTAAATCTTTGATTATCTTTCTTATCCCTTCTAGTGCTGGATTGTATGTGGTGACTAGAGGCACCTGTTATTTGTTTTTTTCTCTTTGTATTGGAGAAGATTTTCCCTTTGGGTTTTCAAGGCTGTGTTGGCCGGTGTTGATGGTTTTGTCTTTGTAACCTTTCTTACGGAAGGAGTTTGCTAGAGTTCTGAGATGTTTATCTCTGTCTTTTGGGTCTGAACAGATTCGGTGGTATCTGATGGCCTGGCTGTGTATGATGGCCCGTTTAGTGTGTTGGGGGTGAAAACTGGAACTGTGGAGATAGCTGCATCGGTCAGTCGGTTTCCTGTATATTGAAGTATGAAGCTTGTCATCTCTGATGTATACTGTGGTGTCTAGGAAGTTGACATGCCTGCTAGAATAATCCATTTTAAGTTTGATAGATGGGTGAAAGGTGTTGATCAATGAAAAAAATTGTTTGAGATTTTCCTCACCTTCTGTCCATATGATGAAAATATCATCAATATAGCGATAATATCTGTATGGCTTATATTGTATGCTGTTCAGGAATTTGTCCTCCAGATCAGCCATAAATAAGTTTGCATACTGGGGTGCCATTTTACTTCCCATAGCAGTACCCATACACTGGAGATAGATGTCGTTATTGAAAGTGAAGTAGTTGTGTGTAAGAATGAATTCGATGAGCTGTGTAACATCCTCAGCACTGTATTTGTGGTTTGGTGTGGATGATAGGAATCTGTGACATGCAGCCACTCCATCCTTGTGAGGGATGTTACTATACAGCGATTCTACATCCATAGTGACTAGAAGTGTATTTGGTGGTAATTGCTGTATATTGTTAAGCTTGTTAAGAAAGTCAGTAGTGTCTTGAAGGAAACTCGCAGTATTCATGACTAATGGTTTTAAAATATTTTCTACAAGGCCTGAGATATGTTCGGTAAGTGTATTCATACCTGTTATGATGGGTCTGCCTGGATTTCCTGGCTTGTGAATCTTGGGCAGCATGTAGAAGTCCCCAATTTCTGGATTATCCGGAATAGCATTGATAAGTTCTGAATGTAGGTGGGTTGGTGTAGTTTTAATGAGACCTTTTAATTGCTTAGTAAAATCCTGGGTTGGATCATAATCCAGTTTTTTATAGTAAGTAGTATTTGCCAGCTGCATCTGGCCTTCTTGTATATATTTGTTTGTATCCATCACAACGACTGCTCCGCCTTTATCTGCTGGTTTGATGGTGATGGCCTGATTATTGCGCAAATCGTGTACAGCTCTTCGCTCCAGTGGTGAAAGGTTGTATAACGTTTTCTTTTGCTGGGTGGATATCAGGGATGAAACTCGCAGTCTATGGCGGTTCGCAATGTTCGCCGGTTCGCGAACATTCGCCGATGTTCACGTTCGCCGTTCGCGAACAGCAAATTTTATTTTCGCGACATCACTATTGACCAGCATCGTCCTTCTTAAGCACAGTAAACGCAACTATAAACGTCTGGAGTTCAATCCACCAACAAGCTAAAGGACTTGCAAAAAAAGCTGGAGTATTTTTCCCTGTCAGCGATAGAATAATTGTGCTCTAATATGTCTCTGGCCTCCTAGTCAACAGCTGGCCCTACCACAATTGGAAGTATTCTACGTGAAGAAAAACTACATACCTTCCAATCCCTTCATGAGAAATATAACATCCCCCAATAAAGACTTTTTCCAAGTACCTAAGAATGTGGCATGCCCTGGCCACTATCACATGGACGGACCTCCCCCTCACTCTCGATGCCATTTAAATCTACGAACACCCTACATCACATATAAACTGATCCTCTATTTTCTACAAAAAGCTCAACTCCACACTGCTTCCTGAAAAGCTACTGTCAATGTAAAAATGGGAGAAAGTTCTAAACTAACATCTTGGCACCATGCAACAAGCTTCATTCTGAAAGCCTCTAGATGCATCAGCACAAAAAATATTTCACCAAAAGTATTACACGCCAACCAAATTATCCCAGTTCTTGCTCACCCGCTCATCTACTTACTGGAGGAACTGTGAAGACACAGGATCTATAGTGCATAACTTGTGGTTCCTCCCCCCGGCTCCTTCCCTCTTGGCAGTCTGTTTGAAATCTCATCATCAACCTCACAGGCACTAGTATTGCTAGGTTTGGGGATGGAAACATAAGACATCTCAATCATACCATCCTCCCTCATATCCCAATTGCAGCTAGGCTTTCAATAACAAAGAACTGGAATATTATCTCTCCAGCCTCTCTGCAACTAGTTCAACAAATTCCTCAACCATTATCTCCAGATGGAACTTATGTTTGCCAAAGCTAACCTGACCTTGCCTACTTTCCAGAAAGACTGGGTCCCCTGGTTTAACTACTCCAATTTGAACACCACCACCTTACTCCGCTAGCTATGCTTCTGTCTCACTAAACCTGATGATATTTACCTCATTGAAAAGTCCTCAATAAAAAGTCCCTCTCTATCTGCCTTATTAATACATATACAGCTACCTACTAACACCTTATAAAACTTCCACTGACCACCCCCCCTCCCCACCCGGAACAGAATTCTGGACTACAATATTTATACATAGTTATATAGAGACACATGATTTTGTTTTGACAAGTTTGCCACTGCCTTACAATGCACTTGTAAGAAAAAATTTGTAAAACTATTAAAACTTTCAGTTAAAAAAAAAAAAGGGCAGGTGTTAGCTCTCGGTCTGCTCAGAACGGTTTAGAGGGCAGGAGGCACTGTTTGGTGGAAGGAAGAACCCAATTGGGGTGCCGAAGTGGTTCCATCAAATTTGGTGGAAAGCAGTGGGATGCTTACTGCAGTCTGTGGCATCCAAACCGCCACCAGGATCCAAGGTCACGATAGCAGACCTTTGGCCTGGGGCTGTTGCACTGGAGGCTGTCCAAGGACCCTAACTTTGGGGGCGATCTGGAGTGGTGTTTACGGGAAATCATGGCATACAGAGACCAAAGGCTCAAAGTCTTGGAAGTGCTCTGGGCACAGAAAGATTTGGAGTTTCTAGCCCTTCAGGAATGGGAGCCGAAGATCGCCTACAGATGGCTGCTAGATTCTGCTTAGCAGCAGGGCTGGACTCCCTTTGCCTGGGGCTATCAGGGAGTACCAGCCAACAGTTCTCAAATCATGGCTGAAGCGTTGGCAATGGGGCAGAGGGACAATATGCTTTGTCCACTTCCACCCACAGCTATGGAAGCGGGGCTCTTATGGCAGATGCAGCAAGTGCTGACTCACCTTAACAAACCTGTTTCTGCACAGGATGAGCTTGGATGCAGGAATGCGTCTGTCCAGCAGCCTGATGAGGGTAAAGAGATGGCGTAGCCAGCTCATCTCCCCAGCTGCAGTTCAAGGACTCATGAGAAGAGGAAACCATCCTCACTCCCCAGCCACAGATCCCAGAAAGCATGGATTTCATTAACTTTTCATTGGAAGAAGTTATGGAATATGAGTGACTTGCCCAAGTGCTGCCAGTCCTTGCCCTGGATTTTCAGCAATTCCTGGGACTGGGGTTTTCATAAACTTTTCTGCAGAGGAGGAACAACCCAGTGAACCTCTAGCAGAAGAGCTGGCATCAGGGCAGAACATCACTGAGCTCTACCAAGCACCAACAGCAGCTTCAGCTTTCCTGAGAGAAGAAGCAGCCTGTCCCCCACCACTGACAGGGACGTGGAATTTCATGCCAGCAGCATTTGTGGAGTTACAACAAACTTCTCCAGCAAAAGCGCTGGCATCAGGGCAAAGTGCTACAGATCTCTGCCCCCGGCAGCAGTTCGGGGGGCCCAGGGTGAGAAGGTGGCGGTTCTTTTTCCCCAAGTCATAGATGCAGGGAGGGGAGGAAGCCATTCCTCCTACCCAGCAGCAGGCCAAGGACCAGAAAGCAGAGGAAGCTGTCCTCTCTCCTCAACAGTCAGCCAGAGCAGGGTAAACTGTCTTCCCTCCTCAGCAAACATCCCTGCACCTGGATGCAGTACCAAAGAGATGTTATCCCAGAAGCTGGATGAGAGTACAGTAGATGGAGCAGCCAGCTCATCACTTTAGTGACAGTGCAAGGACTCAGGAAAGGAGGAAGCTATCCTCCCTCCCCAGTGGAAGATCCACAGTCTGTAAGTGAAGGAAGTCGGCCTCCCTCCCCAACAGTTAGTCGGAGTGGATGATGTGTTGTCCTCATCAGAAGTGCGGGCATTAGGGCAAAGTGCTACCAACCTCTGGGACCTTGTTAGTCTACTTTTGATGGGGGAGAAATGTGACAGACCCAACCAGGACAGAGGCTAACCTCTTGCCTGCTGACTATGGGTCCTTGCTTTTAAGCGAACACTACTCTTGGGAAGTGTCTGCCTGGGGAACTCTTGGAGTAGTCTTGCTTGTGATTCAAGTTCATGTTTCCCCAAAACACACAGACTCTGGGAACTGAAGGACCCATATACATATTAGGGGTCTTTAGGCCTAAAACAGCAATGACTACTTCAGACTTTGAGACTCAGAGCATATGTTAATATAATAAACTCAAGCAATCTGGTGTTGAGGGCCTCCTGCTATAATCTGTTTAAGGTGTTATGTGTTAAGTGTCTTTCTCCCATTGTGTGCATTCCCATTGGTAATTAGGATTAATTGAGCCACCTACTGTTCCTCTCTGTTGGATAATTTGGCGAACTCTTGGAGGTATCTATGATGGGATTAGCTGTGTGTCAACTCTACCTCGTTATATAGTCATTGTGTGATGTTTTGGATAATATTTGGTTCTATTGTTCATGTGGTGACTGATCTACTTTTGAAAGTGAACGGAATTTTGGGTATGTATGTGGGGGAGGTTTCTCCTAGAAATGTGTGTCAGAGAAGGGTGACATCCTTAATTCAAATGTGTAACAATAATATAAGTGATAGGACTTTGAATACCCCTCCAGTAAACACAAAAGTACGTCAATGTTAAAAAATGATTTATTTCCACCAATAAAATATCTAAAAACACATATTCTATACAGCCGCTTGCATATTGATACCAAAAATCACTGTCTACTGCAATAGTGCATAACTTTTGGTCAAAATACAGAGATAAGGTCAATCTGTTTCCTCAATCTGTTTCTTCAAAGTTTTTTGAAGGTTTTGTAAATGATGTATGTATTTTCTATTTCTAGAAGTTAGAATTTATTGTTCTGGCTGTATGTATTTGCTCAAGAGATAGGAGGTCCTGAGGAAGCAGGGATTTCCGCGAAATGCGTCACCCTTATCTCTGTATCTTGAAAGTTATGCACTCTTGCAAAGAGTGATGATAGTTGGTATCAATATGCAAGCAGCTGTATGAAATATGTGTTTTTAGATATTTTATTGGTAGAAATAAAGTTTTATATTTTTTATAACATTGATGTACTTTTGTATTTAAAATCATATGACCTACTTTTGAAGTTATAAAAATCTGTATTTCTATTTAATAAACAGTCAACCCTTTGGTTCTTTCCCAACATCTTGTCTGTGTACGATGCTTGGGGTAAAAAGGGCTAGTATTCGTTCTTGGTCTGCTCGGAACGGTTTGGAGGACAGGAGGCACTGTTGGTGGAAGGAAGCACCCAAGCAGGGTGCCAAAGCGATTCCGTTACAAAGACCAATAAAAAGAAAGACCTGATCAGAAAGACCATGTGAAAGTTCTGGATGTACAGTTGGCCTGAGACATAAAAGAATGTTTTGCATGGCTCGTTCCCCCATCCTAAGCCCCGGTTCACACTATAACCAGTATGTAAATTGCACAGGATCCACACCACATTACTGTGCAATTCACATGAGTGTGGTGCAATTTTAGCCTAATTATTTTGAATGGGCTCAAATTGCACCACATTGCACCAAAGAAGCGCAGGCATCTTTTTTGGAACCACAGAACAACTGGTCACCATTTTTGTACCATGCGAACTGCGTTTGTGCTCCTTTATGGGTGTTGGAAACTTTGTATTTACACCTGCAGCCTATCACACACACAGTGCGATTGCAATGCGGTTCCAGAAACAGTAATGAATCATTGCGTTTTCCGCATCGCATATGTGTGAACCTATGCTAAAGGAGATTATTTTTATTGGACCTATGGTGGAAGCGAGACAAGCAGATAGCATCTATTTTAAGAAGGATGTATTAGGCCTTCAGCAAGGATGACAGCTGCACTATTAGAAACTCAGATTGGTATTCCAGAGAAAATATCAAAATATATAAGGGCTTTCCGAAGAGCAATGCGCATTCAGATTGGTCTTCAGAAAATTTGACAGGTGAAGACAAGGCATTGTATTGCCTTCTCACTGCCTACTTTAACCCCTTGAACCTTGCACTAGCATGGGTTGAATGGGTGATTGAATGGACCACATTCAGTGAGCGGTACCGCCCGCTGAATGTGACCATAAATTTTGTCATGATGAGAAGGTTGTGTACTTCCCCCTACTCTTCCTTTGCAGCTAAAGAAGAAGGGGTTGGGGGTTAGTAAAACCACAGTTCAACCATATGTTTTTTTTTTGTTTTTTTTTCACACCCGCCCCCAACTACTAATATAAATGAGCCCTAACAGAAATACTCTTGTGTAAAATATTACATAACATTATGCAAATATGCCACAACAAACAAGTAAAAAATGTGAAAGTCACATTAACAATTACTCCTAAGTACATTATGTAATAAATACTGATCATTTGTACTTTGTAAAAACGCTTATTTTCTCTAATATTGTTTCCCTTTTTGAAAAAAAAAAAAAAAAAATACTGAATATACTGGAGGGCTGGCACATGAAAATAACTTTGTAGAGAAAAAGGTTTAAGAACAGAATTATTGGCAATGAACCAAATAATCTGGGACAGAGAGAGAGTGGAATAATTACTCCACAGAAGAGGAGCCACAGGTGATCCGGGTAATTAACTTCCATAGGCAAGCTTCAGGTAATCTTAGGACTCAACAGAAATAGCAGGTACATGAAAACTAGGACCTCAGCATACAAAAAAGGTCCAATTACTGCTATTATTTCACACACTGTATACCTTTTGTTTGCTTCTTGCCACGTGGGTGCTTTATGAGGATTTATCTGTCTGCATTCAATTCAAAAGCATGAAAAGTTATTTGGGGTTGCTCAAAAAAGATCATTGTAAAATACGTACCCTTTTTATGAAAATAATATTGTAAAATGAAAAAGAAAAAATGAACCATACTATTTTACATATCATTTTTTTTTTAAGGTTGGTGGTTATCTAGATTGAAACTTTAAGATAATATGTCACCTAACAAAGCGCCTACACGGGAAGCAACCGATGGATGTGGCCACTGGCCATCACAATTCATTCCCCAGGCTGCATGATAGTTCTAGGGTATTAATGTCATATACATTGAAGCAGAATAGGTATGCATTTGCTATCCCCAAGCTATTAAACTGCCAGAAATCAGAATGACTGCTTCCCTGCAAAGCTTGTCATGTACTCAAGGTATTCAGCTTTATGACAGTTTTCTTTAAAGTGGCTGTCAATGCAGCTACAACAAAGCTAGAGTATAGAAATGTAAATAGCTATTCACTGACTATAGTCATAGCTGAACTCCGGGCATCTATACAAATACACCAATTAAGTCAGTTATGTATTCATCAAACTTCCTGAAATACATTTTTGAATGAAAATAGTATATGTAAATGAATTTGAATTGCATTCTTCTGAATTGAAGAGCTAAAACTGTGAGAAAGAGTAGCAGAATTAGGAGAAAATTAGACTTTGCTCTTGTTGACTGGAGGAGAGATGAAAGGGATTCTTCTGCTCCTTCACTGTCTAATCACAAACAGGTAGAAAGCAAATGACCAAGCTGTATTGCTTAAAGGGTAACTCTACTTTAGTGGGGAAAAAAACAAAGAAAAAAGCAAATAAAGAAAAAATATTATAGCGTATGCAATTGCGACACAAGTTATATTGTGATTAACCTCTTTAAGACTTTGTCATCGGCGGCGTGCTCCCACCCCCTGCTCGTCAGCAGGGAAGCCAATGCAGCGGGCAGGCGGCTCCAATTGCCGCCTGACCCCTGCGATCGTTCTCCGCTGAGAGAGAAGAACGGTCAGCTGTTGTAAACACAGCTGACCGTTCTTCTCCCTGGAATGATCATAGAGTCCCTGTGATCCTTCTATATAGGTGTAGCAGGTTTTCCAGGCATTGAGCCTGATGTGGGTCTGCCATTGTTACCGGTTACCTCTCCAGCCCATGTGAGCTGCGACCCTGGGTGTGGGAACTGAGACATTGACAACCCCGGCATCTTTGTTTTGTGGTTTTATTGTAGATAGGGGGATGGGACAAGGGAATGAGTGGGATACTCCTTAGGCTCAACTAAATACACTTGGGACTTTATTCTGGAAAAGTGTCTGTTAGCGCTGCCTTGACGCCAGCCGACGCTAGCCAACGCTCACTGACTCTCAGAACACACTGTAACTTGATAGAAGTGCTGAATCCTCGACTTTAAGTCCAGAAGATCCAGGACTGTGAATCATAGAACTACTGACACTGCGGTACTGCAAAGTCACTGGCTACTCCCCCCAGCCTTGCACTGGCTTGAGGTAGTTTGCTGTAGGTTCCTGTATCATGGCTGAAACTCTCAACTGACACTCTGTACAATCCAGGGCCCAAACTGCAGGCCCCTTTAACCTTGAACTCTTTGGGGTCCACTGACTATCTACCCCCTCGGTAACTTCAGGGTCCTCAACCTAGGTACTCCCTTTCCTCAGCTAGCTGACACTGGATCCTAGAACCTCTTCTGGAGTTGTCCCCTCTGACTTTAGGCAGACCCCCAGGGACAATCCTAAGTACTCCTGTGTAGGCTTTCCTGGGACTGGACCCCTCTCTCTCTCTGCAGGTTTTCGGCACACCGGATCCCCTCAGCTCAAGTCAGCACTTTTTGGATTCCCAGGCGACACCCCTAGACATTCGCTTCCTCAGACAGGAGGAGAGACGGCCATTCTCTCCCTCCTGGGACTCTGCTCCCGCCAAAGACACTGTGTCACGCACTTCCCCCAAACTTATATCCACTCCCAGAATCCTTTGCGGCCTAATCTGCCTTCTGGGGTAGTTACAAGCTTGAATGTGTCCCTTGATTGGGCTTCCTCCACTACCCTATGAGAAGCCTCTCACAGGAGCCAGTGAGGAGACTTCCCCTTCAGCAAACACATCTGGAACCCATGACACCCTAGCTAAAAGAAATCATGGCCCTGCTGTTAGGCAGACAAGGTCCACTATACATTTACCTAGCATCTGCCTGTAGGGTGCTACATAGGATTACAGGTCTCTATGGTCTTTTTACAAGCCATGCCCCCCACAGTTAGAAACACTCCCCTAGGCTCACATTTAACCCCTTGATCACCCACAATGTTAACCCCTTCCCTGCCAGTGTCATTATTACAGTAACAGTACATATATTTAGCACTGATTACTGTAGTAATGTCACTGGTCCCCCCAAAAGTGTCAAAAATGTCAGTCAGGGGTCTGATCTGTCTGCCGCAATGTCGCAGTCCCATAAAAAATTGCAGATCGCTGCCATTACTAGTAAAAAAAAAAAAAAACAATAAATATGACATAAATCTTTCCCATAGTTAGTAGACGCGATAACTTTTGCGCAAACCAATCAATATACGCTTATTGCAATTTTTTGCCAAAAATATGTAGCAGAAAACAAATTGGCCTAAAATGTTAAAAAATTTTGATTTTTAAATTCTTTTTTTTTGGGGTATGTTATATTGCAGAAAGTGAAAAATATTGATTTCTTTTTTTTTTTTCAAAATTGTCGCTCTCTTTTTGTGTATATCACAAAAAATAGAAATTGAACAGGTGATCAAATACCACCAAAAGAAAGCTCTATTTGTGGGGAAAAAAGGACGTACTATTTGTTTGGGTACAGCGTCGCACAACCGCGCAATTGTCAGTTAAAATCACGCAGTGCCAAGTTGAAAAAAGTGGCCTGGTCATTAAGGAGCAAATCCTTCCGGTCTTAAAGTGGTTAAATGTTATTAAAAATTACCTTTCCATTTCAATCTGCAGCTCTGTAATTTTCTGCAAATGCAATATGCCAAGCCTGGAGGTGTTCTGTACACAGAATGAGTATACTTGTGTGATTGGTTCACCGATTTTTCCCAGAAGTCTGCACTAAGATACAAGTCAGATTTCAGTTATCAGCCGCAAAACAAAAATGACATTTTTGGTGAGGTCCTCTCAAAAGGAACTCATGGCTAAAGGGATGCAAACCCAGCAGTTTTCCTGCAGATGCACAGCTGATTGATAATTATGAAACCACTCCCATTAGATTCACTTTTCCACGTGGATACAGACAAACACACAGGGATTTCTTCAGAATAACAAAAGGTATGAATCTGCAAGAAAGTTTGTTAAAATCTTTGTAATGCACATAGATCACCCAGAGGGGAATGTTTTTTCTCAACAAAAGTGGAGTTACACTGTAAGGGCTGGTTCACACTGATCCGACATGTACTGCAACTTCATGCAACAAGTCCCATGACATGTCAAAATCCTTTTGCAAGCCGTCCTAACTGGTTCAACTTTGAAAATGCTTTCTGCACTATTTTTGGCCGACTTGGGCACGCTTTACGCCCAATGATTTGAATGGAATTCAGGATTATCATCTTAACTGATCCGACTTGTGGCATGCTCTGTGGATCTTGAGGGGTTAACCCCACGCCAAAATCGAAACAAGAAAAAAAACAGTTGTGACTCCCCCCAAAAACGTACCAGACCCTTCAGCGCAGAGCCCCCCTGCCCCAAAGCACCCACCCTACCATATTGAGGGCATGTAGCCTGGTATGGTCCAGGAGAGGGAAGGACACAACTCCCTCTGCACAGCATGAACCAGGCTGCATACTAGGACACATCTGTGGATTTCTTAGTGGGGACGTGGTTTGATTGGAAAATTGGATGTATATTTCACGTATAGGTACGTGATTTTGGCCAGGGGTTCTCGGGGACGCGCGAGCCCTGCCGGAGCGCAGCTTCTGCTATGAATAGACATAGTGGGAGCTAATCAGTGGGTCCGGCGGCACCTACGATCCTGCAGGAGAATGACAGTAAACAAGACAGACAGCTTTTCTGTCACAGAAGAAGAGTGAGATCTTGTGTTTCTCTCTTTTCCTCTAGCACATCCATCCCCCACACGGTTAGAAAGCACTCCCCTAGGAGCACACTTAACCCCTTAATCATCCTTAAGTGTTAACCCCTTCCCTGTCAGTGTCATTTATACAGTAAAACTGCATTTTTTTTAGCACTGATCACTGTATTGGTGTCACTGGTCCCCAATAAGTATCACTTAAGCCCCGTACACACGTACTGATTGTCGGCCGTAAATATTCGGCTGACGACCGATCAGCCGATTGTAGGCTTGTTAGTATGATGCTTCAGACAGCCGACAGCGCACTTTCGGCCGAAAAGAATCTGTCCTGCAGGCATTGAAATTTTTGTTGGCCAACACCAGAACGGCCGATTGTTCGCCAGTCAGTACAGAATTCGGCCGACAATCAGCAGATTTGCAAGACTGGGCATGCTCAGAGAAAAAACACAGGGAAAGTTAACCATCACATGACATCACTTCTGCAGTCGGCGGACAAAATTCTTGTGCAGTCTTTTGCACTTTTCAGCGGACAGGACAGCCCTGGACAAAAGACGGCCGATCGGTCGGCCAACGATCGTTACGTGTGTACGAGGCATTCGTGTAAGATTTGTTCGCCACAAAATCGCCGATCGCTGCCATTACTAGTAAAAACAATTAAAAAGAAATAAAAATGCCATAAATCCATCCCATAGTTTGTAGACGCTATAACTTTTACGCAAACCAATCCAAATGCACCTATTAGGATTTTTTTTACCAAAAATATATAGCAGAAGACATTATGGCCTAAATTGATGAAAACTTTAGATTTTTTAAATTGGGAATGTTTTATAGCAGAAAGTAAAAAATGTTGTTTTTATTTTGTTTTTTCAAAATTGTCGGACTTTTTTGTTTATAGCTTAAAAAATAAAATCTGCAGAGGGGATCAAATACCACCAAAAGAAAGCTCTATTTGTGGTAAAAAAAAAAAACATCACTTTTTTTTGGGTACAGCATCACACGACCGAGCAATTGTCAGTTAAAGCAACGCAGTGCCGTATTGCAAAAAATGGCCTGGTCATTAACTACTTCATTTTACACCCTTAATGACCAGGCCATTTTTTTGAGATTCGGCACTGGGTTACTTTAACGAAAGATTTCACCGTCATGTGACGCTGTACCCAAATACAATTGATGTCCCTTTTTTCTCACAAGCAGAGCTTTCTTTTGGTGGTATTTGATCACCTCTGCGGTTTTTAGATTTTGTGCTATAAACAGAAAAAGAGTGACAATTTTGAAAAAAAAAACACCATATTTTTTACTTTCTACTATAAACATATCCAATAAATTTTTTTTTTTTAAATCTCATTTTTTTATCAGTTTAGGCCAATTTGTATTCTGCTACATATTTTTGGCAAACATAAATCCCAAAAAGCGTATTTTAATTGGTTTGCGCAAAAGTTATAGCGTTTACAAACTACGGGATAGATTTTTGGAATTTTTATTTATTTTTTTGTTTTTATTAGTAATAGTGGCGATCAGCGTTTTTTAGCGGGACTGCGACATTGCTGTGGACAGATCGGGCCCCTAACTGACATTTTTGACACTTTTTTTGGGACCAGTTACATTAATAGGGTAATCAGTGCTAAATAATATGCATGTTACTGTATAAATGACATTGGCAGGGAAGGGGTGATAAAAGGGGTAATGTATGCCTAAATGTGATTACTGACTGTGTGGGGAAATGGTTCTGTGACAGGCACAGGGAGATCGGGGTTTAAGCTTAGCTGCAATTCCTGATCTCTGCCTACCTGTGTGACAGAATTTCGCCTGCTTTGTTTACATAAGCAGGCAGGTCTTCTGTCAGTTTCTCTGACGATTGCGGGAGGCCGGCGGCAATCGCCTCCGCTCCTCCCATGGCCCGCCTCCCGCTGTGTCTAAACAGGTAGGTCTCCGTGATTTTGCGCAGCCGAGCCACCCTGCCGCAGTAATACTATGGCAGGGCGGTTGGCAAAAGGCTAAGGGAGTAAAACCTTCCGGAGCTAAAGTGGTTAAGTCATATTGTAATTGAATGTTTTTAAAAATTACCTTTTTTTTTTTTCAATCTGCAGCACTGTACTTTTCTGTAAAATGCAATGCAATATGGCAACCTGGAGATGTTCTGTACACTGTTCAGAACACCCCCTGAAAATTTCCTGCTTGTGTGATTGGCTTACTGATTTACCCAGAAGTCTGCTCCAAGAGAAAAAAATGATTTTTGGCATCCTGAAACAAAATGTCATTTTTGGTGAGATACTCCCAAACTGAAGGCACATCTAAAGGGATGCAGACCTTGCCAATTTCCTCATTCGAGCCCATTCGAGGTACAGCACCTGGGAGTGGTTTATAATAATCAGTCAGCTGCCGCACCTGCAGTGCTTTAAGGAGGAAGTTGGCAAAGTGTGATGCTGCATCCCTTTAGATGTGCTTTCTTTTTGGGAGTATCTCATCAAAAATGACATTTTGTTGCAGGTCAAAAATCTGATTTGTATCTTAGAGCAGAATTCTGGGAAAATCAGTACGCCAATCACCCAAGCTGGAAATGAGATTTTCAGGGGGAGTTCTGTACCCCATCTGTGTACAGACTGCCTCCAGACAGCTATATTGCATTTCATTTTACAGAATAATACAGCGCTGCAGATTGAAAAGGCAAGGTCATTTTTAATAACAATTACCTATAATATGACTTATGTCACGACTATATACACTATATTTGCTTTGTTTCTATTAATTAATTAATTTTTTTTTCCCTACGAAAGTGGAGTTACCCTTTTAAGTGCATTCTGGGTTTTGTCTGCTCATGATTATAAATTGAGGATAAAGTACTTCTCGTAAGCCTCATTGGAATTATCCGTGGTGAAGGTTGATTCACTGGAGTGGGACGCACACTATTATCTTTTTAAAGTGGACTTTGGGCAAATTCGTGTGGACTTTTTTTATTGAATCCTTACACTGTGGGTTTATGCATATTATGCACTTCAGTGTTTTTATTTAGGTTTTTTGAGCACAGCACATTTATAGGTGTGACAGTATTCACCATCACTGGAAGTGAAAAACAGATACTTAATGGTTTTAATTGCTTCAGATGGGACAGTAATATTTGTCAGCAACATCTTCATATAGAAATATGTAGATTTATTCCCACTTTACACTGGGAGACTTAAACTGTTATAGACCATTGCCATTAAGTTTGCCTCTTGGATAATGTGTATTCTGTGTGCTTGTCTGTGGGAGAGACACACAGACTGTCATTGGCAGACTTCCCTATTGTTTGTGTATTGGGAGGGAATGGGGATTGCGCCTGTCTCATTATTAAATGTTAATGACCTCACATTGTTCTGTCTGCCTTAAGATAAGCTTATTATGGGATGTATATGTGTATGTTGATTGGCTGCTAAGGGGGAGGGGGGATTGTCCCACAGTGTATATCTTTGTGTACACTGTATGGGAGTGTAAAACTCTGTTTTCATTGGGTTGTGAATGTCAGGGTCTGTTTTCAACAAGGTCCACCTGGGTGGTACCATTGTGGAGAAAACTGTATAAAAGTATGTTTCTTGTTCAATAAAGTTGAGTTATACTTCATCCTCAATCTATAGTCCTGTCTCTCATTGGGGGAATATGCTACAAGGGATTGCTATGTCCTTCATACTCCCTTGGATAATCACTAAGCTCTTGTAAGAGCTTGTGTAAGAGCTTGTTCCTGTTCCTGCTGCACTCTCTGGGGAAAGAGAGGTTCACCCTCGGGAACCTGGAGCCTTGTCGTAGGTCCAGGGTGGGTAGGAGGCGGAGAGACTCTAACCAAGCTGTGGTGGGTCGTGGGGTCTGCAGTGGTTACGGTGTCTGGTGGAGTGCTTGGAGCCCTCGGGAAGCACTAGGAGCATCTGTCAACCGAGGTGCCCGGTCGGGGTGCCGGTTGATCCGTTACAATAGGCTATGGTTAATATCGCCTAGCGTGCTTGCAGCTCATTTTATTCTTATATGTTCAGACACCATTAAGCATGGTTTCCAATTTTTGGTTTTTGATTTTGATACGTATTTCAACCATGTATTTCCTGCACACTGTGCCAAGTTATTTACCAAGAAAACCATAATGAAATGTTATTTCTAGGGCTCTGTACATGCGGCATACTTTGCTTCTCAGTCAGTGAGAAGACAGTATATCACCTCCCCACCACCTGTTTTAACCCTGAAAATGCCAACCCACCATGCCACAAATGTGCACATTGTACGCTAAACATGACAGGGGATTTACTTTTTGCACCAAAGTATTCCAGCTGCAGCATGTGCACAGGCTTGAGTGGCTGCATGTTCTTGTTAAGGTGGGTGGTCGGGGGGTGGGGGGGTCATAACACTCCAACTCAGCCTCCTACATTTACCTTTTCCTGAAGGCATATCTGAATTAGCCCTAAAGGCCACATTCACACTAGGTGTTTAGACCCTGTGCCTAGAATTCTAGCATTTTCATGCAGGCAAAAGGCACATGTGCACCATCCAGCTCTACTTCTGGCAGCCTGTAAAACTCTGAGCGGCTGAAAGCTGCTGTGGCAGGTTGGGGCTGAATGCTGAAATGAGTGGTACTAACATTAACCACTTCTGGACCGGAAGATTTTCTCCCTTAATGACCAGGCCATATTTTGCGATTCAGCACTGCGTTATTTTAACGGACAATCGCGCGGTCGTGCGACGCTGTACCCAAATAAAATTGATGTCCTTTTTTTCCCACAAATAGAGCTTTGTTTTGGTGGTATTTGATCACCTCTGCAATTTTTATTTTTTGCACTATAAACACAAAAATGCGTCAATTCTGAAAAAATATATATTTTTCACTTTCTGCTATATAACATTCTCAAAAAAAAAAAAAAAAGTAAAATCTAAAGTTAACATTTTAGGCAAATTTGTTTGACACTGGCAGGGAAGGGGTTAATGCTGTAGGTGATCAAGAGGTTAAATGTGAGCCTAGGGGAGTAATTCTAACTGTGGGGGGCGTGGCTTGTGAAATGATCATAGAGACCTGTGTTCCTATATAAAAAGATCACATGAGCTCTGCGATCATTCCAGAGAGAACGGTCAGCTGTGTTTACAACAGCTGCCCATCCCTCTCTCTCAGCGGGGAACGATCGTGGGTGGCAGGCAGGAATCGGAGCCACCTGCCCCATGCATCGGAGTCCCCGCTGCCGAGTGGGGGTGGAATCGTGCCGCCGGCGGCACATGCTCACCCCCTAGCTGCAGGCGCACGACTGACGTAGGTTTACGTCGGTTTGCGCAGGAGAGCCTCACTGTCGCAGTAATTCGGCAGCGGGCATTCTGAATGCCCAGAATGCAGGCCTCTTGCATATTTAGTACGTTTTTTTTTATTTTCAGGGATGTCAATCTACAGTGCAGACAGAGGAGGCCGCAGGATGGTGAGACCCAGAAGTGCTTGTTACAGGACCCAACATGCAGAAGTCTATTTAACAGATTTAACCACTTCACTTTAGCCCCCCCCCCCCCGCCCCCCCACCAGATAGTGCCATGTTTACGGTATGGCACCGTATGGCACTGTATTACTTTAACTGAAAATTGCGCGGTCTTGCAACACTGTACCCAAACAAAATGTATGTCCTTTTTTCCCACAAATAGAGATTTATTTTGGTGGCATTCAATCATCTCTGCTACAACAATTTTGAAAAAAAAATAAAATAAATATATATATATATATATATATATATATATATATATTTTTTTACTTTCTGGTCTAAAACACATGCAATGATTAAATAAAAAATGTAAGATTCAAATCTCTTCATCAATTTAGGCCAATATGTATTCTGCTACATAGTTTTGGTAAAATAAATGTTTGCGCAAAAGTTAAAGCATCGGCAAACTATTAGATATATTCATGGAATTTTTATTTATTTTGTTTTTTTACTAGTAATGACAGCGATTAGCAACTTATAGTGGGACTGCGGTATTGTGGCAAACAAATCGGACACCTAACTTACACTTTTTTGGGGACTAAAAGATATTCACTGTCACTGTACTAATAACACTGGCAGGAAAGGGGTTAACATCAGGGGTGATCAAAAGTTAACTGTGTTCCTAGCTGGGGATTCAGTGTAGTGGGGGAGGTGCTTTTACAAGGGGAAGGCATAGATAGGTTTTCCTGCTTTACAGGAACACAGGATCCATGCCTTTTGTACTGACAGAACGGCAATCTGCCTGTGTACCGAATGATCACTGGGCGCCGACGGACATCATGTCCTCACAGTGCGAGCGAGCCACCAGGCAGTGCGCCCTTGCGCGCCGATACCCAGAAGTGCAGGATCACGTATATACTGTATATGTGATTATGAGCAATGCGGCCGCCCTGTAGCAATAAATGTGCTTTGGGGAGGTCGGCTAGTGGTTAAATAAGATTTCCATTATACTGTTATTGTCCTGCTTAAGTTTTAAAACATTTTTTGCAGGTCATTTTCTCATTAAATGTTACAGAAAATAAATTGCAAAAAGACAAACACTTACTGCAGAGTTATTCTCATGTAAGCACTTATGACATAAGCTATTTCACAGAGAACTAAGAAATGCTTGACCTAAAATAATAATGCCAGATGATTATCATTTTGGAAGAAAATCTCTTCACTGTAAATGTCTTCCGATATTATTTTCTACATAAAGCCAAGCTTACCATGCACAATTTTTACAGTTTTGTGCATTCAGCTAGTTCCGTCAGCATATATACTAAGTATAATTTATTTTGAAAATTATTTCCTTTTTTGCCTAGTTTGTTGAAAAATATAATTGATTACTTCTGCTTCTGAACTGCTTAATGATTGGTTGGTTATTTACCCTGTAATCAATGCTAAAGATGATGAAAACTGAAACTGAATGACAACTGCCTTTTTTAAATACAGTACTTGTTTTTACCTGTTTTTATCTTTTTACAACTCGGTTATGGTGATCTCCTGCAGCCTCTATGGAGCTGTATAAGGCCCCTTTTACACATAGGAGTCCTTCGGTGGTCTCTGTTTTTCTCAGCGGGGGATCCACTGAGCAGGCGGATTGCAGCTGTGTCTCCGTGCTGCGTGCAGAGACAGAGCTGTCAGGTCCCCGCTGTTCTCTATGGGGGAATCTAATGAGAACGGACCGGACCGCCTGTCCGTTCTCATCCGATCCCATCTGATACCATCCACTGGACGGATGGAAAATAGGGTTTCCATCCATCCAGATTTGACGGACCAGATCGGATAGGATGTCAGCGGACATGTGTTGCCTCATAGAGATGCATGGGGCATCCGTTCAGATCCGCCTGAAAAATGAACAGTCCGCCCATGTGAAAGGGGCCTTACATTTATCAAGGCCCTTGATGTTGACAACAGTGAATCATGCCTGTGTATGTGTGTTGAAATAGCAGATTCAAAAATAATAAAAATTACTTTAACATGTTAAAGTCTATTTTAGATTTTTAGTGATTGGGTTTACATATACCTTAAAGTGTATCTAAACACATGTAAAAAGTGTGAAAAGGGAAAATGGAGCAGCTTGCCAGTTCTTGGATGCAGTGTATGCATTAGTTTTCTTATTTTCAGAACTTATTGCCATTTATTTTCACTAGTTGCCTTAGGATGACAATACTCACTCACTGTACTGTATGTAGAAGCAGGGTTGTTCCTCCAGGACAAAAAGTGTGCTCCCCTAGACTCTATAACCTGGGGAAAATGTTATGTAGTCCATGAAAAGAGCTCAGAACAATGCTAACTGATAACATTCAAAATGTATTCAGCCAACTAGCCCAGGACCACTTCTATGACATGTCTCACCCAGTGGAATGATTCATAGAGAAACGATGCTCCATGATAAAACCCATCATGCAAAACATGTCAGAGGGATGGTCCTGAAGGTAGGACAATGTGCTGAAGCTTGTCAACCAATTTACTGCGGCAACAAAAACATTATAAAAGTACAATCAGTAACGATGGAATAATTCTAATGCTCTATACTTACAGATACTTTAAGTCTCTATGATTTTTATTCTGACAGCTTAACACTAATTGAATTAATATATATTCAAAAGTCAGCTCGTTCATAGATTCTCAATCACTTTATTTAATAATTAAGCAGAAAGTGTCATTCTTAATTCTTATAATTAAAATTTGATATCTTTTATTGAAACTTCTTTATCTGTCACAGTACTTAAGAATATTTGAGTTTCAGTAAGATATATTATTTACTTAATGCAAAATAATGCACTTAGTGAAAATTAATTATTTGCTAAAATACAATAATGGAGGTTCTGTGTTGGTCAGAATTGCAGAGGTAAAATATTTGACAATGCCTATATTATGTAATTTTAAAATGAGTAAACAATGTAACCTGACAGTAGGGAAGGTGAATAGAATTCTGGGGTGCATCACGAGAGTCATTTCCAGCAGGAGGAAAGAGGTCCTGATTACCCTATGTAGCACCCTCCTAGGTGGGTGCTAGACAAAAGAATATAGTTTTTGGATCTTTCTGCTTACCAGAGAGATTGCCAGGTATATTTATAATGTTCTCTGCCTACCAGAGAGCAGGATCTGCTAGTGAGGTCTGCTCATGGTGCTCAGGTGCAGCTCACACTGGTCCAATAGGGAGGCATATTGAACAGTGGGAGGAAACCTGACAAGTGAGTTCAAGAGAGGTATTTTTTAAAGCCCTGGTGATTGGTTCATGCTGGGATACTGTATAAATGACAAGGGCACATGTGCTCTTGGAGCATGCTCAGCTGGAGAGCGGAGTCACGGGGGGAGGAGCGGCAGCCCCTCCTCTGTAGAAGCTGTCATGCAGCCTCAGGTGGTCGTCCTAAGGGCCGGAGAGTTAGAGAGGAGCTGAACCCAGATGTCCTGCAGAGCTGACTGGAAGGGACACTGGTCTGATTCTGCTAGAAGAGTCAGTGGACAGGTTTCAGTCAAGAGAATGCTAGAGAGTGTCCTGAAGATAATGTAGTTGCATCAAGTCTGCTGCTAGAGAGAGCAAGAAAACTTAAAGCAGAGTGTCTGCTTCCAAAAACAAATAACCTGGTGAGGCCAAGTGGGAGTTGTCCTTTTCAACTGTAAAAGGTTTGAGTTGGAGTACCTCGCTATTCCCTTTTCCCATCCAAGTTCCACAATAAATATACTTTAAAACTAAAACCCCTGGACTGTTTATTGAGTAACGAGCAACTTGGGGTAAGGATGGATGAGTGAATTGTCTCTAAATGACTGTCTGCAGGTAATCAGAGCAGACCAAGAAGTCATCACACAGCAAGCTCTACGGGGACAGTGCTACACCTAAATACGTCTTATGTAAGACCTTATTTAAATACTATGTCCAGGTCTGGAGATCTAACTTACAAAAATATAAGATAGATTGAGTGCAGAGATGAGCAACAAAAATCAGTAGAGAGGAACAGGGGGGGGGGGGGGGTATGACTGAAAATTTTAACCTTTTCACTGTCACCAATGTACATCGCACAAAGGTGGTACTGGGAGTTTAACACATACTCCTAAAAGGCGCAATGGTTTACTGAGTGTAGAACCCTCTAAAATTGCACATTATGAATGGGGGAAGGGGGCACCATTTTGTATCTTTGCCCTGGGCGCTTGATGATCCTGTCCCAGCACTGTCCCTGCACTGAGTTGCAGTCACTGGAAATGTGTGTTAATCTTACAAGCCGACAGTCAGCTGTCAGATGGTAGTGTTTTGATTGCTGTGCAACTGCCTGATCACTTCCACACACCCCCATTACTGCAGGTCCCCCCGTGTATCCCTGCCATGATTTCTGGGCTCTGCATGTCTATTGGTAGACCTGGGACCAGCATGGTGGGTGCCGCTGGGTAGAGAGGAGACAGCCAAGCAAACATCTGTTTATTGTCCTCCCCTTCCTCTTACCGACCCATAAGCGCCCTGTAATCTGCCCTTTGGGCAACCTGTCCTCTGCACTACTGATGCAGAGTTCTCTGCCATACATTGCTGGATGGGAAGCAATTAAAGGGTAGGTGTTGTTGTCAGAATGCACATAAAGGAGTAAATCCTGAGGTGCAGGTACAGCAAGTTAAGTCAGCTTAAAATCCATTATTTTTTACAGTTTTTGCTTAAGAGATCTGTTAATGGTAACTTTTTTCTAAGGGTGGAGGCTCTGGAGCTTTGTCCTTTTTGCTTCATTACTAAATCATTATTAACAGTGCTTGCTCTGGTATCACTCTAATAATTGCTTCACTACTTGGTGAGTCACTGACCTGAAACAAGCATGTGACTGTCATATGTCCTGACACATGATATGTGCATGTCCCTTGTTGGTCAATGGCTCACCCAGTATTGAAGCAATTATCATAATAATACTAGAGCAAAAACAAATCATCTATTTGTTTTTTTCTATATTCTGCATAGTGAAAGAGAAGAGAGAATGTCTTGCTGTATGGAAGTGCGCAAGGAGTAAAGCATGTCCTTGAGGATGGTATCAGAGACCGGCTGGGCAGTGGTTTGAATTGAGGCAAAAGGATCTGAGTGGGATAATACAGGCAGCAATGTGTGGGTGTCAGTGCTCACCTCCATGGCTGCTGCATAGGAAGCTGGATCCGATCCTTCTCTCCTGGGCTTTGATTTCACTGGGCTCTGGGAGGATGGTGATGGAGGTGAAGAGGGTGAAGAGTTCCCTGAGTATGTGGGGGCAGGATTCTGAGGTTTCCACCTCTGTGTTGGCAGCCGATGCTGCTGGGCGAACAAGCAGATCCCCTGTGTGGTAGTGCTCAGGCTGTAGAGGGCCGGGAGCTGGATGTGCACGTGTGTCTCCGCCGCCATTTTGGCGGAGACCAGGTGCTGCCGCGGGAAAGAATTCTGACATAGGTTTCAGGTAGTGGGTCCGAGCGGCGGCGTCGCATCTCCCAGCGGTAGAGCGGAGCTTCCGATGTCGGAGGAGCTATGTGTGGAGGCTGACCGAGGCTTGTGGCTGGGGCGATGAGGTGAAAACTCCGGGCACCCTCAGGAGCAGCAGAGCTAAGCGGCCATTACTGTCAGCGGTCGCCACGCCCCCCCCCCTGCTTTTTTCTATATTCCGATGGTACCTTTTAGGATAGTAAACACCTGCAAGCCTTTGGTGTGAGAAAATTTATTTGATGTGATGACAAATCAAAACTACCAAAGAGTCTGATTTACTAAAGCGTAAACAGAGGAAGTCAGTAAAGCATTACTCCTGAGTCAGCAAACCTTTACCCCAGTTTCGGTAACATTGACATGGGTGACAAATTTGGTTTGTTCTATCTAGCTCTAATTTAGGAACCTGAGTAACAGCATATGTCTGGATTTTTTAGATTTTAGGTTTTAGATTGAATAGTAACTAAGGATCCGGCTTCTGCAGTGTACTGTCCATCAACAGCAAGGCTGACCTGATTGGGAATTTGCCTCTGTTTCCAACCAGTTACAAAACATCTAGGCAATACGCCTGTCAGTGTGACATGAATAGTGGCTGGAGAGGGAGGGAGAACGCTGAGGAAGGATTGTCTAGTATAGACATACCGACCTCAGTACTGGGCACCGACACATTCATACACCTGTCTCTGACAGGTATGTGAATCGGGAGCAAGCGCAAACAATTTTGGTGGGGTGGCCTGACAGAATCCTAAAGAGTGTCAATGACACTCTTTATGAATTCCATCAATGAAGGAAGTGAATTGCTTTATTGTTCATGTTTGGCTTTGGGAAAGGTCAGAGCCCTGGAGGTATGCTTGCTGCATCAAAACTTAGTAAATTTAACATCTGTTAATAAATATATATATTTAACAACATCCATAACCATAAACGCACAACATTTCATTATACTTATAAACATGTTAGTACCTCCAAGTTTTCACCACATGTTACCAAGCAAACCTGTTCTTGATGTGTTAAAATACCAAGTGATTTCACATTAACATGTTCTTATTTTAAAAATCCAGTTATGCAAACATTTAAACATACTGCAGGTTTGCATTTTGGTAATTCAGATAGTTTGATATACTTCACCTCTCCTATACATATACTCCTTGGCCCCTTAATTAGGTACAAGCTTGCTAGTACCATGTTGGATCCACTTTTGCCTTCAGAACTGCCTTAATTCTTCATGGCATAGATTTAACAAGGTGTTGGAAACATTCCAAAGAGATTTTGGTCCATATTTATGTAAATGGTATTGTTCAAACTGTTTTTTGTTATTAAAGTTCTGCAAAGACAGTGACTTTGAATTATGGGAGATGTAGTTCCAGGAGGAGTCAGGACCATAGACTGCTATGTGAAGAGACTCTTCTCCTGGGGAGCAACGTGACTCGCGAAGCCTGCTGGGAGTGTCTTTATAAAGGGGGCGGGACCGATTCTCACTCTCTTGCCTCAAGGACAGCGTGCGGTAAAAAAGAGGAAGAGCTACTGCGGATTGCAGAGGAGTAGGCCTGGGGCCTAGTAGCGGACACTGGGCTGAAGCAGGGTGTGTGTGTACTGAGGAATCTTGGTAGTGAGACCGAACGGAAGGACGTTTGACAGGCTGAGAGTCGCCAAGCAGAGCGGGGCCTGGCTGTAGCGTGGAGCCCAGTTCCCGGTATTGTGTGAGAGACATCCAGCTTCTACATCTGCATTTGTCACATACTTAGACTGAGCTGGTGTCCCAGATCCTGAGTGCTGAACTTTACTCAAATCCTTGGTTGAGGACTCAGGATCTACATTGTTGGCAATCTTTGCATTGTCTCTGATTCTGTTTGTATATTCTTTTATTTTAAATCTAAAAGCAGTAAATTTGTTCTTTTACTGCAATACTTGTGGCCTAAATCATTTACCATGACAGAACCAATAGTGTCAGTTGGGTTGGAGCAGACTCAGGGTGAAAGAAGTGAAGAGGATATACTTGCATTAAGGCACTCCCCTGGGAGCAGGGCTACATTGATATAATGTGAATCTTCTGTTCCACTACATCCCAAAGGGGATCTGATGACTGTGGAGGCCATTGGATTAGAGTGAAGACTCATTGTCATGTTCAAGAAACCAGTTTGAGTGATTGGAGCTTTGTGACACGGTGCATTATCCTGCTGGAAAGAGCCATCAGAACATGGGTACACTGTAGTCATAAAGAGATGGCCATGGTCCCCAACAATACTCAGGTAGGCCGTGGTATTTAAATAATGCTCATTTGGTACTAAGGGGCCCAAAGTGTGCCAAGAAAATATCCCCCATACCATTAGACCACCACCAGCCTGAAATGTTTATACAAGGCGGGATGGTTCCATGCTTTAATGTGGTTTACGCCAAATTCTGACCCTACAATGTAATTGTTGTAGCTGAAATAAAGACTTATCAGACCAGGCAATGTTTTTCCAATCTTCTATTGACCAATTTTAGTGACCCTGTGCAAAATGAGCTTCAGTTTCCTGTTCTTAGCTGACAGGAGTGCCACCCGGTGTGGTCTTTTGCTGCTGTAGCCCATCTGCTTCAAGGTACGATGTGTTGTGCATTCAGAAATTGTATTATGCATACTTTGGTTGTAACAAGTGTCTATTTGAGTTAATGTTGCCTTTCTATCATCTCGAACCAGCCCACCATTCTCCTCTGAAATCAACAAGGATTTTTTGTCCACACAACCGCCGCTCACTTGTTATTTTCACTTTTTTGGACCATTCTCTGTAAACCCTAGAGATGGATGTGTGAGAAAATCCCAGTAGATTAGCAGTTTTTGAAATACTCAGACCAGCCTATCTGGCACCAGCAACCATACCATGTTCAAAGTGACTTTCCTCCCCATTCTGATACTCTGTTTGAACTTCAAGTTGTATTCACCACATTTAGATGCCTAAATGCATTGAGTTGCTGCCATGTGATTGGCTGATTAGCAATTTGTGTTACCAAGCAATTGAAAAGGTGTGCCTAATAAAGTGGTCTGTGAGTGTGGATATATATCTAAATATACTCCATGTGTGTGCGTGCGTGCATGCATGTGTATGTTTATATGTATGTATATGTGTGTATATATATATATATATATATATATATATATATATATATATATTGTATGACAGGTGAGAATGATTGCAATTATACTGTCAAACTCCATGGCAACCAGACTAGTCGGTTAACACATTCAGTTTTAATGATGTAAAAAAGTTCTATTTTTATGCAAGGTCACTGTAAAATGTATCATAACCCTGGTAAAAATCCTTCTTCTGTTACCAGCTTTGTAAAACAAAGGTTAAGATTTATGATTCAAACAAGTGCAGCTAATATAACTTTTAACACCTATTTTGGAGGAAATAGCACAGCTCTGTTCATACACATTCCAAGGCTAATCTAGATTTATAAATAAAGTAATGGCAAGAATGGAGGGACTTTTAAAGGATACGTTCACTTTTGAAAAATGTTACATGTCCCACCCGTTTTAAGGGTGGAACATGTAACATGTTCCAGCATCTGCACCCTGCACAGCAAATCCCCCCTCCCTGTGACAGCAGGCAGGGGATCCTATCCCAGTACCCACAGTCACAATTTGAAAAGCACACAGTCATGCAGAGCTCCACCCACATGGCCACGTCATTCATTCACAGTTTCCTGTGAATGGATAGACTGCAAGTACCATCATCCATTGCAAGACCTGGCTTGTAGTTCTCAATAAACTATGAAGGCGCTACTGAACTCTCTGGTAGTTCATTGATTCTTCCTGCTCTCAGGTACCTACCCGCCTCTACAATGTTCATAGTTGCAATGCTCTGCAGTGTTCTGTAGGCTCATTCGAAAAAAATAGTAAATGCAGATTTTTTTACCTGCAAAATAAATGGGCATTTGTTTTTTTTTTGTTTTTTTTTTTAAAAGGTGACCTTTAGAGCCGGTTCACACTGAGGCGATCCGACTTCGAGGGGCGACCTGTGAAGTCACGGTGCACAGCGTGACTTGCAGGGACTTCACATAATGGAGGTCTATGCAAGTCGCTCCCAGGTCGCCCCAAAGTAGTACAGGACCCTTTTTCTAAGTCGGAGCGACTTGTGTCGCTCCTATTAGAACGGGTCCTGTACTACTCAATGGCGAGCGACCGACCGCGACTTGTCAGGCTGATAAGTCGCCTGACAAGTCGCGCTAGTCTGAATGGGGTCTTAAGGCAAAACTGAGTAACAATTTTGCTAAAATTTCAAAATACTTTTATTATTCCAATGTTTACTTAAAAAGACAAAGTTTTTGAAATTTGCCAAATACGATTTTAGAGATGCTATATTCAGCTCTATGCATTTCTTAGCTAAGAAAACTCCACTTACTCCGGGGCAGTGGGGGATGGGGGGGAGGTATCAGAAAACAAAAATGTATACTTACATAATATGTACAATACAATACACACAACAATTTCGACAAAAGGTTGGTCATATGCTGACTAGGGTTGAGCGAACCCGGACTGTGTTGTTCGGGTTCGTACCGGACTTTTGGGTATTCGGTACCCGGACCCGAACCAGAACATTTCACTGTATGTTTGGGTACTGTCTGTTGTTCGGTAATGTTATTTGATGTTTTGGCGCGGTTTTAATGGCGCGCTTTCAACAGGTGCAAGGCAGCCAATCAGCAAGCGTTTAACTAGTGTGCCCTAGAAGCCATCACAGCCATGCCTACTAATGGCATGGCTGTGATTGGCCAGTGCAGCATGTGACCCAGACTCTATATAAGCTGGAGTCACACAGCGCCGTGCTTCACTCTGCTATAACTATACTAGGGAGAGGTTCCTGACTGCTGCTGCTGAGGGAGCAATAGGAGATTACTGTAGGGTCAGGCTGGAGAGATTGCTTGTAGGGAAAGCATAGGAACAATCTGCTTTCATCATAAATTGATCTATATTGATTTGATTGTGTGGGAGTGCAGTGCACGATCTTTTTGCCCGGAGGGAGAGATAAGAGATTGCTGTAGGGTCAGGCTGGAGATTGCTTTTAGGGAAAGCATAGATAGGAACAATCTGCTTTAATCATACAGTGATCTACATTGATTTGATTGTGTGGGGGTGCAGTGCTCGATCTTTTTGCCCAAAGGGAGAGATAGGAGATTACTGTAGGGTCGGGCTGGAGATTGCTTTTAGGGAAAGCATAGATAGGAATAATCTGCTTTAATCATACAGTGATCTACATTGATTTGATTGTGTGGGGGTGCAGTGCTCGATCTTTTTGCCCGGAGGGAGAGATAGGAGATTACTATAGGGTCAGGCTGGAGATTGTTTTGAGGGAAAGCATAGACAGCGATCTACATTGATTGTATAGTGTGGGGGTGCAGTGCACGATCTTTATGCCCTGACCTGAGCCCGGTGAGGAGGAGAAAGGAGAAAAAAGAACTTTTATCAGTCTGTTAGGCGTGCAAGCTCAGTGCATATGTGTCTGCTTAATCTGCATTTAAAAAGAAAAAACATTTTTTCCTTCATATTTAACTTTGACATACAGTCTTTAGACAGACACTGCTTTTCTAACCTGCTATTCAAAAAGCACCAATGTAATGGGAAAATAATTATTTTTCAGTATTTAGGGGAAAAAAAATATTTTTCAGTTTTTCATTCAAATGTTTTTTTTTTTTTTTATTCAGTAGCGGAATAGAACAACAACAGTATCCAACCTGTTAGGCGTGCGGTGTGTAGCGGCCATTTACTGCAAGCTGAGTGCATATGTGTCTGCTTAATCTGCATTTAAAAAAAGAAAAAAAATTCCTTCATGTTTAACTTTGACATACAGTCTTTAGACAGACACTGCTTTTCTAACCTGCTCTTCAAAAAGCACCAATGTAAGGGGAAAATAATTATTTTTCAGTATTTAGGGAAAAAAATATATTTTTCAGTTTTTCATTCAAATAGGTTTTTTTTTTTTATTCAATAGCAGAATAGAACAACAACAGTATCCAACCTGTTAGGCGTGCGGTGTGTAGCGGCCATTTACTGCAAGCTGAGTGCATATGTGTCTGCTTAATCTGCATTTAAAAAAGAAAAAAACTTTTTTCCTTCATATTTTACTGTGAGCGTTTAGACAGACACTGCATTTCAAATCTGCTATTCAACAAGCACCAATTAAGGGGACAATTATTTATCAGATTTTCATTGATACGTTACAGTGAGATACACCCATTGCATACTGTTGTATTGCTCATTGCAATAAAAAAAAAACACATTTAGGGGCAAAAAAAGTTGTTTGCGTCCCTGTCCGCATATGTTACAGTGACATACACCCATTGCATACTGTTGTATTGCGCTTTGCAATAAAAAAAAAAACATTTAGGGGCAAAAAAAGTTGATTGCGGCCCTGTCCGCATATGTTACAGTGAGATACACCCATTGCATACTGTTGTATTACGCTTTGCAAAAAAAAAAAAACATTTAGGGGCAAAAAAAGTTGATTGCGGCCCTGTCCGCATATGTTACAGTTAGATACACCCATTTCATACTGTTATATTGCACATTCTAATAAAAAAAAACATTTAGGGGCAAAAAAAGTTGATTGTGGCCCTGTCCGCATATGTTACCGTGAGATACACCCATTGCATACTGTTGTGTTGCACATTGCAATAAAAACCCATTTAGGGTTAAAAAAGGTTAATTGCGGCCCTGTCTGCATATGTTGCAGTGAGATACACCCATTGCATACTGTTGTATTCCGCTTTGCAATACAAACCCATTTAGGGAAAGAAAAAAATTGCGGCCCAGTCTGCATATTTTACTGTGAGATACACTCATTGTTGTATTGCGCTTTGCAATAAAAAAACCCATTTAGGGGCAAAAAAGTTGATTGCGGCCCTGTCTGCATATGTTACAGTGAGATACACCCATTGCATACGGTTGTATTCCGCTTTGCAATACAAACCCATTTAGGGAAAAAAAAAAATTGCGGCCCAGTCTGCATATTTTACTGTGAGATACACCCTTTCTATACTGTTGTTCTATTCCGCTATTCAGTAAACACCCATTTAGGGAAAAAATATTACATTGCGGCCTAGTCTGCATATTTTACTGTGAGATACAGCATTTGGATACTGTTGTTCTATTCTGATATTCAATAAACACCCATTTAGGGAAAAAATATTACATTGCGGCCTAGTCTGCATATTTTACTGTGAGATACACCCTTTTTGATATTGTTGTTCTATTCCGCTATTCAATAAACACCCATTTAGGGAAAAAATATTACATTGCAGCCCAGTCTGCATATGTTACAGGGCAACAAGGCACACAGGTCTCGCATGGAGGCCCAGTTACTGGTGGTGAAGTGGTGCTGTTCCGCAGAGCGACTCATGCATGCGTGCTGCAGCTGAAACTCCACTATGGCCTGCTGCTGCTCGCACAGTCTGGCCAGCATGTGCAAGGTGGAGTTCCACCTTGTGGGCACGTCACATATGAGGCGGTGAGCAGGAAGGCCAAAGTTACGCTGCAGCGCTGATAGGCGAGCAGCAGCAGGGTGAGAACGCTGAAAGTGCGCACAGACGGCCCGCACTTTGTGCAGCAGCTCTGACATATCGGGGTAATTTCTAAGGAACCTCTGCACCACCAAATTCAGCACATGCACCAGGCAAGGGATGTGTGTCAAACCAGCAAGGTCCAGAGCTGCTATGAGATTTTGCCCATTATCGCACACCACCAGGCCGGGCTTGGGGCTCACTGGCACCAACCACTCATCGGTCTGCTGTTGAATGCCCCTCCACAACTCCTGCGCCGTGTGTGGTTTTTCACCCAAACTGCCCGTTGGGCAGTAGCAGGCGTAGTGTCTAGGGCGCGGCCGCTCCGCTTTTGCACCCTGCTCCCTCTTCTGCTGTGCTGGTGGCTCTGTGCGACCATCGGCTCTTCCTCCAAACTACTCAGGTCAACTGCATGATGTTCATTCCATGTGGGGTCGAGGACCTCATCATCCTCCACATCATCTTCCACGCAGTCTTCACCTCTGCAACCCTTGTCATTCTCCAAAATTCGGAATTCCGCAGCAGTTGGCACCTGTGTTTCGTCATCATCTGAGACGTGCTGCAATGGTCCCCCCATGTACTCATCTTGAGACATAAGTGGTTGGGCATCGGTGCACTCAATCTCTTCCACTTCTGGGGCAGGTCTAGGTGGATGGCCCTGGGGAAACAGAGTCATCAAAAAGAAGAATAGACTGGTGCATGACTTGGGGCTCAGACTGCTTGGCTGATTTCCAAGGGGGTGAGGTGAAAGATTGATGGACATCGGGTGCAGGTGCCAACTCTGACCTTTCAGCAGAAGACTGGGTGGGAGACAATGTGAAGGAACTGGAGGCACTGTCAGCAACCCAATCTACTATCGCCTGTACTTGTTCTGGCCTCAACATTTGTAGAGGTGCATTAGGCCCTGCCAAATACTGCTGTAAGGTTCTGTCGCCTACTCGCAGCTGAGAAAGGTGTTTCACTTGTGCGTGTAGCTGGCATAGATCAACCATGTCCTCTCCTTGCAACAGGAGCTCCACCAGCAGCACCATGACCCAGCACTAACATGGTGGAGCAGTATGTGTGCACACGCCTAGACGTACTGAATGACGAGTCTGCCCCCTTCAACTTCTAGGTGTCCAAATTGGGCATTTGGCCTGAGCTTGCCCTTTACGCCTTGGAGGTGCTGGCCTGCCCTGCAGCCAGTGTATTATCTGAACGTGTATTTAGCACGGCTGGGGGCGTTATCACAGACAAGCGCAGCCGACTGTCCAGAGCCAATGTGGACAAGCTCACGTTCATTAAAACGAACCAGGCATGGATCCCACAGGACTTGTCCGTACCTTGTTCAGAATAGACATGTATACCGGCCTTACCCAGCCATTGTTGTATTTTTCATCTTTCTCACTCTTTTGGGGTGTACACTAATTTAAAAAGGAATAAAATTAAAAACAAAAACCAGTGTTGGCTACCTCGTCCTCCTCCACCGCCGCTTCCACCTACACCGCCACATCCACCACCACCTCAACCTCCTACTCCATATGGGCCTCATCCTCCTCCTCCTTCACTGCTGCCGCTTCCACCTACACCGCCATATCCACCGCCACCTCAACCTCCTACTCCATATGGGCCTCGTCCTCCTCCTAAACCATTTAAGATGATTATTTTTTATTTTTATTTTTTTATGTTCTTTTAAGTTATTTCCCTATCCACACTTGTTTGCAGAGCACTTGCCATGCTCTTAAGATGATTTTGCTGCAATTTGCAGCCCTCTAGCCCTTTCCATGTTTGTTTTAGAGGCATTTTAGTGCTCAAAAGTTCGGGCCTTTATTGACTTCAATGGGGTTCAGGATCAGGGCAAAGTTCAGGTTTAGTCCGGTTCACGAACGCTGACTTTTTTTTCAAATTCGGTCGAACCCGCCGAACCCGAACATCCAGGTGTTCGCTCAACTCTAATGCTGACCCATGATACCTTGCAATCTCCCAGGATGATGGAACCACAGCCCAAATGAGGAAAGTACCAAGAGGAAGTACCAACCACCCAATAGGAAAGTAAACACACCTCCAACGACATCCCAGAACTTCAAATATATGATGTAGAAAGATGTACATAAAAAAAAAACTATAGAATTGCTTAGTGCTTGTAGGTAAATAAAGTGCTCTAGTCGTAGTAAAGTAGATAATTGGTATGCATTGCAATTTTATTAGATATACTTCCCAAGACAAAAGCTTTTGGTATAGAACACTATGGAGGGAAACAAAAAAATATCTATCAGACCTCTATTAGATCACATCACAATAAAAAGCATATATCAAGGAACCAAACCTGTCCACTAAGCGTGCCCATGGATCCTTAATTAAGTTTAAATTAAATAAGTTTAATTTAATAAATATCTGTTTAATTAGATGTTTCCCTGGTTATAATAGCCAGGGAAACACAGCTGGAAGTAAATAAATCTTTATCACTTCTGGCTTCTTTTGTCACAGAGGACATGGGTAAACTGATGTTCCCCCATTTCCTCTAGGCAGCTAACCAGACTGCTTACAGTGGTCTTAGACTCACCAGTGCAATGGGAAAGCCAGGAAACAACGGTGGGCAGTGGCGGGGGGGCCTCCTTCTGAGCCCTATAAAAGTGATCGGGCAGGTGTAAAGGGGATCAGATCACTTTTACATAAAAGCCCATTGTCGGCTAAAAAAACATGTTACCAGCCATCAGGCTAAGACACGCTGTTCCTATTTGCAAACAATGCTGATGACTGTGAAAGGACAACCCACCATTAACCTCCCTGGTGGTATGATTCTTTTGGATTTTAGGTGCTGAAAGCGGTACCATTATTTTGCATGTAATTCTTGTGAATGAGCAGCCCAAACCAACTGTATACATTTATTATATATATATTATGTATACATATATTATATATATATATATATATATATATATACTGTATATATATATATATATATATATATGTATATATATATATATATACATATATATACATAAAAAGTACAGTAAAACTGCAGGAAAGGGCACTGGGGGGCAATGTAATGTGATTTTATTTTGAACGGTATCAGTGTGTTTGGTGTGTTTTACATTTGAATTTGCCGCCGGTTCCAGCCCCCGGCGGACGTCACGTCGCCGGAGACGGAAGCCGGGGCTCGCAGATGATCGGGAGGAAGCTCCGCCGCCGCATACCGCTCGCAGTCTTCGCTGGATCCCGGAGAAAAGGTAAGTAAAACCTCTTCCAGGATCCAGCGATCTTCCTAGCGCTACCCCGAGTGTGGCTCGGGGTTACCGCTTTTGGCTCTAAAATCTAACCCCGAGTCACACTCGGGATTTCCGCTAGAAAGGTTAAGGAGAATTCATCTTCTAAACCCGTAACTTGATTTAAAGGACTGGTGCATGTTTCTCCCTTCCCCTCTGAAGAACTAGAAGTCTTCTGTGCCACCTTGCAGATTCCAGTTGTGACTTTCATGTTTTACAGTATGGTAATTTATTGTATTATTATTCTCTTTTCCTTCACTTTCTTCTTTTTCAGGTGTTCCTGGAACAGAATCTTTACTTGTTTGGACACGATTCTTATTTGTTTAATATTTGAAATCATAGATTTTGTCAGGGAGTATCATGTTACACAAGGCATTGGTGTTTGTTTGCCTTTAAATAATTTTGTCCCTTCCTCATACCATAATTAGGGGATGCTCTGTATAGCTAATCTCACCCTCTTTTCAGTGTGTTTTTAGTTTCTGTTCTGAGCACATGTAATTGCTGGATTTTTTTTACCTATCTGATGTTTATGTGTTATGATCTGCACAAGTTTTTTTGAATAAAGCTTTCTACGATCTGCAAGATGTAATATTTTATCACGTTACTGTCTGCCAAGCTTTTGAAAGTTAAAGATATCCCACCATAACTGAATCAGTTATAGAGATTGCACTTCCATTTCTTAAATTGGTGACACAGAATTTATTGGAAAGACATTAAAAAAACCCTGCATGACAGAGGTTTGGTTTTGAGGCAAAGGGATGTTTTAGGCTTGGTTCACATATATGCGAATTGGATGCGTTTTGAACCGCATCCGATTTCCATGACATGTGAAATAACATTCATTAACATTAAAGCTGTTCACATGTATGTGGTGCATCCGCAGTGCGGATTTAAAAAGAGTCTTGTGCAGTTTCTGAGCACTGAGGTGCAGTTTAGTTGTGAATTCCAGGCTCATTGAGTTCTATGGAAATGCTTCTGAATCGCACATGTGTTCAGGATTCAGTTTAGTATTCAGTTCAGGATTTGAGCATGGATTGCTCTCATACTACAGGAGTTGACACTCTTTATCTACCATGTATTGACCAGCACTGAAATCGCTGCTGTGACAAAAATCTGGTCCTGAGAATAATTCCCATCAGAACCACATTAAAAATGCACCTGAATCCCTGATTAAATGCTTTTTTTTATTTGCAGTGAAAATTATCATATAATTCACACTGGACATGTGTGAACCCACCCTTACTGCTGTAAACCTAGTAAGGTTTATGTGCTCTGAGGTAGGCTCTAAATACTTTAATCCAAAATGTGGTAACAGATTTTATGCATTTTCCTGTTTTTATTAATATAATTTTTAAAATCCACAACTGTTGAAAAAAATACAGTACATTAATACAGCCTGTAAAATAACCTTTACTACAATGACCTGATTTTGTAGTACCAATATATATGCATTCATAAATTACAATTATGATGCATTAACTGTTATCATTGTTCAGACACACAACAAATGGAGATAGTTGATCTCATTGAGACCATTATGTATCTTATTTTTCTGCAATGGTTTACATTGTAAGTCTCATAAATTATTCAGACCTGTAATCAATGTTTCAAATAACAAGTGCAAAAGCTTTTGGGATATGGTCTGGTCAGTACTGACAATGATTTATAACAATCTGCAAAAAGCTCAACAAGTGCAAGAATGAGGTGTAAAAGTGTGAACATTTCTCTGTAGCTTGTATGTCTAGGTTAATGAGGATCATCTATATTTACCAAAGGATTTTGTTTAGGCATTGATGAAAAGAAGTCTACATTTTATGTCAAGCACTCAACAGAATCATATTGTACAAATAAATGTTTACTAAAATGTTAAAGGCCACATTTTTTAACATGTTGTTTCAAGTTGTCCAAGGTTTCTGTTGCATAAATTAGCAATAAACTGTATAATTAAGAAGGTAGGTGGGGTGAGCAAAGTGAAAGGTGATCATATTTAAAGTGATACTAAAGGAAACAAAAAAACAAACAAACATGTTATACTTCCCTTCTCTTCTCAGGTCCCCCGTTGGTGATCTGGGCTCCTGACCCCTGCAGTGTGCAAGTGGAGCTGTATGAATTATAAAATGGACAGTACGGTATGCAGAATGGATTGGTACAATATCTATGATGTACAACACAATGTATAAAGTGGAGCTGGCTGTGTGAACTATAAAATGTACAGCTTAGTGGGCAAAGTAAAGCCATGTGGAGAAATAAACAGACCACAATGTGGAACAATAAGAACACAGAACATTCAGGTCAGAAGGGATAGTAAAGTGTAGTAGGGAATACATTGTTAAATAAAAATTCAAATGCAACAATGATGGGAATGCAATACCTGTTTAAACTGAACAAAAGCTTAGAGCTTATATAGTGCTTCCTCTCCTCAGTCTTCATGAGTAATTTAATTTGTTCCTCTCCCACACATTGCTAATACATAAACAAAATGAGGCAATTAACAACTTGCCGACCTGCCAAAGGAATTATACTGCAGCGGGGAGGCATGTGCAGGCACAATCACATACATGTACAGTATGTCATTGTGCTCGCTCTGGGTTAGGAGCATGCAGCTTGCTCCTCCTGTACCCATGTAAGCATGTGACTATGTAATCAGTAACTGGGTATCATGTGATCCCTATGAATGATAATAGAGATCACATGATAATATGGTAAACAACCTGTTATGAATGGGTTTCCATTTATTAATAGGTTGCTTACTGTTGTGATCTGTGATTGTTGTGGGCCAATCACATTGTACCTGGCTACCTATACCATGTGATTTAGCTGTAGCCAATCACAGATGACAATCAGAAGCAAGCTGTTCATGAATGGTTAACCCATTCATAGTTGGCGAGGTTGAAAAAAAGACACAAGCCCATCCAGTTCAACCTATAATATGTGTGTGTGCGAGTGTGTGTTTATGTTAATAGTACATTGTCTATCCCTGTATGTCGTGTTCATTACGGTGCCCATCTAATAGTTTTTTGAAATTATCAATGCTCCCTGCTGATACCACTGCTTGTGGAAGAGAATTCCACATCCTTTCCACTCTGACAGTAAAGAACCCTTTACGCAGTTTAAGGTTTAACTGCTTCTCTTCTAATTTTAGTGAATAGCCACGTGTTTTTTTAAATTCTCTTAAACTGAAAAGTTTTTTCCCTATGCTAGGGCCACCAGTATTTGTACATCTATATCATATCCCCTCTCAAGCATCTCCTCTTTAGAGAGAAAAAGGTCAATGTTTGTAGTCTTTCCCCATAGCTGAGGTCCTCAAGTCCTCTTATAAGCTTTGTTGCTTTTCTCTGATCTTTTTCCAGTCCCAGCACATCCTTCCTGAGGACTGATGCCCAGAACTGGACAGTATATTCAATATGCGGTCAGACAAGAGTCTTGTAGAGTGGGAGAATTATAATTTTATCTCTGGAGTGAATCCCCCTTTTGATGCATGCCAATATTCTGTTGGCTTTACTTACAGCAGCCTGGCATTGCATGCCATTGCTAAGCATGCAATCTACTAGGACCCCAGGCCCTTTTCCATCCTAGATTCCCCAGAGATTCTTCCCCTAGTGAGTAACTTGCATTCATATTATTGGCACCCAAATGCCATTACCTTACATTTTTTAACATTATACCTCATTTGCCATGTAGTTTCCCACCCCATAAATTTAATTAGGTCTTCTTGCAAGGTTTCCACATTCTGCATAGAATTTATTGCTCTGCTTAGCTTTGTATTGTCTGAAAATACTGAGATTGAGCTGTTTATCACCATCCTTTGGACTCTCCCCTGTAGCCAGTTTTCAATCCAGGTACTCACCCTATGGTCCATGCTGACAGACCATAGTTTGTACAGCAAACGTTTGTGGGGAACTGTTTTGAATGTCTTTGCAAAATCCAGATACACCACATCCACAGGCCTTCCTTTATCTAGATAGCAGATCACTTCTTCATCCAAGGTTAATAGATGGGTCTGACAAGAACGATTCTTCATGAATCCATATTGATTACTGCTAATGATACAATTTTCATTACTAAAATCTTGGATATTATCCCTTAACAATTGCTTGCAGACTATTGATGCTAGGCTTACTGGCCTGTAATTCCCAGGGATATATCTCTGCCCTTTTTTAAATATTTGTGCCTAATTGCCTTTTCTCCAATCAGCTCATACCATTCAGTAAACTGTCCACAAAAATTAGGAACAATGGTCTGGCTGTCACCTGACTGAGTTCCTTAAGGCCCCTCGGGTGTAGCCATCTGGTCCCGGTGACTTATTTATGTTAAATTTTTAAAGTCTAATTCTGTCCTCTGTTAGCCATGGGGGTGCTCCCTGTGACGTGATATGAAAATTAACAATATCGTCCTGGTTACTGTATCCTCCTGTTTCTTTTGTGAAGACTGAGGAGAAGAATCTTTGCCATCTCTCCGTCTTTTGTAACCAAATTCCCAATTCCCTTCATCATCCTTTATGGGACCAATATGTTCTGCCCTCCCTTTCTTACTACTTATAAATTGAAAACATTTCTTGGGATTTTTTTCTCTCCTCCGCTATGTACCTTTCATGTTCTATCTTAGCCACCCTGATTGCACTCTTACATTTTCTATTGCCTTCTTGTAAAGTTGGAATGCTGACAATGGCCCCTTAGCTTTGTATTTTTTAAAAGGCCTTTTCTTTTGCTTTTATATGCATTTTTACATTGGAGTTGAGCCACCCAGGATTTCTTTTAGCTCTTTTTTAGCTCTTTTAAATTTATTTCTCATTGGAATGCACTGGCCAATACCTTTTTTTAAAATGCTCTTAAAGCACTCCCATTTTTTCTCTGTGTTCTTTGTTCCTAGGATTTTATCCCATTTAGTATTGTCTAGCAGAGAGCATAGTTTAGGGAAGTTGGCTCTTTTGAAAAATCAGTATCCTTGTATTACCCTTGTGCTTCCAACTTCTGTGATTTATATTAAAACTAATTGACCTGTGGTCACTGTTTCCTAAGTTGCCCCATTTTTCTACATCTGCAATCAGGTCTGTATTGTTAGTAATCAGTAGGTGTAGTAGTGTGTTTTCTCTTGTTGGTGCGTTGGTGCCCATGAAATTGTCCTCCAAGACATTTAGGAAATGGCGAGCCTTAGACGAATGCACAGTTCCTTTTGCCCAGATAATTAAAATCCCCTATTATATTGACATTTCCCATCCTTGCTGCCATTCCAGACTGTGATATAAGGTCCACCTCCCCCTCCTTCCTCTGGTTAGGAGGCCTATAGCATACACCCAGTATTACTTTCCCCTTAGGAAAGGGATTCTACTTCCTCCCTAGCTCCAATAGTGATGTTGTCCCTCATATTCACTTTCATATTATATCTTGATATACAGGTATATCCTCCCCCTTTTTTACCCTCCCTATCTCTGCGATGTAGGGAATACCCCTGAATAGTTGCCAGCCAATCTTGAGAGCTGTCAAACCAAGTCTCTGAAATTCCCACAAAATCAAAATCCTCTTTGTACATCAGCAGATCCAGTTCTTCCATCTTGTTAGCCAGACTTCTAGCATTGATGAACAAGCCTCATAGTTTTGTCTGGTCGTATACTATTTCCTTGTTCATTATGAGGCTGCAATTTGGATTTGTTAACTTACTTACCTTGGGTTTAGGTATATTAGTGTCCCTACCACTAATGCCAACAATATCACCCGCTGAACCTTGTTCCACGCTGGCTATCTCTACATCTGGATCCTCCCCCCATCACCTAGTTTAAAAACCCCTCTAACTTTTTGGCCATCTGCTCTACCAGCCGAGCTGCACCCTCCCCATTTAGGTGCAGTCTGTCCCTGCTAAATAGCTGGTAACCAACTGAGAAGTCGGCCCAGTTCTCCAGGAACCCAAACCCCTCCTTTCTACACCAGCTCCTCATCCACTTGGTAATATCCCTAATCTCCCGCTGCCTCTCTTGTGTGGCTAGAGGTACGGGTGGTATTTCTGAGAATACTATCTTGGAGGCCTTACTCCTCAATTTGGCTCCTAAGTCCCTAAAATCATTTTTTAGGACTCTCCATCTTCCTATAACTTTGTCATTGGTGCCAACATGTACCATGACAGCTGGGTCCTTCCCAGCCCCGCCTAATAATCTGTCCAACAGATCTGTAATGTGCCGAACCCGATCGCCCGGTACACAACATACAGTTTTGGTGCTTATGGTCTTTTTGACAGATAACCCTCTCTGTCCTTCTAATAACTGGAGTCCCCTACCACCAGAATCTGTCTTTCCTTACCCTTAGCCCTGCTCCCGCCCTCACTGGAGGAGTTTTTTCCCGGGCAGCTAGGGGCATCTCTCTGCTCCAGCAATTATACTTGTGCACGATGGAAAATTTTGTTTAGTTTTGTTTTCATTCATAAAAAACATATTTACGTTCTGTTATATTCATTATGTTACGTTATTAATTTTCGGATAATTCGTTATTTCTCTAGAGTATACATATTCGTTATAACGAATAGATTCATTTTATTGTTTGATTGTTTCATTTTCGGGTAATTAGTTATTTATTTGTGATAACGATTTGTAATTCAGAAAGTCGTTTGTTTATTGAATCCATCACCACACACACACAATGACAAAATCTCTTCTGCTGCTTTTTAAAACTCATCTCCTCTGCTTAAATACAATAAAACACCCTTCTCACTCAGCTCTCAGGAATGCTCTTTGCCAGTAATCCAACCTCCAGCACAAAATGAATCAGCTGATTGGACTGTAGGATTTAGTCCAAGTCAACCTGTGGTTTTATTAGACCTTTAATGAATTAACGAATCAGGCCAAATTCATTTGTTATTTTTGTTATACATTCTTTCGTATTAGTTGAAATTCGTTATATTTTTCTTCAGATGTTCGGATGCATTCGAATGTCCAAAAGATGCAAAATTCGGCCTAATTTTGTTTCGTTACGAAACGATTTGCACATGCCTACCAGCAATGGTCAGTGACTGGTTTCTCCAACATCATGCAACAGGGCATATTTATTGGAATGTTCCAGCCCAGGACGGGCCTCCCTGACACTTTCGCCTCTACCCTTCCTAACTGTCACCCAACTACTCTGCTCTAGTGCCTGCACCCTTGTATCCCCACTAGCCTCTGTGCTGGCCCCTGCCGGTACCTTTCGGGTACATTCACAATTTTTCTTTAGTATGGATATTCTTCTCAGTGTTGCAAGTTGCTTCCCTTCATTCAGGACCTGGGCTTCCAGGAAAGAAATGTGCTTACATTTTGTGCAGCTGTATTCTCCCTTGATTGGATGATCAAGGAACTCATACATGCCACAAGACGTGCATTGAGCCGCATCTCCACACCCGCTGGGCATCGTACCCACTAATTTAATAGGGAATGGGAACTTGACTCTGTCTGATTAGTTGTTAACCAGCTTCCTGACTCTAATATCCCAGTACATGGTTACTCCTCAGTTAATCAACAATACTCAGTTACTTAACAATACCCAACAGTTCTCAACAGTACTCAGCTACTTAACAGTACTCAACAATACACAGTTACTCAACAGTACTCAACAATGCACAGGTACTCAACAATACACAGGTACTCACTATTACACAGGTACTCAACAATACTGTCTCAGCGTCTCGCTGTCCCAGTGTCTGCATGTCTGTGCCAAAACAATGTAACAACAGTACCTGCCGGTGACAGTGTAGTAATAAAAAAAAAGTTTATTCAATCTTCTAAACTTTTTTAAACCTTTTTTTATTTTTTTTAATTTTGTATTATTTTTTTTTCTCTTACATCTTGTCATCAGAGCAGCTCAGTGTCTTCAAGACTCTTCATGTGTAAAAAAAAAAAAAAATCCCTGATCATAGCCCCAGAGTAGTACATTGTCACTATGGTGACACTAAGCTACTCTGATGACAGGATGTAGAAAAAAAAAAAAGAAAAAAATGTTTCAAAAAGTTTTAAAAATTAAACAAAACATTTTTTTTTTTAATTAACACACTGTCACCAGTCAGTATACCTGATCACCACCACACCAGTCATATGATGATTCAGCACTGCACTGGTGACAGTACATAAAAAAAGTAATATAGAAAAAAAAATTCCTTCCTTCATTTTTTTAAAAATTGTGACAAAAATGACAGCTTCAAAAAACTTGCCATGCCTCCCTCTTACTAAATACCTCAGACTTCCAAAAAGGGGTCATTTGGGGGGAAGTTGTACTTTGGGGCATTAAGAAATTAGATCATCAGTACAAGGCCATCAGTATAACAGGATTTATTAATTTTCAAATATACAGTATATATATATATATATATATATATATATATATATATATATATATATATATATATATATATATATATATATATATATATATATATATATATTTACACACACACACACTATATTACCAAAAGTATTGGAACGCCTGTCTTTACACGCACGTGAACTTTAATGGCATTTCAGTCTTATTCCATAGGGTTCAATATTGAGTTGGCCCAACCTTTGCAACCATAACAGCTTCAACTCTTCTGGGAAGGCTGTCCACAAGGTTTAGGAGTGTCTATATGGGAATGCTTGACCATTCTTCCAGAAGTGCATTTGTGAGGCACTGATATTGGATGAGAAGGCCTTGTAAGCATTCTCTGCTCTAATTCAACGCACGGGTCCCAGAAGACGGCAGGACCATTCAGAAAGTGCAGTGTGACTCGCACATGCGCAGTAGGAAACAGTCTGTGAAGCCAGAAGCCTTAACTCCCTGTTTCCCTTATTAGAGATGCAGATGCCTACATCTGAAGCCGATTCACAAATCGTTTAGGGGTGCAGACATCGCAAGATCCCTGGACAGGTAAGTGTCCTTATTTTAAAACAGTATTTGTAGCTGCAGTCTTTTAATTTTTTTTCTTTTTTTTTTGTTTACAGGCTGGAACTCCTCTTTAACCACTTTATTTGGCTGCTCAATGACCAGGCCCTATTTTGCGATTCGACACCGCATGACTTTAACGGACAATTGCGCGGTCGTGCAACACTGTACCCAAATAAAATGACGTTATGATTTTCCCCACAAACAGAGCATTCTTTTGGTGGTATTTGATCACCTGAGCGACAATTTTGAAAAAATAACAATATTTTTTACATCTTTTTATATGAAATTCTCAAAAAAAATTTAAAAATCAAAATTTTTTAACATTTTAGGCCAATTTGTTTTCTGCTACATATTTTTGGTAAAAAAAAAAACGCAATAAGCGTATTTTGATTGGTTTGCGCAAAAGTTATTGCGTTTACTAACTACGGGAAAAATGTATGTAATTTCCATTCCATTTTTTTTAAACTAGTAATGGCGGCGATCTGCGTTTTTTTTTGCGGGACTGCAACATTGCGGCGGACAGATCGGACCCCTGACTGACATTTTTAACACTTTTGGGGGTACCAGTGACATTACTACAGTAATCAGTGCTATAAATATGCACTGTTACTGTAATAATGACATTGGTAGGGAAGGGGTTAACTTTATTGGTGATCAAGGGGTTAAGTGCGTCCCTAGGGGTGTGATTCTAACTGTCAGGGGGCGTGGCTAGTGAAGTAACCACAGAAACATGCGATCCTATATAGCAGGATCGCATAGCCTCTGTGCTTACTTCAGGGAGAATAACAGACGGCTGTGTTTACATCAGTCGTCTGTCTTTCTTTCTCTCCTGCGGGAGATTGCGAGTGGCCGGCGGCCATCGGAGCCACCGGTCACACGCGTTGGCTCTCCAGGGAACAAACGGGGGTGGGAGCCACAGTCTCGTGTGCGGGCGACGTAGGCAGGGCTAAAGTGGTTAAGTTGGTAATGTACATAGGTGTAAACAGGCCCTAAAAAATATTGCCATATATGCTTTCTGTGGTGGAGTAGAGAAAGTAGTAGTGTAATGTTATTAACAAATGAGTTTAATTTTATGAAGCAATTTAAACACAAACATGGATTAAATGCATATTGATTTAAATAAAATTTGTATATAGATAAATGAAATAATGTTTCAACTGTCATACTCATTCATTAAAATGTTTTTTTGAGTTTATTTTATGAATCACTTAAGGCAGGAGTTCCCAAACTGTGGGTCGGGACCCACTGGTGGGTCGCGAGCTGCATTTGAGTGGGTCGCGATGAGCCGGAAATCACTGAGAGCGGGCCTGCTTTAATTGTGCTGTGCGAGTCCGTGCAAATTACATAGAGCCAGAACAGTCAAATCGCGATGGATTCAGGACCCTGCCCATGCAGTTTATGGAGGCTGGTCTGCATTTCCCAGGAGGAGGATACTTGCATCAGTGAGTACGAATGTGGGCTGTTATGTAGGATATGTTCACGGGGTGCAGAGCCAGCTCCTCGGTCCTGCTGGAAGCAGCGGTGGTGGCTATACTGGCGGCGGGATTCTCTCAGCTATAGCGGACAGAAACAGCAGCCTTGGTGTCATAGGAGGACCAGGTGGCCTGGCAGTGTCATGGCAGCTTCTGTGACCCCAGTAGAGGATCTGAAGGAGAAGAGCCAGGACACCAAGACCAACATAGAGCTCCTCATCATGGAGACTCTGGGTGAGGTGTGCTGGGCCCTGGAGAGGGCAAACAGGGGCTTCACCTTCACTATGGACCGCTGGGAGAGGAAGGAGGGTGAATTCCATATAGCCTTATATTTATTTAAATATTAAATGTATTCAAAAATAAATTGCAAAATAGTAAATTGATATTTTCAATTTAACATCCTCCTCCCTTTAAAATATGCATTATTATTATTAAAATTTGCATTTATATAGCGCCAACAAATTCCGTAGCGCTTTACAATATTCAATTACAAGCAAGTGGGTCCCGAAAAATAACTGTATTCAGAAGTGGGTCTCGGCCCAAAAAAGTTTGGGAAGCCCTGACTTAAGGTATTAATAATGCTCTCAATGTTAATTTATGGAATGCTCAGACTTTTCAGATTTCTCCGTGTGTGTGTGACAAAGTAGTTATATTACTCTACATTCGCTCGCAAATAACTTGTTTCCCCTCTGAGAAGTGCATTGTAAAGGAAATGTGGTCAATCCATTTGCACACCACACACTGCTGCTGGCTATGGCAGTTAATATATGTGTAAAGTGATATCACTGAAGGAGCGGATTACTATATTTTATTTACAGAACTGCATATTAAACAGAGCGCTAATCAAAAGCGTAATGAAAAGTCAGTTCTTATTCCTGCTCAGAGCCAATGCATCAAGTGTCAAATGAAGGTTTTCCTTTGCTAGGAGATGAATAAAGATCCCCATAAATTGTGCTCATTCCTGCTGACAGTGTTCTCCTTCTGACTCCAATCGAATTTAATTTAGGTAGTTTACTGAAGCTCCATAACTAATTGACAGGTTCATTAATTTACTGTCCACTTTCTGTAAGTATAACACTCAATATGGGAACAGAAAGATTCCTCGGTTGAGTGAACTGGTTTCCTGAATTCCCTAACAATATTGTGTTCTATATAATATGCAGTTCATGTCTAAGGTATATATAGATCATAAATGATGCTAGTTACACTGAGCTGCATAATTGTATTTAATTAATGTCATTTATTCTCCATGTTGTATAAGTGCTTCTTTAATTGACAGCATATTGTGGCTTCATTTTTTGCAGAGGCTTGTTCAATATTAATATCAATATAATTTTTATTCTATCTATCTATCTATCTATCTATCTATCTATCTATCTATCTATCTATCTATCTATCTATCTATCTATCTATCTATCTATCTATCTATCTATCTATCTATCTATCTATCTATCTATCTATCTATCTATCTATCTATCTATCTATCTATCTATCTATCTATCTATCTATCTATCTATCTATCTATCTATCTATCTATCTTTTTAAATGTTTAGTTTGTTTCTTAATGAGTTTGCCATAATCAGATTTAAAATAAGAAATGAGGGAGACAGGAAAACTCCAGCTCGTCAATATATGTAAATGTGCTATAACTAATTAGGACAGTTAAATATTTTATAAATGTTCCCAAGCATCACCTTTTAGATGGATTCATTTAAATTCACTTAGGAGATGCAGAGTGTTTATTTAATTTAGCAAACACACCGAGTAATTACAGACTCAAAGATTGTAGACCTGCCAGTATCAAAATAAAAGACATCCGTTTTTAAATTTAGTGTTTGATTATGCTGACACCTACTAGTTTATTTATATAATAATCTAAAAATGGAGTTGAAAGGCAGGAATTACAATTGATGTATATGTATTTCCACCTTTGGGGCATAAAAAGTGGGGATGCTAATAAAGCAAAAACATAAAGTATTAATTCACAACAGTTGTTTTTGTCTTATGGTGGTTGAGAGTGGCAGCGCAGGAGACTTAAGTGTACTTAAAGCTCAACTCCTAAGAAAAGGTTTTTACTCTGTCTTGGATAGAACAGGAAAGGATTAGAACCAGTACAGTGAGTATGTTCTGCATGACTAATTATGGTCTTTTTCATGTTTTCACATTTGATACAGTTGAACTGAACTATGATGATGTCATAAATTATTTTTTTTTTTTTAAAGGTCACACAAAAAAAAAATGTGCTTGAAAAATTAGAGTCTGCAAAGTGTACAAGTGTCATGCACATTTCGCAGGTTATTCATCAGTTAGTTTCAGTTGTTAAAGTGGAAATTTAAGCATATGATATAGAATTTTGAGAAAATGAGATGGCACAGTGTCTCCTGCTGAATTCAGGACATATAACTGCTGATAAGCGACACTGACTTTTTTATGTACGTTTAGAAATAGTGTAGGCTGGATCATTGGGGTTTTGTTTTTCCTTTTTCCATTACAAGATAACTATTAAATTAATTTAGAGATGGGAGCAATGAACCAATGCGCTAACCAATAAGTATATTCAGGGGGGAATATAAATGTGCAAAGAGAGCAATAGCAGCCAATTTATGTTGTGTCACCACATACAATAAATATTATAAAATAGAAAAAAATCAGCACTATAACACACTATAATAAGGACCAACATGAACTGTGTTCAAATGTAATAATGTGCATATATAAAGAACATGCTAATAGGTGAAAAAACACAAGTGAAAAAATCACACATGATTAGTGCAATAAATGTGAAGGAAAATATACTCAAAAGAATTGTCTATAATAAAAATCCAAATAGTGATGAGAAAAAATATATCAAAAATTGCTGAAACACACACATGAGTGTAAGTGCAATGGCCGCTCACCTCAATGAAGGATAATATGCATATTCAAAACAATCCCAAGATGGAACAAATCCTCCACAACAGTAATACTCGGCTCATGAAAAGCAAGCACGGGTCCCCAGATGATGTAGTGTCTCTGAATGTAGGACTTCCGGTCTCGGCCGAAAACCGGAAGTGACGTCACCCAGCTTCTCCCGACATGTTGCGTCACAAGACACGTGACTTTATCAAGGGTTGGAGGCTGGGTGACGATTACCGGGCCTAAATAACAGAGCGGTCCTCATGGAAGCCACATAGATTGGAGCAATAACTCCTGTTTAACCCTTACTAAACATAAATGGGATATTATACACATGGTAACAGAGTCCAATTGAGACATAATAATAGGAGGGAATTCTCAATACTAAAATATATATATATAAATATATAAATATATGTGTATATATATATATATTAATGTTGATCTGTCCAATTAAAACATGACAGTAAGAAGAAAATCTCAAAAAAAACATATATACAGTATCTCACCGGGTAGCTACAGTTCATTGAGGGAACCATGAATGCCAACATGTACTGTGACATACTGAAGCAGAGTATGATCCCCTCCCTTCAGGAACAGGGCAGCAGGGCAGTATTCCAACATGATAACGACCCCAAACACACCTCAGAGACAACCACTGCCTTGCTAAAGAAGCTGAGGGTAAAGGTGATGGAATGGCTAAGCATGTCTCCAGACCTAAACCCTATTGAACATCTGTGGGGCATCCTCAAACCGAAGGTGGAGAAGCGCAAGGTCTCTAACTTCCTCCAGCTCTGTGATGTCATCATGCAGGAGTGGAAGAGGACTCCAGTGGCAACCTGTAAAGCTCTGGTGAACTCCAGGCCCAAGAGGGTTAAGGCAGTGCTGGAAAATAATGGTGGCCACACAAAATATTGACACCTTGGGCCCCATTTGGACATGTTCACTTAGGGGTGTACTCTCTTTTGTTGTCAGCGGTTTAGACATTAATGGCTGTGTGTTGAGTTATTTTGAGGGGACAGCAAATTTACACTGTTATGCAAGATGTACACTCACTACTTTACATTGTAGCAAAGTGTAATTTCTTCAGTGTTGTCACATGAAAAGATATAAGAAAATATTTACAAAAATGTGAGTGGTGTAATCACTTTTGTGAGATACTGTATATATTATGTCAATCTAAAAATAAAATTAAAACATAGTTAGCATACCATAAAAAATAAGTAGGCTAAAATAGCACTATTAGCACGACACATAGAAAATAGATATATGACAATGAGTATAATAAGCATATTAAAAGATATTTAAAAAACAGTAATAAATACATCATAAAAATAGTTAATGGGAATAATATGATATAAACCCCAGAGGAAGGAAGAAAAATATTAAATATGTCTAAAAATTAATATGTAACATGGTAGTTTAATAATCAGAAATGAAACAATTGAAATCAAACTCAATGTTTAAACCCAAAGGTGAGAGGGTTTACATCTCAAAAATCCAACCGTATTCAGCTTGGCTTAGAGTAATGATCTTTTTGCTTCGTCTCCAGTGGGGTCTATATTTTTCTATACCCCAAATAGGGAGAACAAAATGACCACTGTGGAAGCATTTGAGAGAACACATTCAGAATATACAAAAGGTTACCCAAAACACAGCGTTTCCAAACATTATGCTAAATTTCATCGAAGAAATCCATCCACTCTATCTTTTTTGGGGTAAAGAAAAATATTCATTTTTCTATATTAGAAAACATATTAATTTTTATACATATTTAATATTTTTCTTTCTTCCTCTGGGGTTTATATCATATTATCTATTTTTTATGTGTATCTATTTTTTATGTGTTGTGATATATATATATATATATATATATATATATTTTTTTTTTTTTTAAATTGAGATTTTCTTCTTACTGTCATGTTTTAATTAGACAGATTGACATTAATATTTATATATATTTTTTAGTATTGAGAATTCCCTCCTATTATTACGTCTCATTTGGACTCTGTTACGATGTGTATAATATCCAATTTATGTTTAGTAAGGATTAAACAGGAGTTATTGCTCCAATCTATGTGGTTTCCATTAAGACTGCTCTGCTGTTTAGACCTGGTAATCGTCACTCAACCTCCAACCCTTGATAAAGTCACGTGTCTTGTGACGCAACGCATCGGGAGAAGCCGGGTGACCTCACTTCCGGTTTTCGGCCAAGACCGGAAGTTCTACATTCAGAAACACTACATCATCTGGGGATCTTGCAGTCTCATGTCCATCTGCAATCTTAATTCAATTGTAAGTCACTACTGTTTATAAATAAACTTTTGCTTAGACAATTCTTTTTCTTCACATTTATTGCACTATTCATGTGTGATTTTTTTTCACCTGTGTTTTTTCACCTATTAGCATGTTCTTTATATATGCACATTATTGGATTTGAACACAGTTCATGTTGGTCATTATTATAATGCCACTATTTGTTTTTTACAGCGCTGATTTTTTTCTATTATATATTAAATTAAGTTAGCTTTAAAAAAGGTGGTGTGCAGAATTTGTCACATGTTATACTATATGTAATTTTTGGCAGCAAACTTAAAAAAGTTTTCAAATATAGTCATTAAAAAGTTTTAAACCTTTAAAATGTTATTCGTTATCCATCCTCTGGTTATTCATTCCCATTCAGTTTTGTATTTTTTAGTATTTTACTAAATATGGTAGGCTATCCCTGCTTTCGATGGCACCTAACATGTTAAGCTGCATCAACGTCCAGGATTCCAAGAACACTCTCCTTTCTGTTATTGCACTTCTTTGGGATCTTTCTAGAATTTCAGCATGGGAAAGTGTGTATACTCAGCCCAGTTTGCACAGAAAAATGTTTGCATGGAAACTATATTGGCAGATGAATGCACAGTACTTTGTGTCTTATTAATGCACAAGACTGAATACTTTCTTAAATCAGTTGAGTTTTTTTTTATCAACATGCAAACTTTCAGACTTGCTGTTTAGTGAATAAGTGTGTTGAATCACCATAACTAGAAAATGAAAACGTTAATATCTTTAGAATCACTACAATCTGTTAAATGACTTTCAGCTACTTGTAGTATAAGCTGAATAATGTGCAAAGCATGTACTGTGTTATGATTTATGCTTAATCAAAGCTGGGCCAGGTAACCTAATGTGGCAATGCAAGAGATCTCATTATCACTGTCATATCATGTGATCACTCAGGTCACATTCAAATGCAAATCAAACAAAATATCACAGTTACTAGTCTGATTAATGCATCAAGTGCAAAATACTTGATTCAAAATATAATTCAACACTACAAACTAATCTTAGAAAACAGGAGTTCACAATCAAAGGCACAAAAGAGCAATCTAAATGGACATCGATCTTCTAAAGACAATACATTGAAAAGGGTTAAATAGAAACTGCACTGTGTTTTCAGTGAGTACAAACTAAATCATTATTGTATCATTTCCTGGAAAATAATTCTTGATGTGACCTTTGAAATTTTATGCTTGCTATTTCATTTTTTGTGGTTGCATTTCATACAAATATTTGTGTATTTTCCTCACTAGTTACTACCTTTGAGGGCCCATGCCCACTGCAGCCCAAAGAAGCGGCTCCTACAGGCTTTTGCGTTTTTTTTGAGCTCGTATTTCTTCTGCCTGGAAACCCCCCCCCCCCCTCCCATGTTAGCCAATGTGGCCAATGTGTCCATGCATATTATGGCTTTTTCCTGAGTTTACAGTCAGAAAAAAACTCCCACCAAACTCACGTTTTTGAGAGGAGCTTTCCAGCACAAAACTCACCAAGTGCCCAAAAACGGGCAAAAAAGCATGAAAGAGCATGAAAACGCAGAAAGAAGCTCAAACACACACACAAAATAAAAACATGTAAAAGAGTCCAGGAAAGTAGAAAGCTTCTTCAAGCTGAAATAAAAGCTCAAATGCCCCTAAAAGCAGCTTTTTAAAAAAAATTTTAACTGCAGTGTGCATGAGCCCTAAGGGTCAATTTAGAGCTCTACATTTCACAGTAATGCACACAATATTGTGTGGTGCATTGCAGTGGCAGTCATTTTGAATGAAATCCCAACATTATTGCCAGTGCACCACAACGCACACTTTTTATTGCAAGACAACACACAGGTGTGAACTATGTTTGTGTTGTGGCTGCCTTAATGCAGCACACATTAATGTGTGAAATACCATATGCTTGCATTAATCCACCACAACAGTGTGAATCCAGACAAAATCACCTAATAGAATTACCATGCATATTGAACAGCTGCTGGAATAAAAACAGTCAACTATATAGATACTCAATTGTTTTCAGTCAGTCAGAGATGCCTAATATGCTTGTATTGTGAAAGGGGAACAATGTAGTACAATCTTTGGTTATGGCAAATACAGCTGCTTCCATGTATAGTAGTTTTCATGTACATACTGTTCACAAAAATAATTAGATATACTGTATTTATAAAGCAGCATATAATTGCTTCACTGCAGGTTTACCTGTTTGGTTGTTTACTATTGCAAAACCATGTCCACTACATTGGATCATGTTTGTGGCAGAGCTTTCGAACATCACAAAAAGTTTGAAACCGAATGACGAACCCTATTGAAGTCTATGGGACCCAAACTGAAAAAATCAAAAGTGCCCATTTTGAAGGCTTATATGCAAGTGATTTGGCATGCAATGGTTATGAGGTCCAGGTACTGCCCCTGGGGACACGTATCAATGTAAAAAAGGTTTGTAAAAAACATAAATTTTAAATAAGCAGTAATTTACTGATGCTTAAAGTGAAACCATATAAAGGAGAAAAAATAATAAAAATGAAAACTTATTTTAAATATAGTGCGGGGTGGGGGGTATGGTGGTGGCACTATGTCTGCCTGTAAAGTGGCACCCCTTAGTCTGCCTGTAAAGTGGCACATCTGTATATGTTTAGAACCTGCTGCAGAAATAATGAAATTTATAAAGCCAAAAAAAAAAAAAAGTAATTTTCCCTGCAAGCTTTCTTTATTTTGTAAACAACGGCTTAGGGAACCAGTTTGCATGATGAAGCCACAATTTTGTGTACTTGGAACAGGATTAGATATTTTATGATAAATTCTGGTGTCTCTTTCGCGGACTTCGGATAAAAGTAACAGGTATGAAAAAATTTGGCTTTGGGTGTTGGTGGTGTCTTTACACCATTAACCTATAGAGGTACTCTTGATGAAAGCAAGAATTAGCCTTGCTGTCAAATATTGAAATTGTGTGCACCTGTCACGCATATATATTTGTTTTTTCAATATTTGCACTTGATTTCAAAGCACTGTATGATTCAGATTAGGGTGAATTATTTATTTATTTATCCATTTGCAATATTGCAAATTTTTTACCCACCTATATAATATTTTTGCCACTAGTCACTTTAATGTATAGATTCCGATTTGTGCTGTGTATCCTTGTTTTGTCAATTTTAAAAAATATTAGCATTTTTTGAACAGCAGCATTTTGGATTGAGGGTAAACATCATATATCCATAGCGCAGTATTACTGTACATCTTTTACATACCTATACATGATTTTGCGCAGCCTGGCCACCCTGCCACAGTATATTTGCAGAGGGTGGTCCGAAAGTGGTTAAGCAGGTACCCAGGGTTGGAAGATTTGCTTAAGTAGGCCAGAAAAGTCTGTAGCCATTTCAGGTGGTCATACACAGCCAGTGCTCGGTTGGCTGAAATTCAGCGGGAATTCCACCTGTCCGTAAACTGCCTGTTTTGTGACATGCCCACAAGATGTAACACGACTTTGGCAATGCTGCAGCGGCTGCACGTGCAGCAGAGGGCCGTCAACGAGTACCTATGTGAGTATGGCACAATGACAGGCTCAAGCCGGCTCGGCTTTTTTTCCCCATGCCAATGGTTGCTGATAATGGATGCATGTACTGTACTGCCACCATTTGAAGAGGCAAAAAGGATACTGAGCCGTAACAATGCATGCATCAGTCAAACAGGTGCAGAAAAATTGGTCCTAACACAATTGGTGTTAATTGTGCCCATGAAACCTACACCAAAAAAATTCTTCCAGGTGAAATTAACATCCACAAATCTAGGCAGCCTAGACAGTCTTTCAAAGATGCAAGATCAAGAAAACACTTATTCAGCGGCATTGACATCAGGGGCTTGATAGTTGCTGCTAATCCAGGACTGATTTATTTAGATAAATGTCAGCCGGTCCATGGAGTCTGTGGAAAGACTCCCTCTCTTATCTGTCGCAAAAACTCCAGCAGTACTGAGTTCCCATTAAAAAAGCATGCTGTGTAGCCCAGCAGCTCAATTGCATACTGGGCAAGTTCTGACCAGTGGTATATTCTCACAACCCAGTAACCCAGTGGATGTTCAACTGGAAAACTCTCCATATCTTTTTTTCACCCCTAGATAATCTCCCACCATATGATGCAGATGCTGCCGATAAGATGTGGAAGCTGACAGCACGGAGGACTAAAAATATTTGGAAAAACATCTTGAGGCAGCCCCCTTCTCCACCGCTCCTCACTTGACCAACAGAAGCCTCAAAACTATGTTTTCCACCAGACTGTGACCTACCAGAGTCAGGAAAGGCATCACATATACTCCTATTTAGGGTGTCCTCAAGAGATTTTGTCTTCTGCTCCCTCTGTGGGGATGGGATGAGTTCTGTGACTTTCCCATTGTAATGATGGTCAAGGAGGGTTGCCTACCAATAGTGATCCTTCTCCTTGATGCTATGTATTCTCTGGTCCTTTTGCAGGCTTTGAAGAATGAGGGAGCCATTGTATAGCAACTTTGAAGAGGCATGAGAAGCAGACTCCTCAGGATTACAGTATCTGGAACTGCCTCCTCCCAGCCATGTACTACTCCCAAGGGTTCTAGGGATGGAAAACCATCTGATAAGGGTTGTTGTATGCCTTCCCCTCCTTCAATGCCACCAAAACTGCCATAATCTTCTTCATTCTTCTTCTCCCTCTTGTGTGTTGTGTGGCATCGCAAGAATAATGTCTGCATAAAGCTGGCCTTGAGAGGAAAGGAAGTCCTCCTCTTCCTATCGCTGCTCTGCCTCGAGTGCCCTGTCTATAATGCCGCACAGAGTCTGCTCCAGCAGGATTGTGTCTCTGATGCATGCATTGTTACGGCTCAGTATCCTTTTTGCCTCTTCAAATGGTGGCAGTACAGTACATGCATCCATTATCAGCAACCATTGGCATGGGGAAAAAAAGCAGAGCCGGCTTGAGCCTGTCATTGTGCCATACTCACATAGGTACTCGTTGACGGCCCTCTGCTGCACGTGCAGCCGCTGCAGCATTGCCTAAGTCGTGTTACATCTTGTGGGCATGTCACAAAACAGGCAGTTTACGGACAGGTGGAATTCCCGCTGAATTTCAGCCAACCGAGCACTGGCTGTGTATGACCACCTGAAATGGCTACAGACTTTTCTGGCCTACTTAAGCAAATCTTCCAACCCTGGGTACCTGCTTAACCACTTTCGGACCACCCTCTGCAAATATACTGTGGCAGGGTGGCCAGGCTGCGCAAAATCATGTATAGGTATGTAAAATATGTACAGTAATACTGCGCTATGGATAGATGATGTTTACCCTCAATCCAAAATGCTGCTGTTCAAAAAATGCTAATATTTTTTAAAATTGACAAAACAAGGATACACAGCGCAAATCGGAATCTATACATTAAAGTGACTAGTGGCAAAAATATTATATAGGTGGGTAAAAAATGTGCAATATTGCAAATGGATAAATAAATAAATAATTCACCCTAATCTGAATCATACAGTGCTTTGAAATCAAGTGCAAATATTGAAAAAACAAATATATATGCGTGATAGAAATGGGCATAAATAACCAATCAATGTACCAGTATACCTTGCAATAGTGCATAAATTAATTACATAAATAAATAAATGAATAAATAAATAAAGTCCCCAAAAAAGTTAAATTCCTTAAGCAAGTAGCCAGTGAAGGTGTAGTGTGCTTAAGTGCTCTTTAATGTACAAACCGGTGACAATCCATGCCAAAAAGATAAGGTGCAATGGTGAGAGGGTCCACTCCCCATAGATACTTCCACTTACCAGACTGCCAGGACCCCTTAGCAATATTGCATGTGGGTCAAACGCACTTAGTTTGGTGTGGAGTGAGATCTTTACTTTTCTTTTGAGGCTAGTCTTGTGGACTCCAATACCCAATCTTTCCTCAGTGGGCCAATGAATGTGAGATCATAGGAAGGAAAACTCACAATAGTCTAATCCCATTTCATAAACTTTATTTAGATAATGCAGAAAATAAGCTCACATTTCAGGAGTGATAACAAGCCTTGTAATGATACAATCTCCTAGGCAAAGAAGACTTCCGGGCTTGCGGTGACTGCACAGGCTGCGTTGGTCCCAGCTTGAGTTCCGCCGAGACTGGAAGTGACGTAAGCTTCAAACGTGAGCCGGAAATTGTGTCGATGCGTTTTGCCCTCCTCCAGGGCGTTATCAAAGATGTATATCTGGCTACGATGAGGCTGGTATTATATATACCTCCTCCTCCAATCAATATGCAATACACTTCCTATTTCCTGTTTGGGTGTACTCGGTCTCAACTGCACCCTACAGGAAGCTATCCCTGCGCCATCTTGGAACATGGTAATATAAATATGTAAACATACACTGATCCTGGAAAATGTATGTACCGCACAGTGATCTGATAAAATATGTGCATACATTAGACACGTATATTGCAAACTTGATAAATAGGCGGGTTATTAGGTGAACATTAACCCTTGCATATCACGGGCTTAATTTTATGTGAATTTAGATTAAAATAACCCCATAGAGACATCCTATGCCTTTTATTAAAGGGGGAATATTAGCATATAGGATACCTATGTTCAATTAAATAAATTATATATAGAAAAAAATATATAAAATACAAAAAATATATATAAAATTAAAAAAAAAAAATTATGTGTGGGTGTGTAAATTGTGCTAGTAAAAACAATTGACATCGAAATCTACATTCAACCCCTTGGGGTGCAAATTGTTTAAAAGATAAATAAATTTTCCTTCAATTTGGGATATCCCTCTAGTTAGATTGCCCCCTCTCCAGTTGGGCATTACTCTTATCTATGCCACAGAATTTGAGGCCTGTTGGGTCCCTATTATGCACTCTTCTAAAATGATTAGACAAACTATAGTTCTTGAACCCCTTTTTAATATTCGCTATATGCTCTCGTAAACGGACCCCTAGTTTTCTGGTGGTTCTGCCCACATAATGGAGCATTATGGGCATTCCAATAAGTAAGTCACATGGGTGGTCTCGCAAGAAATGAATTTATCAATTTTGAAGATTTTGCCTTTGTTAGTAGATGTAAAATGTCTGGTTTTTTGGATTCTTTGGTGGGAGGTTTTACATTTTTATGCATCGTCCACAAGAAAAAAATCCTACTTGATGTAAAAAGGTGTTGATTCTTTTTGGTGGGTCTAACATGTTTTTTTGCCAGTCTATTTCTTAATGTCAATGGTTTGGTATAAATAAATTGTGTTTTTTTAGGAAGTATTTTCTCTAGAGTAGGGTCCCTTTTTAAAATGTGCCAATGCTTTTGGATAATATGTTCTAATTGTTTGTACTGTCTGATAAAACCTGTCATAAAAGCCACTCCATATTTACTATTAGTTTATTTTTGTTTCTTTTGTATCATAGTATTCCTGTTATATTTTAAAACTTCTTCTTTCATTTTCTCCAGTGAATTTCTATTGTACCCCTTCTCCTCAAACCTTTTAATGATTATGTTGGCTTGATATTCATAATCTTCTTCACTGTCGCAGTTTCTTCTTATGGGTATGAGCTGGCTTTTGGGTACTCCGTTGAGCCATTTTGGATGGTGGCAATTATGTGTTGGGATGTAGCCATTCCGATCTACATCTTTAAAAAATGTCCTAGTACAAAGTTTTTAATTTTGTTTAAAAACAACTAGGTCCAAAAAATTGATGGCTTCCTTACTCCACGATTTTGAAAAAGATATGTTGTATTCGTTAATCCTTATCTCCTGCATAAACTCTTGAAAAGAGTCAGCAGTACCTCTCCAAACGACTAGTATATCATCGATATAGCGTTTGTAGAGAAATTCGGGTCTTTCTTTAATGAAAATTACTTCCTCTTCCAATTTACTAAGGAAGATATTCACCACTGAGGGGGCATGTTTAGCCCCCATTGCAACACCACGTTTTTGTCTATAAAAATTCCCACTGTGCCAGAAGTAGTTCTCACTCATAGCCAAATCTAAAGCTTCTGTGAGGAATTCTATTTGATGTTTCCCCATATTTGTTTTTTGTAATGCCCACATGACGGCTTCAAGTGCGTGATGTTGCTGAATATTCGTATATGACGAATCTACAGCAATGCTGGCTAAAATCTGTTTTTTGTTAGTTTTGACCTTTTGTAAATTCTGAATCACTTCTTTGCTATCTTGAAGATAGGCTAGGAAACTTTTAGCAATGGGATGAAGGAAACAGTCCAGATATTCCCCTAACCTACTAAACAAGGATTCTATCCCACTTACAATTGGATGTCCAGGGGGTTTCTCTTTATTTTTATGGGTTTTATGGGTTTTAGGGATTTGATATTCCCCTAACCTACTAAACAAGGATTCTATCCCACTTACAATTGGATGTCCAGGGGGTTTCTCTTTATTTTTATGGGTTTTATGGGTTTTAGGGATTTGATAAATTACTGGTAGACTAGGGGCATCTGGAACCAAATATCTCGCTTCCCTTTTGTTGATTAGTTCCTCTCTTTGTGCTCTTTTGATGATTCTTTTCAGTTTCACCTTATTTTTATTCGTGGGGTTTCCCCTCAATTTTTCGTAAGTGTCTTGATTGTCCACCAGTCCAAGTAATCTTTTTTGTTTAGGATGACCCCCTTTGTTTGCAGGCCTAATCACCACTTCTTTTTTGTTTTCTAACGTCTTAATCCCTTTGTCTATGTCCTTTTGTTTCCTACATGATTTGATATCCAATTCTTCAACCTCTTGTTCAACGAATGTTTTAAAAACTTCGCTAAAATGGGGGTTCTTAACTTACAGATTAAAAATGGATTTGTTTCTCAATTGTGTGTGGATATCTTTTCCTGTGCTGGGTTGTTTAAAATCAAGATCACGGAACTTTTTCAAGTTCCCTTGAAAAAGTCACGTGATCTGTGACGCAACGCGTCGGGAGGACTTGATGGCGTCACTTCCGGTTACGACCGAAACCGGAAGTTCCCACGTATACACCGCAATTGTGGCAGCTCATTTTTTCTTCTGTAAATGTGAGTGATTTACCCTGTTTTGAATAAATATACTGTACATGCTTCACTATGGGAGTTTATTCTGTTTCCCTGAGCCTATGAGAAGGATCGTGGTGGTACTTATATGGTCGAGCATCCCACCCAAAGAAAGGCTATCGAGGGACCCCCTATATAAATCCCTACTCCAAAGGAGAAAAGGAGGAATCTATCACCTTTAAAACATTGCAGTGGTTATACTTAAAACGCCAGTATTGGTGTTATGTGAGGTGAGCGGCCATTGCACCTATAAGTGTCCTGTTGGATTCCCTGCTCACCCTGCATGATCACTTTTGGATTTGAATCACAAAGTCACTTTGATTACCACCATCTAGTCACAATTTTTATTGTCTAATTTTCTGTCACTTTTGGATACGGCACTATAGAAAGACTCGCATCATATTTTGCACAGTTCATATTTTGCGCCGTTCATTGCACAAGATTGAAATATATATTCTACATCAATTTTATATTTATTTATCAAGTGGACACTTTGTTTGGACTTTCTATGTGTATATTTTTTTTATTAAATTATCCCACGGTTTTTTTGGATATACTCAGTCTATGGCACTTTGATTCACTTATATTTTTACCTCATGGATATTTGGATATATTTATCTATTTAAGTGGATGGCACTTTGATGCACTGTCACTTTTTTATTCACCATTGTGTGCTATTTCATCTTGATCTTCTGCCATTTGCACCTTCTACTTTTGATTTATATAGATATTTATTTGTCAGATTTATATTTATCCTGCAGTTTGTTGATAATAGCGCCAATTCATCCTTTTATAACTTTGATATAATATTTCTACCCACCTATATAATATTTTTGGCACAAGTCACTTTAATTTATAGATTCCGATTTGCGCTGTGTATCCTTGTTTTGTCAATGTATAGGTATGTGATTTTGTGCAGGGGCTCTAGGGGGCACGATTAGACACAGCGGGAGTTAATCAGCAGGTCCAGCAGCTGCGATAGCTGCCGGCTACCCGCGATCATGCAGGAGAATGACAGAACGGCCGTCTGCCTATATAAACAAGGCAGAGGGCTGTTCTATCACAGAGGAAGAGCGAGATCTTGTGTTTCAGCTAAGTTGAAACATAGAATTCTCATAGATTCCTCTAGCACATCCATCCCCCACACAGTTAGAAAGCCTTCCCTAGGAGCACCCTTAACCCCTTGATCACCCCTAGTGTTAACCCCTTCCCTGCCAGCGTCATTTATACAGTAACAGTGCCTTTTTTAAGCACTGATCACTGTATTGGTGTCACTGGTCCCCAAAAAGTGTCACTTAGTGTCAGATTTGTCTGCTGCAGTGTCACAGTTCCCCTAAAAATCGCTGATCGTCGCCATTACTAGTAAAAACAATAAAAAAAATAAAAATACCATAAATCTATCCCATAGTTTTTAGACACTATAACTTTTGTGCAAACCAATCAAAATATGATTATTATTCCAAATTTTCTGTATTTTTTTGTATATAGCGCAAAAATTAAAAACCGCAGAGGTGATTAAATACCACCAAAAGAAAGCTCTATTTGTGGGGAAAAAAAGACAATCAATTTTATTTGGGTACAATAAAAATTATTGCGCAATTATTAGTTAAAGCAAAGCAGTGCCATATCGCAAAAAATGGCCTAGTTATTAACCACTTGCTGACCCCTGATATACTGCGGCAGGCTGGCTCGGCTGCGCGAACTGACGTACAGGTATGTCGTATTGCGGGAGCTGTCCTGGGAGCAAGCACCCCCCACTAGGCAGCAGGGATGCAATTGCTCCCCTCTGAGAGAGAAGGACGGTCTGCTCTTGTAAACACAGCAGACCGTTGTTCTCTCTGAAATGATCACAGAGCGCCTGTAATCCTCCTATTTAGGATCACAGGTCTCTGTGTTAATTTCATAAGTGCCTCCCCTATAAAGTTATAAAACACTCCCTTAGGCTCACACTTAACCCTTTTATCACCCCTGGGTTAACCCCTTCCCTGCCAGTGTCATTATTATAGTAATAGTGCATAATTTTAGCACTGATTAGTAGTAATGTCACTGGTCCCCCCAAAAGTGTCACAAATGTCAGTTAGAGGTCCGATCTGTCCACCGCAATGTCGCAGTCCTGCTAAAAATCACAGATTGCCGCCATTACTAGTAAAACAAATAAAAATAAATAGAAATGACATAAATCTTTCCCCTAGTTTGTAGACGCGATAACTTTTGTGCAAACCAATCAAAATATGCTTATTGCGATTTTTTTAATACCAAAAATATGTAGCAGAATACAAATTGGCCTAAAAGGATGAAAAAACATTTTTTTTTTGGGGGGGAGGGGGGAATGTTATATAGCAGAATGTGAAAAATATTGTTTTTTTTTTCAGAATTGTCGTTCTTTTGTTTCTAGCGCAAAAAATAAAAATCGCAAAGGTGATCAAATACCACCAAAAGAAAGCTCTATTTTTGGAAAAAAAAACACTTCAATTTTATTTAGGTATAGCATCACATGACTGCGCAATTGTCCGTTAAAGTAACGCAGTGCCAAATCGCAAAAAATGGCCTGGTCATTAAGGGGGCAAACACTTCCAATCCAGAAGTGGTTAAGAGGGTAAAACCTTCTGCTTAAGAAACACTGCACCACCAAATTAAGGACATGTGCAAGGCATGGAACATATGTTAACTTTCCCTGTCTAAGGGCAGATAGGAGGTTTATGCCATTATCAGCCCTCAAAAATTCCGCTCGCCTGCTCGCATTTTGGAATGATGAGGAATGAGTGGAATGATGAGGATGGCGAGTAAGGGCTGTGCTGTATGGGGAATGTATTAGTGACTGCCGCCGCCGCCGTTCACAGTGCAGCCTGCATTCTTCTTCAGAAAAGGGTGGACCCGGGGCGCAGAGCAGTGCGCCCTGAGCCCACCCATTGTGTGAAAATAGCGAATGAATATTTGCTATTGTCACATGGATCCTCCTCCTGATCCTCCTCCAAGACCCGTTTCCTGATTGGCCAAAAGACAATTGCCATTGGCCAAGGAGGAGGACTCGGGAGATGCGGAGGATTGAGGTGAAACCGCCGCTGCATCAGGTAAGTGCACGCTGGTCTCTCTGCACGCTGTGGTCACTCTGCATTTAAGGGGGCATGCGGTGGGCACTCTGCATTGAAAGGGGGCACGCTGTGGTCACTCTGCATTTAAGGGGGCACGCTTTGGACACTCTGCATTGAAAGGGGGCACAATGTGGTCACTCTGTATTGAGAGGGGGAACGCTGTGGGCACTCTGCATTGAAGGGGGAACATTGTGGGCACTCTGCATTGAAAGGGGGAATGCTGTGGTCACTCTGCATTTAAGGGGGCATGCTGTGGGCACTCTGCATTGAAAGGGGGCATGCTGTGGTCACTCTGCATTGAAGGGGGCAAGCTGTGGGCACTCTGCATTGAAAGGGGGCATGCTGTGGTCACTCTGCATTGAAGGGGGCACGTTGTGGTGTCAGATTTGTCTGCGATCTGTCCCTGTGTCACATAGTCACCTCCCCCCACACATGTCAGTAAGCACCAGGCATACTTTAACCCCTCCCTCTCCAATAAAATTAACCCCTTCCCTGCAGTGTAATTTTTACAGTAACAGTGCATATTTATAGCACTCATTACTGTAGTAATGTCACTGGTAACCCCAAAAGTGTCAAAAATGTCAGTAAAGGGTCCGATCTTTCTGACGCAATGTCACAGTCCCGCAAAAAAAATCGCAGATTGCCGCCATTACTCGTTAAAAAAAAAAAACACCAAAAACGACAGAAATCTTTCCCTTAGTTAGTAAACGCAATAACTTTTGCGCAAAACAATCAAAATACGCTTATTGTGATTTTTTTTACCAAAAATATGTAGCAGAAAACAAATTGGCCTAAAATGTTAAAAAAATATTTCATATAAAAAAATTTGAAAAATATTGTTATTTTTTCAAAATTGTCGCTCTTGTTTTGTTTATAGCGCAAAAAGTAAAAATTGCACAGGTGATCAAATACCGGCGTTGCATGACCGCGCAATTGTCAGTTAAAGTCACACGGTGCCGAATCGCAAAAAGTGGCCCAGACGTAAGACAGCAAAATCCTCCGGCGGTAAAGTGGTTAAGGTACAGCACACTCTGCAAAATCACGAAAGGGGTGAGAATCTACCAGATAGAAAGACAGGAGTTGTAAAGTTAGCAGCCTTGATAAGCTTGAATTTAGATGCTGGGCATGTTGGTGGTAATGACTGTTTTTTTTCTTTTTATAGCTGCAACAAATGGGGCATAGAAATTTGCCTGCTATAGTCTAAAGTGCTTGGTGTGCTACTGGCAGATGTGCTGCAAGGACCTGGGACACCCTACACTATACCATCATCCCTGTCAGTTGAGGTTGCTGAGAGGATATGAGGTATAGCGGGGGTAGACCGGGAAGGTGGGGAGTGAGAAGGAACAGAATTGCGTCCTTTTTGTGTGGCTTTCAGGTGCCAATGGGCTGAGTGATGGAAGGTTAAATTGTCTTGTCAAGCATGTTGTACCCAAATAGCTGGTGTTTTTGCCATGCTTGATGTGCTTGAGGCAAAGTTTGCAAATTGCAATAGTGTGATCGGCTGCACATAAGCTAAAAAAGGCCCAGACAGCTGAGCTGTGGGAAGTGGGCCAGGAAATAACAGCTCCACAATCTGATGAAATATGGTGGCTGCTCTCTACTCTTCCATGCTGGCTGCCTCATTGGGGTTGTGCCTCACCCTCACTTTCCTCCTCCGCTCTATCTGACAACCAAGTCACATCAGTGACCTCATCATCATTATCCCCTCCATCGTCATCATTACTGGAGCCAACTTGACTGCCCATTTATTGTTTATCAGTGTTATCCCCTCTCTGTAGGCTTAAGTTCCTACCTTTCTCAACCTCAGAACCAGGATTTGAATAAAGTAATGGCTGTGCATCATCAAGGAGCAAGTGGCTGTTGCTGTGCTCAAATACCTCAGCTGACTTCTCTATGTCTAATACTGGACTATGACAGGAGTAGCTGTGGACAAGGAGGCAGAATAAGCCACTCTGGCTGCATGCTGTGGCTGAATAGCACGGGCAACATCACTAAACAGAGGAAATTATGCCCTGCCTAAGGATGGACCATGTACATCTTTGCCTATGAACACAGATGCTGCTGGCCCCCATCAAAGTGCCATGGGAACACCTGCCTCTCCTTGATGGCATCCCAGAAATGATGCAGGGTTTGAGTATTAACAAAACGTAATAAAAATGGGAAAATGTGTAGGTGGATGCACTTTAATCAATGGAAAGTGGTTACATAGTTACATAGTTAGTGAGGTTGAAAAAAGACATCAGTCCATCCAGTTCAACCTATGATGTGTGTGTGTGTTTGCTGTTAACCGTACATTGTATACCCCTGTATGTTGTGGTCTTTAAGGTGCCCATCTAATAGTTTTTTGAAACTATTGATGCTCCTTGCTGATACGACGGTTTGCAGAAGAGAATTCCACATCCTTACTACTCTTACAGTGAAGAACCCCCTGCGTATTTTAAGGTTAAACCGCCTTTCCTCTAGTTTTAGTGAGTGGCCATGTGTCTTATTGTATTCCCTTTCTCTGAATAGGTTTTTCCATATGCTAGGGTTGCCAGTACAGTATTTGTACATTGATATATCCCCCCTCAATCGTCTCTTCTGCAGAGAGAATAAGTTCAGTGCTTGTAGTCTTTCCTCATAGCTGATGTCCTCCATTCCCCTAATTATTTTTGTTGCCCTTCTCTGGACTTTCTCCAGTTCCAGCACATCCTTCCTGAGGACCGGTGCCCAGAACTGGACAGCATACTCCAGATGTGGCCAGACCAGAGTCTTGTAGAGTGGGAGAATAATCTCTTTATTTCTGGAGTGAATCCCCTTTTTTATACATCTCAGTATTCTATTGGCTTTGCTTGCAGCGGCTTGGCATTGCATGCCACTGCCAAGTCTGTTGTCCAGTACCCCCAGGTCCTTTTCCATCCTAGACTCACCCAGAGGTTCCCCCTAGTGAGTAGCTTGCTTTCTGGTTTCTGGCACCCAAGTGCATTACTTTACATTTTTCAACATTAAACCTCATCTGCCATGTAGTTGCCCACCCAATTATTCTGTTCAGGTCCGCTTGTAAGGTTTCCACATCCTGCCCAGAAGATATTGGCATGCTTAGTTTAGTATCATCTGCAAATACTGAGATTTTACTCGATATCCCCTCCTCTAGATAATTTATGAATCAATTAAACAGGATTGGCCCCAGGACAGAACCCTGGGGGACCCCGCTTTCCACACCCGCCCAATCTGAGTATTCCCGATTAATCACCACCCTTTGCAACCTCCCCTGGAGCCAGTTCTCTATCCAGGTACTCACCTTATGGTCCATACCTACCTTCCTTAGTTTGAACAGTAAGCGTTTGTGGGAAACGGTGTCAAAGGCCTTTGCAAAGTCCAGGTACACCACATCCACAGGCTTACCTTTATCTAGGTGGCAGCTCACTTCATCATAGAAGGTTAACAGATTGGTTTGGCAAGAACGATTTTTCATGAATCCATGCTGATTACTACTAATAATATCATTTTCATTACTAAAGTCTTGTATGTGGTCCCTTAACATCCCCTCCAAAATCTTGCAGACTACTGATGTTAAGCTGACCGGCCTATAGTTACCCGGGATATATCTCGGCCCCTTTTAAAATATTGGTACCACGTTGGCTTTTTTCCAATCAGCTGGCACCATACCCGTCTGTAAGCTATCCTTAAAGATCAAGAATAATGGTCTGTCAATCACCTGGCTGAGCTCTTTAAGAATCCTCGGGTGCAAGCCATCCAGTCCCGGGGATTTATTTATGTTAAGTTTCTCTAGTTTAGTTCTAATGCCTTGTACACACGCATCGATTATTGGCCGGGAATTTTCGGCCAACGACCGATCGGCCGATATTCGGCTTGTTAGTATGATGCTTCCGACAACCGACTCCGACTTTTCGGCCCGAAAAAAATCTGGTGTGCAGGCTATAAAATTTTTGTTGGCTGTCAACACAACGGCCGATTTTCCGTCAGTCAGTACAGATTTCGGCAGACAAAAATCTGATGAGCAAGACTGGGCATGCTCAGAGAAGAAAAAACACACGTAAAGTAAACCAGCACATGACATCACTTCTGAAGTAGATTTTTGTTGACCGAGAAAATTCGTGTGCAGTCTAGGCACATTCCAACCAACAAAACACCACTCTCGACAAAAGTCGGACGATCGGTCGGCCGATAATCGTTGCGTGTGTACGAGGCATTAGTCTATCTTCTGTTAGCCATGGCGGTACTTCCTGAGGTGTGTTATTTAGCTTGGCCTTACAAGCTGAGTTAGTGTAGCCCCCCAATTCTTTTGTGAAGACTGAAGAGAAGAAATTATTTAACACTACCGCCTTTTCCCTGTCCTCTGTGGCAAAAAATCCCTTATCGTCTTTTATGGGGCCAATGTGTTCTGGCCTCGCTTTCTTACTGTTTATATACTTAAAGAATTTCTTGGGGTTCTTTTTACTCTCTTCCGCTATATGCCTATCTTGTTCTATTTTAGCCGCCCTGATTTCGTCTTTACATTTCTTATTACACTCTTTGTAATGCTTGAATGCTGCCAATGACCCCTCAGCCTTGTATTTTTTGAAGGCCTTTCCTTTAGCATTAATATGCATTTTTATGTTGGAGTTTAGCCACCCAGGGTTTAGTTTTGCTCTTTTAAATTTATTTCCCTTTGGAATGCACTGGTCAATCTCTTTGTTAAGTATGCTCTTGATGCCCTCCCATTTTTCCTCCATGTTCTTTGTTCCCAGGGTTCTATCCCATTTGTTATTTTCTAGCAGAGAGTGCAGTTTTGGGAAATTGGCTCTTTTGAAATTCAGTGTCCTTATATTGCCCTTGTGTTTCCTATTACTATAATTAATACTGAGACGGGAATTGACCTATGGTCACTGTTTCCTAAGTTGCCCCGTATTTCTATATCTGTGAGCAGGTCTGTATTGTTGGTAATCAGTAGGTCAAGTACTGCATTGTTTCTTGTCGGTGCATTCACCATCTGACCCATGAAATTGTCCTGCAAAACATTTAGGAACTGCCGAGCCTTGGCTGAATGCGCAGTTCCTTCTGCCCAGTCTATATCTGGATAATTAAAGGCCCCCATTATAATGACATTTCCCATCCTTGCTGCCAATCCTATCTGTAAAAGGAGGTCCGCCTCCCCCTCCTCCCTCTGGTTGGGGGGCCTATAGTATACGCCCGATATTACCCTCCCCTTAGTGCCTTCCCTTTGAAGTGGTGTTTGGTGCACTTTAACTTGAGTACTCAATATACATACACACTCCACTGACACACTACAATATACTGCAGTAAAACTGCACAGATTCTGTCGCTCCTGTAGATCGCCCGGCACCGGACACCTGAGTGTCCCAAGTACCAGGGGAGCCACGCAAGCTAAATACACAGGACCTTCCTATATGCTAATCCGAAGCAGCTCAGGTACCGTTAGTAATTAAATCAAGGCCTAAACAATACAGCATATTATAAATAGAAGGGGTTGTCAGAAAGCAGTAAAAAGTAGAATGGGCAGGGATAGACGTAGAAGGAAGGCAGGGTAGTCAGCCGAGTTCCCAGAAAATGGGATGCAAACTGCGGGGTGTCTTGAAAGGCGATCCAGGTTGCCCATACCGAGTGAAAATCAGGGAGTTGAGATGAAGAAAGTCAGCAGGTCCACAGATGACGGTCACTATGGTCCTGCGCGCTGAAGGGTGAGAAATGTTCCCTGGGGAGACACCCTGGGTCGGCTGGAGGGGGAAATAATAAAAAGGAAAGGGAGGGAAGAAAGGGAAGTAGTCAAGATTGGGAGGAGGGACAAAAGATAAGGAGAAGGGATAAGGGTTATCACAATTGTACGGTAGAATGCAATACAGTAAAGATAATTATGCACTATCCTGCAAAATACTGGATCACAAAAGGCAACAACACCTAACAGTGGGGGACACTGAAAGGCGAACAACAAAAAACGTAGTACCGCAGGTATCAGCAGTAGTTAAGTCAAAACTAGGTTAAATCAGGACTACTGACTTGCGGGGTAAGTGGGAGGATCAGTCAGAGATGCAACGCACCAAAAAAGAAAAACGAAGATGTGAAACTGGGCAATCCATCTCGAACCAGGCCATAAAAAGTAAAAAAGTAGGCCAAAGGAAAAAGCTTGAGCCAGCTGCGGTAGGTCTCCAACAAAGAAAACAAAAACAAAACAGAAAGGAGAGAACACGGCAGTCAAGTTGGTACGGAGTCAGTGGGGATTCCACCGGGGGTGTGAATCAAAAATAGGCTCAAGGAAGTGAGGCTAAAGTCACCTCAAGGTCAAGCATTTTCAGTGTACCCATGCAATAAGTCTCACGGTCAAAAATGCGCTCTGAGTCCCGGGGTTTTAGGCGTCTTCGGAGTAGCATGAGAGCGTTTCGGGGTGTCATCAGCAAATTTGCTCAGCTTTAATTTCTTGCTGCTAGCTGGAGTGAGGCCACGTGATGGAGAGGACGTAGAGGTGTCAGAAGCTTCAGGGAGTCTGAATTCAGCGTACCAGTCTGGAACAGCAGTATAGGGGGATCTGAAGAGATTAGCAGAATGCAGGCAGGTCCTCTGGAGCATGCAGGAGATGTGTTTTCCCATAAAATACAACACTTAAGGCAAAAGGAAATTTCCATCTGTAGGAGTGTCCTTTAATCCTCAGGGCTTCCAGCAGAGGGTGCAAAGCGCATCTGTTATTGAGTGTGATAGGGGATAAGTCCTGGAAGAGGAGTATAGGTTCCCCATTAAAAAGAACCTGGGCATTTTGGCGTGCTTTTGACAAAATCTCCTCTTTGAGGGGGAAACTGTGAAGGCAGCAAATAATGTCCATGGGTGGAAGATTATCCGGACCTTTGGGGCGCAAAGCTCTATGTGCCCTCACAAATTCAATCGGCGATTCGTCCGGTCTTTCAAGTATCTGATTAAAGATCTTGGTCAAGGCAGTTTTAGTGTCTTCAGGGGGGACCGACTCAGGAACCCCGCGCACCCTAATGTTATTGCGTCGGCCCCTGTTGTCGGGGTCCTCAATTTGCCTGTTAACAGCAATCAGATGGGCGGCATGGGAGTCAGCGGTCTGTTCCAGGCATTTGATGGCAGAATGGTGTGCCTTCCTCTCCCTCTCTGTCCTGTCCAGCTTCTCAGTTAGCACCATCAGGTTTTTGGTCAGGTTGGTTATGGCTGCAGCAAAGGATTTCTTTATGTCCGCAGCGATAACAGTCATGTCAGCATAGGTAAGGGGAAGGTCGGGGGAGCGATCCTCTCTTACCAGATCCTCAGAGGCCGATAGAGATTCCTCACTGAAGTCTGCCTCGTGGTGGAGCTGCGCCATCTTGTCCGCTAGGTTGAGTGACCGGGCCACCGCTTGGGCTTTGAAAAGGGCTGATATATTCTTGCTGGAGGAGGTCGGGTTGCATTGGGATTGCCTGCTCTGAGCTCCGTGGCGAAGAATTCTGCCCATTGCTGTGAAAAAGGGAGACCTGTGAGCTGATTAGGGCCGATGGTTCCGAGAGCTCTTTCAGTGTGCTGCCATCCGACGTGCCGTCCAAGCCACGCCCCCCTGTTTACATAAATTTATCTACACTTCGGATGTTTTCAGTTCATGCGTTTTTGTGGACTATTTATCATTGTGCATTTTAAACCATTGCATTTTGGATTTGGTGGAGGTGTAGAACACTTTGAACTGCTTATTCTATCTTGCATATCATAAGTGTTGTTTTATACATATTAATCTCCACTTTGGATATTTTCAGTTCATGCGTTTATGTGGACTTTTCAGTATTGTGCATTTTAAATCAATTGCATTTTTTAATTTTTTAGCGCTGCATTTTATTTTATAATATACTGCATTGAACATGCATTAACACAATACACTATACTACAGTTAACCTGCATTAATGCACTGCAATATACTGGGGCAAATGTGCAATAATTCATTGAAATATACTGTGCTGAACATACACTAACACACTACAATATACTGCGTTAAATGTGCAGTAAAGCACTGCAATATACAGTGGTATACATGCAAAAACACACTGAAATATACTGCGTTAAATGTGCAATAATGTACTGAAATATATTGCATTAAACATGCAGTAATCCACTGCAATATACAGCGGCTTACCTGCACCAATGCACTGAAATATACTGTGTTAAATGTGCTTTAACACACTGCACTATATTACGGTAAACCTGCGATAATGCACTCAAATATACTGCGTTAAATGTGCAGTAATGCACTGCAATATACTGCAGCAAATGTGCAATAACGCAGATCAATATACTGTGTTAATCATGCACTAACGCACTGCAATATACTGTGGTAAACCTGCAGTAACACACTGAAATATACTGCAAGAAACCTGCCCTGACAAAATAAAATGACACTAAAGCAAAAATGAATGGTCGCGCTAAACTCACACTGCACTATCACTAGATTCACACTAAAGTGACACTTAAGTAAAAATGAATAGTCCCACAACACTATCACTAGATTCACACTAAACTGACAATAAAGTTAAAAATGAATGTATTTTGATTATGTTGGTTATTTGCAATAAGTAGGCATTTTTTAATTAATTCTTATCCACAGTTTTTGTTCACATGTGATATGATATACAGTATCTCACAAAACTGAGTACAACTCTCACATTTTTGTAAATATTTTATTATATATTTTCATGTGACAACACTGAAGAAATGATACTTTGCTAAAATTTAAAGTAGTGAGTGTACAGCTTGCATAACAGTGTAAATTTTCTGTCCCCTCAAAATAACTCAACACACAGCCATTATTGTCTAAACCACTGGCAACAAAAGTGAGTACACCACTAAGTGAAATGTTTTGTGTGGCCACCATTATTTTCCAGCACTGCTTTAACCCTCTTGGGCATGGAGTTCACCAGAGCTTCACAGGTTGCCACTGGAGCAATTCTGGCAGCACTCATATGTCTATTTCCCTAAGGCAACCTCTGGATATGACGTTGAACATGTGCACTCAACTTCTTTGATCGATCATGTCAAGGGCTGTTCTGAGTGGGACTGGTCCTGTTAAACCGCTGTATGGTCTTGGCCACCATGCTGTAGCTCAGTTTGAGGGTCTTGGCAATCTACATTTAGCCTAGCCCCTCTATTTGTAGAGCAACCATTCTTTATTTCAGATCCTCAGAATGTTCTTTGCCATGAGGTGCCATGTTGAATTTCCAATGACGGGTATGAGAGAGTGAGAGCGATAACACCAAATTTAACACACCTGCTCCCCATTCACACCTGAGACCTTGTAACATTAACAAGTCACATGACACCAGGAAGGGAAAATGGTTAATTGGGCCCAATTTGGACATTTTCACTTAGCGGTGTACTCACTTTTATTGCCAGCGGTTTAGACATTAATGTTTGTGTGCTGAAGTATTTTGAGGGCACAGCAAATTTACACTGTTACACAAGCTGTGCACACACTACTTTACATCGTAGCAAAGTGTAATTTCTTCAGTGTTGTCACATGAAAAGGTATAATAAAATATTTACAAAAATGTGAGGGCTGTACTCACTTTTGGGAGATACTGTATGTGCATATTGAGAATAGACCTAAATTTAGTTATTTACTCAGGTTTTGTAATATTAGAAGTACGTCTATTTTATAGTTACAGCCGTAACAGCAATTTGTGCATGTCTAAGGCTCACATGAATAGGTTTCTATTTTTTATTATTTGTTTATGACTTATCATTATTTGATACTCATATATCATGCACATACAGTATGTATTATTTAATGCAAATAAGTTTTATCTTGCTCTGTCTTGTGTGTTTTTTTACTCGCTAGATGTGTCTGTTTTATCCTAAGCTGCATTCTTTAGGCACTCATTGATTCAGCTGTTATTCAGGTACTGTATATAAGAGTTAACTACACAGGTTTGATTAAGCAATTTGGATTGTGAAACCTGTTAACCTTGCTGCTACAGTCCTGTTGCATCGTGGTCTAGTGATGTTATGCGTGGATTTTTACGATTAAAGCATTTATACCTCTGAAGATTTGAGTGCGGTCACCTCTTTTGCACATACGTTCCAACTACACTTACACTGCACTATCACTAGATTCACACTAAACTGATACCTTACACTCACAATAGAATCAAAATAGCCCACTATAGCACACTAACTCGCTAGTAGTGCTGAAGAGAGCCTGTTCTATCTCTCTCCCTCTGCATCATGCTCACTGCCACCTCTTTGCAAGAATCTTATCCAGGTATGCAGCATGGATGGCCAGGAAAGGAAGGGGCAGCAAGGACAAGGCCCTGATCCCCACATCCCTGACCCAACTGATGTTGGGTTCTGCAAGGAGAAGGAAAAAAAAGGATTGGAATTGGAAAGTCCCATTCAAAATAAAGAGGCCCCAGACCTCTGTTACCTATTTACAAATAAAAAAAAAAAAAAGATAAAAAACACCATAAACACCATAGAAAAAGAAGTCCTTTATGCACACTTTAATGGTAAATGTATCTGTTTGCCTACACTTCTGCTTTAAATTCTATCTTCTCTGTCCAAGATTTATCCTCCAGCCCCAAACATCATGGTAGAAGTACCTCTTCTAACAATACAAATGTGTTATTTTCATGGCTGGAGATACTTTTCTTGTAAATGTTATCAGCATTTCTTGTTCTATGTTATGAAAATGCACACTTAAGCGATCCTAAAGCAAAAATTATGTAGCCTAGCTCTCTGCTGGTATATGCTGCACTGAAAACCCTAGCAATTACAGTAAGTGCTTTAAAAGTTCAGATGTACCATAAATAACTATGAAATGTTTGCTATGTTCAAACCTCCAAAGTCAGCATGAGTCCTGTTATGAAAACATACTAATCTCAAGTAGCTTTAAATTGAACTCCATACAGATATAAACATTTATTCAAGTTATATTTTTAATTAAAAGTCAAAGTTTAAAAAGTTAAAAGTTTATTTAACCGGTTGCCGACCGCGGAAAGTACATATACTGCGGCAGTCAGCCCCGGCCAGGCAAAGTGACGTACTGGTACGTCACTAGCCTGTGACTTGCTTGTGGGCCAATAGCGGGCGAGCGCGCGCCCACCGAGGCGGGCAAGCGCGCGCCCGCCGAGGCGCCCACCTGCCCCGGCTCTTTCCCTGGGAAGTCCGTGCGTGTGACCGGCGGACCCGATGTCCACCGGTCACTCGCGATCGTCCGCCGTGAAGGGAGAAAGGCAGGCGGCTGATGTAAACAAGCCGCCTGTCATTCTCCCCTGTGTAGGAATGGTGATCATACGGTTCTACTATGTAGGAACTTTGATCACTGTTCCTACACCAGTAGCCATGTCCAATCACAGTAAGAAGCATGCCCCTAGGGACACACTTAACCCCTCCTTCCCCAATAAAGTTAACCCCTTCCCTGCCAGTGTCATTTTGCAGTAACAGTGCATATGTATAGCACTGATTACTGCAGTAATGTCACTGGTAACCCCAAAAGTGTCAAAAATGTCAGTCAAGGGTTCGATCTGTCCGCTGCAATGTCACATTACCGCAAAAAAAATCACAGATCGCTGTCATTACGCGTTAACCACTTGACGACCAGGCACTGGGACTGAATTGCGGCAAAGTGGCTCGATTCCGTCCGGAGGCTCGCTCCCACTGTTTTCAGTCACAGTGGGAGTCGGGCCAGGGGAGGAGCAGCGGCGATCGCCGCCGCTCTTCCCCGATTGTCAGGGAATCGAGTCTGGAGATCCGCCCGCTTGTGTAAACAAAGCAGGCGGATCTCCTAAGTGACAGATAGTGACAGATTGCAGGGTTCAGCATAGCTGAACATGCGATCTCTCCCTGTGTCACTCAGTCACCTCCCCCCACACACGTCAGTAAGCACCAGGCATACATTAATCCCTCCCTCTCCAATAAAATTAACCCCTTCCCTGCCAGTGTCATTTTTACAGTAACAGTGCATATTTATAACACTGATTACTGTAGAAATGTCACTGGTACCCCCAAAAGTGTCAAAAATGTCAGTCAAGGGTCCGATCTGTCCGCTGCAATGTCGCAGTCCCGCAAAAAAAATCGCAGATCACCGCCATTACTCGTTTAAAAAAAAAACACCAAAAATGACAGAAATCTTTCACTTAGTTAGTAAACGCAATAACTTTTGCGCAAACCAATCAAAATACGCTTATTGTGATTTTTTTTACCAAACATAGGTAGCAGAAAACAAATTGGCCAAAAATGTTAAAAAATTTTGATTTTTACATTTTTTTTGGGGAATTTCATGTAAAAAAATGTGAAAAATATTGTTATTTTTTCAAAATTTACACATTTTTTTGTTTATAGAGCAAAAAGTAAAAATCGCACAGGTGATCAAATACCACCAAAAGAAAGCTCTGTTTGTGGGGAAAAAAGGACGTAAATTTCGTTTGGGTACGGCGTTGCACGACTGCGCAATTGTCAGTTAAAATCATGCAGTGCCGAATCGCAAAAAAGGCCCTGGTCAGGAAGGGGGTAAAATCTTCTGGGGCTTAAGTGGTTAAAAGAATTACTTATTTACGTGTAGTACTAGCGTAAGTGCCTAATCGTGCACAGCAGCATACATACTCAGAGAAAGGAAGTCAACCAGGGCTTTTTTGCTTTAGGGGACCTGATTACATGAGAGAACAACACAGGGTGACCTTACTAGTATGCTGCTTTTCCTAAACTGGTCAATCACTGGTTGAGGCAGGTCCTTGACTGGGTTACAGTCTAGTTGCAGGGAGATGCTGGACCTAGTTGTGACATATTGCAAGAGTACATGGGCTGACAAGAATTATGAATCTTTTGGCAAGGGAAACAGTTTATGTGTAATGTTTTAAAACATCTATTATATTGTAGCAGGATTCCCAGCCGTTTTGCTGGTTATGGGTCCGCCAGGGTTACTGCTAACAACAACATGGATGCCGGTCAAAGTAGGATGATGCTGGTTAACGCTGACTTGCTGTCTGTTAACACTGAACTGACTTCTGACACTCTCATGTGGCACAAAGTCCTAGTTAAAGCTTCCTTTACCCCTCTTCACTGAGGTAGCTACTTAAAAGACTGCTGCATTGCTTAACACTTCAGGGCCCGCACTGGCACCCTCTTTCACACACTTATCTTCAGGGCTTAAGCACTGGCACCCCCTTTCCAAGCCCCCTTTACTGGTTAGCTGGCTCATGGATCCCTCCGACACCTCTGGCATGGTCCCCTATCCTAGGCAGACCCCTGGGCAGTTTACAGTACTCACGACACTGCTTTCCTGGAAACTTCTGCCCCAGCAGCTCCACTCAGACCTTCTGTCCTTCAGGCCAACCACCAAGGACACCTTCACTACTGCTGACAGGAGAGGAAACAGCCACCACCCTCCTCCTGGGACTCTGCTTCCCGCCAAAGACGCCCTGTCATGTGCCCCCCTCAGACTTATACCCCATTTCCAGGATGCATTGTGGCAGATTCTGCCCTCTGGGATGGATATAAGCCCTGGCGTGCTATTGGTCAGGTTTCCTCCACTGTCCAATAACAGCCCTTATTGGACATAGTGGGGAGACACCCCAAGCTCAACAGGCAAAACCTGGAAGCACATGACAGCCTAGCTGAACAATCAGGCCCCCCTGATAAGCAGACAGGGCCTCCCTAGGTTTTCCTAGCACCTACCTAGGAGGGTGCTACATAATTTTACAATTTAGATATGGCCTACGGTACCTTTACTACACTGAAACTACCAAAAGAACAGGCTAAAACTGGAGAGTCAATAAAGTAAACTGAATTGCTGAACCAGGAAATAAGTGTCTCACTTGTCTAGATGTGTAGAGTGGCAGATTTGTGTAAATTACAGACTGGCAAAAGAAAATATAAATCCTGTGGCAGATAAATATGTAAACATATATGTATTTTTAAAAGTGTAAAATAACTGTCTGCCTTAAGTTCTACTTTAATTTGTGTTACAGTAGGTTTGGCATGCAGTTTTCACTGTTTTTCCAGGCTACTATTGGCATAATAAATTTATTTTCATTGATGTTGTCATAAATATTAACACTAGGGGATGTAGTTATGTTTAAAGATATCTTTAGGTTAGGGCTTAGATGTAAAAGTTAGGCTTAAGAGTTCAAGTAGAACTTTAAGCAAAACATTTTTTTTTTCATTTTGGATAGAGTAAGAGAGGGTTATAACCCCTGTCAAATTTTGTTTTCACCATCCTTGTAGCCCGTAGCCATACAGGAAGTGAGAGGAAATCCCTGCAAATTAAGGGAATTCCTTGGTAACCCCCAGGTTACCAGAACTGGCGTCCCCATTGGAAGATTTCCCCTTCTATTACTTTTCTGGGGACAACCCAAAATTTGGGATTTTCTTTTACTTTCACTTTCAATGATAATGGTAACCAGGACAAATAAAGAGGATTAATCTCCCTAACAGGGGCACAGACAGCAATAAAAACTGACAGGTGTTCTAATCCATCTCTCCTCTATCCAAAACAAAACAAAAATATTGCCTTTAGTTATACTTTAAGTAAAGGGTTATTTTATTGGTATTAAGAAAAGGGGGGGGGGGAATGAAAAGTATGATCTACTGGATGGGGAGGAATTAAAAACCCTTTAAGGTTTCCAATACAAAATGCCAGATGTCAGCCTCTGAAACAGAAAAGGTGTTATATTCACACCTCTGGTGGCCTGTGTCTTCTATATTCCCTCTGTTCTAGCGTTGCAACCTCTGTCTGTGTGTTTTGGCATTTACCACTTTCAGGAGTTTTGCATGCATTTATCCTCCAACTTCCCCCGTATTTTACTACGGTACTCAACAGTGATGTAAATGTCAGAGCATATGTCTCTAAGTGACAGGTGCCTGTACAGTGGACACAGGCATCCAAGACTCCTGGAACCTGGAAGTGTTGAATGGCAATGACATTGACCCAGGCTGCAGTGCTGGAAAAGAGGGGAAGGTAGTATAATACTTCTTCTCTTACACTGTGCTGACTTCTGGATTTATTTAGAGACCTACCAGGGTCATTTAAATTAGCTTTTTCCCTTTGCCCATCATGAGAAAAGGCATATGTGTCATTGAGTAAGTTCATTATTACTAGTATTTACAGCTAACTCAACATTAGATGCATAAACATGGTATTAAAGAAGTCATACGGAAGGAGTCAGATGACAAAGACAGGGTTTAAATTTGAAGCCCGAGTCAATGGAATTTAAAAGTGTCCTCCCAAGGATTAATTGCTTCTTATGTTTAGGGGGTTGCAGCAGAGGTTATCCCCCCTAGCTGATTACTCACTTCAGCCAGCTCCAGTGCTCTCCTGAAGCTCCGGTCTGTTGGGGGAGCCATCGCAAATAATAAAGGGGCATTGCCCTGTAATGTATATTTAGAAGGCTGGAGTGCAACGGATGCTGGTCACATCTATACAGAGCAGCAGTGGGGGGCATTGTCAAAGCACTGGAGGGAATTTTCTGGAATAAGCAAAAAGGTAATTATTTACACCTTGATCCTCTGCTCCTAGACTAAACAAGCAGTTAACCATTGCCCTGTAGTCATATAGGCCCATAGTCGTGTTACAAACTGTCTGTCTAGGGGAACGCGCCAGGGATGTCCCATTTCCCCCTACTATATGCTCTGGCGATCCAACCCTTGGCTGTGTCACTTCGCTCTATTTATGATTTTATCCACGGCCTGAGCTCAGGCCCATTAATAGAAAAAATATGCTGACGACATGATTTTATATCTTGCTGACTCTGGTCCTTCATTTGTAAGAGCACTGCAAGTTTTTGAACATTTTGGCAGATTTTCAGGCCTTAAAATTAACTGGGATAAATCCCAAATACTCCCAATTTACATTTTCCACCCCCACCAATAGAGCAGGCCTCTCTGCCACTCCTTAGGGTCCACACTTTAAAATATCTTGGCATTCGGGTATCTAGAACGCTCTCGGATTTCATCTCCATGAATGTGGAACCCCTGATTCCTCTCTTTAAAGCTAAAACCCAAGTCTGGGCTAAACTACCCTTAGGAGTCATGGGTCGGATAATTTTTGTTAAAATGATTCTTCTTCCGAAAATATTATAGGTTCTTTGGCATTCCCCAGTATACATTCCACTAAGGTATTTTAAAACTATCAAATCTATATAGCATTCTTTTATATGGGGCACCGGTAGACGTAAGCTCGCTTGGAAAATTCTCAAGACCCCCACATCTCTGGGCGGCTTGGCGGTCCCTGATCTTGGCCTTTACTATTTGGCTGCACAGCTATCCCACTTCTACCACATTGATATGCAGATCTGGGACCTGGCTCTGACCAGGATGGATTGTGCTTCCCCACATAATAACACCTCATTGTGGTTTAACAAACAGTTGCCTGAGCTTTTACAGATACCCTGGCCCGAGTATTTGGATCTCCAGGGGCATATATCTATTGTCACATGTATTATACCAGGGCGATATCAAAACTTTTGACCAACTGAAATTGGAGTTTTCACTCGCGAATCACATGTTCTTTAGATATCTTCAATTGCGTCATGCCTTATGTGTGCAATTCCCGGGGGTGTGTCCGATCCTGGAGACCCTGAACATCCTACTGGTGATCTGTGGCCAGGAACATCATAAACTAATATCTCTGTTTTATGATATGCTAATTACTTTCTCTGCTACTAAACTAGCATATGCTCTCAAATCCAAGTGGGAAATAGAGATATTGCGAACATAAAATTTTATGTTCGCGAACGCGAACTTCCGCAAATGTTCACGAACGGGCGAACCGCCATAGACTTCAATAGGCAGGCGAATTTTAAAACCCACAGGGACTCTTTCTGGCCACAATAGTGATGGAAAAGTTGTTACGAGGGGACTAACACCTGGACTGTGGCATGCCGGAGGGGGATCCATGGCAAAACTCCCATGGAAAATTACGTAGTTGAGTCGGGTTTTAATCCATAAAGGGCATAAATCACCTAACATTCCTAAATTGTTTGGAATAACGTGCTTTAAAACATCCAGTGTGTAAATACGATCAGGTATGATGTTGTATTGATCAGGTAGTGTAAGGGTTACGCCCGCTTCACCGTGACAGACCAAACTCCCCGTTTAACGCACCGCAAACAACCGCAAACAGTCCATTTGCAGTGGGCACAGTACAGTCTGTGGGCCTGACACTCACTGGCAGGTAACTGCAATTATATTACAGAGGTAAAATTTAATTAATTGTTTATCTGCAAGGTGCTGTGCCACCCTATATGAGTGGTGGGCAGTGGGCACAGTGCAGTCTGTGGGCCTGACACTCACTGGCAGGCAACTGCAATTATATTACAGAGAAAAAATTAAATTACTTTTTTATCTGCAAGGTGCTCTGCCACCCTATATGAGTGGTGGGCAGTGGGCACAGTACAGTCTGTGGGCCTGACACTCACTGGCAAAGCAATGCTTTTTCATTCGAATTTCAGTAGCGCAGGGATGGTGATAACCTCTTACCAAATAAATAGGATGATAACATATACCAAAATATATGAATCAGATGTGATAAATATAAGCATAAAATCATAAATACATAAAAGCATGAAATCACATCAATAGGAGTCCATAAAGTCCATAGGTATAAAGTGCATAGAGCAATGAAAGTGCAAACATGAAGGATCACAGGTGCAACTTATGGGGACCACCCTTGCTTGCCACCACCACACAGTGCCAGGAGAAGTATCTGAAATTCAGACTCACCAGACGCCTATGCCTAACCACTCTCATGGACTAGGCAACAACAGCATATAGTAAAATCAGGTTTCCTCCAGATCTCTGATTAGTGCTGCAAAGACTCCACTGGAAGATTTCCTGGTAAATTTATAGTGAGTCTGAATTTCAGATACTTCTCCTGGCACTGTGTGTTGGTGGCAAGCAAGGGTGGTCCCCATAAGTCGCACCTGTGATCCTTCATGTTTGCACTTTCATTGCTCTATGCACTTTATACCTATGGACTTTATGGACTCCTATTGATGTGATTTCATGCTTTTATGTATTCATGATTTTATGCTTATATTTATCACATCGGATTCAAATATTTTGGTATATGTTATCATCCTATTTATTTGGTAAGAGGTTATCACCATCCCTGCACTACTGAAATTCAAATGAAAAAGCCAGTTCCTGTTTTTTCTGAATTAATTTTATTTTTTATTATAGGAAAAATAAATTAATTTTTTATCTGCAAGGTGCTGTGCCACCCTATATGAGTGGTGGGCAGTGGGCACAGTACAGTCTGTGGACCTGACACTCACTGGCAGGCAACTGCAATTATATTACAGAGAAAAAATGAAATTACTTTTTTTATCTGCAAGGTGCTGTGCCACCCTAAATGAGTGGTGGGCAGTGGGCACATTACAGTCTGTGGACCTGACACTCATTGGCAGGCAACTGCAATTATATTACAGAGGAAAAATGAAATGAATTTTTTATCTGCAAGGTGCTGTGCCACCCTATATGAGTGGTGGGCACTGGCAGTGGGCACAGTTCAGTCAGTGGGCCTGACACACACTGGCAGGCAACTGCAATTATATTAAAGGGTAAAAATTAAATGACTTTTTTATCTGCAAGGTACTGTGCCACCCGATATGAGTGGTGTGCACATAGTACAGTCTGTATATATATATAGAAAAAAAATAAATAAAAGCAGACTGATATACCAGCCCTAAAAAGGGCTTTTTGGGGTGCTGTCAGGATGCTGTCCTTACAGCAGGAGTGGACACACTGCCCTAGCTAATGATTTCCCTATTAATTCAGCAGCAGCACTCTCCCTGCTCTAACTAACTCTGCAGCTTCAGAATGAATCTAAGATGGATGCTGTCCTTGCTTTTTTATAGGCGGTGGGAGGGTCTGGGAGGGAGGGTATGCTGATTGGCTGGAATGTGTCTGCTGACTGTGAGGTACAGGGTCAAAGTTTGCTCAATGATGATGTATAGGGGGCGGACCGAACATTGCATATGTTCACCTGCCGAGGCGAACGCGAACGAGCGATGTTCACCGAGAACTTTTCGCCGATGAACAGTTCGGGACAACTCTAGTGGGAAACTGTTGTAGGGGTAATAGTGGATGAAGACTGGAGTGATATCCTTGTGGTTTCGAAACCTGTATCCCAAATAGTGGATGAAGACTGGAGTGATATCCTTGTGGTTTCGAAACTTGTATCCCAAATAGTGGATGAAGACTGGAGTGATATCCTTGTGGTTTCGAAACTTGAATCCCCCAAAATGTCAGACAGACTCACCCAAACTTATATACTCCATCGAGCATAACTCACACCAGAACGTATGGCAAAGTTCTGTTTGTTCCGGTGTCTGGAGTGTCCTAAATGCCTGATCTCCATTGGTACCTTTGAGCACCTTCTCTGGCACTGCCCTCAGGTACGTGGATTTTGGGCTCAGGTTGTCTAGTTTCTACATTATCGGATGGGTGCTCCAGTGCTGATGGACCCTGGGCAATGTTTACTGGCATTATTTCCCGATGCTGAGATGGATAAACATATTCTTAAATTTGTTCAAAAAACATTGTTCATTGGCAGGAAGGTGTTGGCCAGAAGCTGGATACATGGTTTGATGAGTTGAATAATACTCTACCCTACAAAAACCTTATATAAACCATTGCACCGTGGGGAGTCCCATTGCAAGCGTGGAATTTTGCATGTTCCTGGAGTTCGCCTGATGTTGATCAAGTAAGATAATTCACCCAAATCAGGAAGCAGAATATGGATGAGAAAAAGTTTAAAAATGAACAAAAAATAATAATTTTCTTTTCTCTTATAGTAGGCTATATTGTTAAATTTGATTGGAGTGATTTAACTGCATTGAGATGATGGAGAGTATTTATAAGAAACTATGAGAAACATTAGAAAAATAGCTGCATGTATCGCTTGCTTTAAAGACTACCAAGAGAAACTTTAATTGGTTCTACTTGGTACCAAAACAAGCTTAAATAGTTACAGTTATATTATCTGTTATAAAAGACAGCTGTATTTTAAATTCAGTAAAGAATATGCATAAAACCTGAATAAATAAAAATGCTTCACAAAACTGGAGAACTTACCCATAGTTGACATGCAAAATAAAATGCAACTCTGGACCCAAGTAAAAGAAGAACTCATGGAAATGTCAAAAATAACAAGTATCCAGGGGCAGACATTTTGCTTGTAGTACTTGAAGTTTGTATTGCCTATTTTCCCAGAGAATAAAATGTAAAATCTCACTGGCCAACAGAGGCATTTTCTCCACTTTCATAGAAGACTTTCTCTTCCTTTTTATATTTGCTATTTGTCAGTATTGTAGAATAGTTTTGTAACTCCAATTCTTGAAAGAGTTGTGAAAATGTGGAAAAGACTTCCTCAGGAGCTCATTTTTGCCAGTTCAGTAGATTGTTTTAATAATAGGCTGGATATAGTTCTAAAAGCGCAGAATAAAACTGGTTAATAACATTTATAAATAATAATACTATAGATTTTTTATCTCTGAATTATCCAATTTCCTTAGGAGATCAGGAATTTTTTTTTTAACCTAAGGAGTAAGATAGACAATTTTTTAACCACTTAATACACAGAGGATTTGGCTGCTCAAAGACCAGGCCCTATTTTGCGATTCGGCACTGCGTGACTGTAATGGACAATTGCGCGTTCGTGCAATGCTGTACCCAAATTAAATTGACGTCCTTTTTTTCCCACAAACAGAGCTTTCTTTTGATGGTATTTGATCACCTGTGCGATTTTTACTTTTTGCGCTATAAACAAAAAAAGAGTGACAATTTTGAAAAAATAACAATATTTTTCACATTTTTTATATGAAATTCTCAAAAAAAATGTAAAAATCTAAATTTTTTAACATTTTAGGCCAATTTGTTTGCTGCTACATATTTTTTGTAAAAAAAATCATAATAAGCATATTTTTTTTTTTTTTAACTAGTAATGGCGGCGATCTGCGATTTATTTTGCGGGACTACGACATTGTGGTGGACAGATCGGACCCCTGACTGACATTTTTGACACTTTTGGGGGTACCAGTGACATTACTACAGTAATCAGTGCTATAAATATGCACTGTTACTGTAAAAATGACATTGGCAGGGAAGGGGTTAACTTTATTGGTGATCAAGGGGTTAAATGTGTCCCTAGGGGTGTGATTCTAACTGTCAAGGGGCGTGGCTTGTTAGATCATAACAGAGACATACGATCCTACATAGCAGGATCGCATAGCCTCTGTCATGATCTAAGGGAGAATGACAGACGGCTGTGTTTACATCAGCCGTCTGCCTTTCTCCCTCTCCTGAGCAAGATCGTAAGTGGCCGGGGGACATCGGAGCAGCCGGTCACACGCACGGGGATGTTAGTGAACGAGCAGGAGCGCGCCGCTGGCGGCGCACGCTCGCCCACTACAGGTTCATGGGCGAGTGACGTACTGGTACGTCACTTTGCCCAGGAGGGGCTGACCTCCGCAGTATATAGTCGTGCGGCGGTCGTCAAGTGGTTAAAAGGGTTTTTTGCTTTCCTCTGAATCAATTGCAGGTTTAGGGTTCTGCATACACAGGTTTTAATTTATATATGTATTCATTTATTTTCTATTGGACAACTCGATGAATGTGTGTCTTTTTCAACCTGATTGTGCATGCAGACTGTAGCCTAGTAGAGATTTTTTTTTTCAATGTATGTTAAATGCATGTATTGTATAGCTGTGTATGGACTTTTTAACATTTGGTAACTGAATGACATTTCCAGTTTCTGTTCCAAAAAGGTCTACAATAAAGAAAGTGAATGTTCAAAGGGCCACCATGTTTTTTAATTCTTTCATTTGATAATGATTTGCTTAAGGTAATTACTTTGAAAATATTGCAATTGTTGTCAAATAATGCAAGTATTTGTGATATTTAGCATGTGATAGAATAATATAAAATATGTATCATGAATCAACTGTCTAATTTCCTTTCAGTTCAACATCTTTATACTGTTTTCCCCATAAATATTTTTTTTTTTTTGAAAATCTTTTTATTTGTTTTTTGCAAAGATAATGAGTTACATACATAACAGTTGCATTATAACATAACTTATGAATAGGGTTGAGCGAACACCTAGATGTCCGTGTTCGACGGGTTCGGCCGAACTTTAAAAAAAAGTCCGGGTCCGTGTCCCGGACTTTTACCGAACTTTTCCCGGACACCGAACCCCATTGAAGTCAATGGGGACCCGAACTTTAAGGCACTAAAATGGCTCTAAAACACCAAAGGAAAGGGCTAGAGTGCTGCAAATGGCAGCAAAACGTAATTAAGAGCATGGCAAGTGCTCTGCAAACAAATGTGGATAGGGAAATAACTTAAAACAACAAAAAAAAAACAGAAAAATAAAACAATGTTCTTCTTCATCTCTGAAGGACGAGGCCCATATGGAGTAGGAGGGAGGTTGAGGTGGTGGTGGATGTGGCGGTGACATAGGCGTGCGCACAGGGTGTGCTGGGTGTGCCTGGGCACACCCTAATCACCTAGGGCACATAGCATTGCCAGTGAGGAGATGGGAAAGATCTCCCTGGGACCTGCTCTGCTCTATTTCTCCTTGCCTACAGGTACATGGCCCCGATACATTACTCTCCCTGCTGGCAAACACATGCATGTGTATTTCAACTTTGGGGTGCACACCTTAATGCAATAGGCTGCGCACACCTATGGGCGGTGTAGGTGGAAGCGGCGGTGGAGGAGGACCAGGGCCGGATTAACAGCATCATGGGCTTGGTGCTGAGGATTTTGAAGGGCCTTAAGGGCCGTGCCTTGCCATGCACCCAGAGGAGGAAGGGTGCAGCCATGCATGCCTAATTCAACATGGGATGCTGTCTCTGAAGCCCATAAACACATCCATGCATCGCCAACTGTCCCTCCTTGTCCGGCCTTCACGCTGTGTGGGGAGGTTCTGAGGGTGCTGCCTGGGGAAGCGAGCATAGAAGCCAGACTTCTGTGTTTACAAGTGACAGAAGAGCGGTAACAGTGAATATGGCCAACCCGGGGCCTATATAAAAGGTAGGGGCCTGGAGCTGCAGCTCCAATAGCCCCTACATTAATCTGGCCCTGAGGAGGAGGACGAGGTAGCCAACACTGCTTCTTTTCAAAAATTTTAAATGAGGGTACACCCCAAAAGAGTGAGAAAGAGCAAAAATGGAACAATGGGTGGGTAAGGTCGGTATCCATTGCTATTCTGCATAAGGTACGGAAAAGTCCCGTGGGATCCATGCCTGGTTCATTTTAATGAACGTGAGCTTGTCCACATTGTCTCTGGACAGGCGGCTGCGCTTGTCTGTTATAACGCCCCCAGCCGTGCTAAATACCCGTTCAGATAATACACTGGCTGCAGGGCACGCCAGCACCTCCAAGGCGTAAAGGGCAAGCTCAGGCCATGTGCCCAATTTGGAGACCCAGAAGTTGAAGGGGGCAGACCCGTCATTCACTACATGTAGGCGTGTGCACACATACTGCTCCACCATGTTGGTAAAATGCTGCCTCCTGCTAAGACGTTCCATCTGAGCTGCTGGTGCTGCTGTTTGTTGTGGCGTGCTGACAAAGCTTTTCCACATTTCGGCCATGCTAACCCTGCCTTCTGAGGTGCTGGCGGTGCCCTGGTTGCGTTGGCGACCTCCTCCTCCTCCTCCTCTGCCTTGTGCTTCCACTGTGGCCCCGCTGTCAGATGGGAATGCCAGCAGCATGGCGTCTACCAGCGTGCGCTTGTACTCGCGCATCTTGCGATCGCGCTCCAGTGAGTGAATTAAGGACGGTACGTTGTCCTTGTAACGGGGATCCAGCAGCGTGGCCACCCAGTAATCAGCACAAGTTAGAATGTGGGCAACTCGGCGGTCGTTGTGGAGACACTGCAGCATGTAATCGCTCATGTGTGCCAGGCTGCCCAGAGGCAACGAAAGGCTGTCCTCTGTGGGAGGTGTATCGTCCGTGTCCTCTGTATCCCCCCAGCCACGCACCAGTGATGGCCATGAGCTGGCCTGGGTGCCACCCTGCTGTGAACATGGTTCCATCTCCTCCTCCAGCTCCTCCTCCTCCTCATCCTCCTCATCCTCCAGAACTGTGCCCCTGCTGGACAATTGCGTCCCTGGCGTTTGCGTGTGCAGGAACCCACCCTCGGAGCCCCTTGCGAATGACTGCCCTGAAAGCCTTGGAAATGTTACCTCTTCATCCTCCTCCTCCTCCTCATCCTGTGCCACATCCTCTTCCATCATCGCCCGAATTGTTTTTTCAAGGAGGCATAGAAGTGGGATAGTTAAGCTGAGAACGGCGTCATTGCCACTGGCCATGTTGGTGGAGTACTCAAAACAGCGCAACAAGGCACACAGGTCTCGCATGGAGGCCCAGTTATTGGTGGTGAAGTGGTGCTGTTCCGCAGAGCGACTCACGCGTGCGTGCTGCAGCTGAAACTCCACTATGGCCTGCTGCTGCTCGTACAGTCTTTCCAGCATGTGCAAGGTGGAGTTCCACCTTGTGGGCACGTCACATATGAGGCGGTGAGCGGGAAGGCCGAAGTTACGCTGCAGCGCTGCCAGGCGAGCAGCAGCAGGGTGAGAACGCCGAAAGTGCGCACAAACGGCCCGCACTTTCTGCAGCAGCTCTGACATATCGGGGTAGTTTTTAAGGAACCTCTGCACCACCAAATTCAGCACATGCGCCAGGCAAGGGATGTGCGTCAAACCGGCTAGGCCCAGAGCTGCTATGAGATTTCGCCCGTTATCACACACCACCAGGCCGGGCTTGAGGCTCGCTGGCAGCAACCACTCATTTGTCTGCTGTTCCATGCTCCTCCACAACTCCTGCGCGGTGTGTGGTTTGTCCCCCAAACAGGCAAGTTGTAAAACTGCCTGCTGTCGTTTACCCCTGGCCGTGCTGAAGTTGGTGGTGAAGGTGTTACGCTGTCCGGATGAGGAGGCGGTAGAGGATGAGGAAGCGGAGTAGGAGGAGTTACGAACAGGAGGCAAACTGAAGCGCCCTGCAATCCTCGGTGGTGGAAGGACATGCGCCAAATTGCTATCCGCCTCAGGCCCATCCGCCACTGCATTTACCCAGTGTGCCGTTAGGGAGATATAACGCCCCTGACCGTGCTTACTGGTCCACGTATCCGTAGTTAGGTGGACCTTGGCACAGATGGCGTTGCGCAGTGCACACCTGATATTTTCCCCCACTTGGTTGTGCAGGGAAGGGATGGCTTGCCTGGAAAAGTAGTGGCGGCTGGGCACGACGTACTGTGGGACAGCCACCGACATAAGGTTTTTAAAACTGTGCGTCTCCACCAGACGGAATGACAGCATTTCAAAGGCCAATAATTTTGAAATGCTGGCATTCAGGGCCAGGGATCGCGGGTGGGTAGGGGGGTACTTCCTCTTCCTCTCAAGTGTTTGGGAGATGGAAAGCTGAACGCTTCCACGGGACATTGTGGAGATGGTTGTTGGTGACCCAGGTGGTGGTGTTGCTGACAGATCGTCTGTTTGCGGGGTGGCAGGTGCCGGTATCACTACAGATGTGGCTGGAGCGGCCGAGACTGCAGCAGAAGAGGAAGCAGGATGAGCCAGAGACGTTTCTTGGTTTTGAAGGTGTGTACTCCACTGCAGCTCGTGCTTTGCACTTAGATGCCTGATCATGCAGGTTGTGCTCAGGTTGAGAAGGTTCATGCCTCGCTTCAAGCTCTGATTGCACAGGGTGCAAACCACTCGTGTCCTGTCATCAGCACATTTTCTAAAGAACTTCCACGCTAGAGAACTCCTTTGAGCTGACTTTGGTGCGCTCGTTCCCTTGCTGCGTTGGGCAGTAGCGGGCGTAGTGTCTAGGGCACGGCCGCTCCGCTTCTGCACCCTGCTCCCTCTTCTGCTGTGCTGGTGGCTCTGTGCGACCACCGCCTCTTCCTCCAAACTACTCAGGTCACCTGCATGACGTTCATTCCATGTGGGGTCGAGGACCTCATCGTCCTCCACATCATCTTCCACCCAGTCTTCACCCCTGCCCTCCTTGTCGGTCTCCACAATGCTGAACGCCGCAGCAGTTGGCACCTGCGTTTCGTCATCATCGGAGACGTGCTGCGATGATCCTTGCATGTACTCATCTTGAGAAATAAGTGGTTGGGCATCGCTGCACTCAATCTCTTCCACTTCTGGGGCAGGGCTAGGTGGATGGCCCTGGGAAACCCTGCTGACAGAGTCCTCAAAAAGAATAAGAGACTGCTGTATGGCTTGGGGCTCAGACTGCTGGCCTGATTTGCAAGGGGGTGAGGTGAAAGACGGTTGGACATTGGCTGCAGGTGCCAACTCTGACCTTTCTGCAGTAGACTGGGTGGGAGACAATGTGAAGGAACTGGAGGCACTGTCAGCAGCAAACCAATCTACTATCGCCTCAACTTGTTCTGGCCTCATCACTTCTAGGGGCGTTTGATGCCCTACCAAATACTGATGCAGGTTCTTTCGCCTACTCACACTTGAGGAAGGTGTTTCACTTGTGCGTGTAGCTGGCACAGATCGACCATGTCCTCTCCTTGCAACAGGAGCTCTACCAGCAGCACCACGACCCAGGCCACGGCCCTTATTTGACGGTCTCCTCATATTTCTGTAATTTAAGATCTTGCCCTAGAAAGGTTTTTATTGAATAGCGGAATAGAAAATATGATCCAAAAAAAGTGTATGTATATCACACGTACACAACCACACTAGGCCCCAATTACTATTGTTTGTACCCCTAAAAGGCTAGATGAGGAGTAGGGGGAGTATGGAACAGGCAGCACCCTCAAACCTTCAGAAGTATGAGATGAACCCCAACAACTTGGAAAGGTGGATCTCTCTCACACGTACCGACACAGACTATCCCGCAATTCAATTGATCCTCAAAGGTTTTTATTGAATAGCGGAATGGGAAATATGATCAAAAAAAGTGTATGTATCTCGCACGTACACAACCACACTAGGCCCCAATTACTATTGTTTGTACCCCTAAAAGGCTAGATGAGGAGTAGGGGGAGTATGGAACAGGCAGCACCCTCAAACCTTCAGAAGTATGAGATGAACCCCAACAACTTGGAAAGGTGGATCTCTCTCACACGTACCGACACAGACTATCCCGCAATTCAATTGATCCTCAAAGGTTTTTATTGAATAGCGGAATAGGAAATATGATCAAAAAAAGTGTATGTATCTCGCACGTACACAACCACACTAGGCCCCAATTACTATTGTTTGTACCCCTAAAAGGCTAGATGAGGAGTAGGGGGAGTATGGAACAGGCAGCACCCTCAAACCTTCAGAAGTATGAGATGAACCCCAACAACTTGGAAAGGTGGATCTCTCTCACACGTACCGACACAGACTATCCCGCAATTCAATTGATCCCCAAAGGTTTTTGATTAAATAGCGGAATAGAAAATATGATCCCAAAAAAGTGTATGTATATCACACGTACACAACCACACTAGGCCCCAATTACTATTGTTTGTACCCCTAAAAGGCTAGGAGTAGGGGGGGTATGGAACAGGCAGCACCCTCAAACCTTCAGAAGTATGAGATGAACCCCAACAACTTGGAAAGGTGGATCTCTCTCACACGTACCAACACAGACTATCCCCCAATTTAACTGATCCCCAAAGGTTTTTGATTAAATAGCGGAATAGAAAATATGATCCCAAAAAAGTGTATGTATATCACACGTACACAACCACACTAGGCCCCAATTACTATTGTTTGTACCCCTAAAAGGCTAGGAGTAGGGGGAGTATGGAACAGGCAGCACCCTCAAACCTTCAGAAGTATGAGATGAACCCCAACAACTTGGAAAGGTGGATCTCTCTCACACGTACCAACACAGACTATCCCCCAATTTAACTGATCCCCAAAGGTTTTTGATTAAATAGCGGAATAGAAAATATGATCCCAAAAAAGTGTATGTATATCACACGTACACAACCACACTAGGCCCCAATTACTATTGTTTGTACCCCTAAAAGGCTAGGAGTAGGGGGAGTATGGAACAGGCAGCACCCTCAAACCTTCAGAAGTATGAGATGAACCCCAACAACTTGGAAAGGTGGATCTCTCTCACACGTACCAACACAGACTATCCCCCAATTTAACTGATCCCCAAAGGTTTTTGATTAAATAGCGGAATAGAAAATATGATCCCAAAAAAGTGTATGTATATCACACGTACACAACCACACTAGGCCCCAATTACTATTGTTTGTACCCCTAAAAGGCTAGGAGTAGGGGGAGTATGGAACAGGCAGCACCCTCAAACCTTCAGAAGTATGAGATGAACCCCAACAACTTGGAAAGGTGGATCTCTCTCACACGTACCAACACAGACTATCCCCCAATTTAACTGATCCCCAAAGGTTTTTGATTAAATAGCGGAATAGAAAATATGATCCCAAAAAAGTGTATGTATATCACACGTACACAACCACACTAGGCCCCAATTACTATTGTTTGTACCCCTAAAAGGCTAGGAGTAGGGGGAGTATGGAACAGGCAGCACCCTCAAACCTTCAGAAGTATGAGATGAACCCCAACAACTTGGAAAGGTGGATCTCTCTCACACGTACCAACACAGACTATCCCCCAATTTAACTGATCCCCAAAGGTTTTTGATTAAATAGCGGAATAGAAAATATGATCCCAAAAAAGTGTATGTATATCACACGTACACAACCACACTAGGCCCCAATTACTATTGTTTGTACCCCTAAAAGGCTAGGAGTAGGGGGAGTATGGAACAGGCAGCACCCTCAAACCTTCAGAAGTATGAGATGAACCCCAACAACTTGGAAAGGTGGATCTCTCTCACACGTACCAACACAGACTATCCCCCAATTTAACTGATCCCCAAAGGTTTTTGATTAAATAGCGGAATAGAAAATATGATCCCAAAAAAGTGTATGTATATCACACGTACACAACCACACTAGGCCCCAATTACTATTGTTTGTACCCCTAAAAGGCTAGGAGTAGGGGGAGTATGGAACAGGCAGCACCCTCAAACCTTCAGAAGTATGAGATGAACCCCAACAACTTGGAAAGGTGGATCTCTCTCACACGTACCAACACAGACTATCCCCCAATTTAACTGATCCCCAAAGGTTTTTGATTAAATAGCGGAATAGAAAATATGATCCCAAAAAAGTGTATGTATATCACACGTACACAACCACACTAGGCCCCAATTACTATTGTTTGTACCCCTAAAAGGCTAGGAGTAGGGGGAGTATGGAACAGGCAGCACCCTCAAACCTTCAGAAGTATGAGATGAACCCCAACAACTTGGAAAGGTGGATCTCTCTCACACGTACCAACACAGACTATCCCCCAATTTAACTGATCCCCAAAGGTTTTTGATTAAATAGCGGAATAGAAAATATGATCCCAAAAAAGTGTATGTATATCACACGTACACAACCACACTAGGCCCCAATTACTATTGTTTGTACCCCTAAAAGGCTAGGAGTAGGGGGAGTATGGAACAGGCAGCACCCTCAAACCTTCAGAAGTATGAGATGAACCCCAACAACTTGGAAAGGTGGATCTCTCTCACACGTACCAACACAGACTATCCCCCAATTTAACTGATCCCCAAAGGTTTTTGATTAAATAGCGGAATAGAAAATATGATCCCAAAAAAGTGTATGTATATCACACGTACACAACCACACTAGGCCCCAATTACTATTGTTTGTACCCCTAAAAGGCTAGGAGTAGGGGGAGTATGGAACAGGCAGCACCCTCAAACCTTCAGAAGTATGAGATGAACCCCAACAACTTGGAAAGGTGGATCTCTCTCACACGTACCAACACAGACTATCCCCCAATTTAACTGATCCCCAAAGGTTTTTGATTAAATAGCGGAATAGAAAATATGATCCCAAAAAAGTGTATGTATATCACACGTACACAACCACACTAGGCCCCAATTACTATTGTTTGTACCCCTAAAAGGCTAGGAGTAGGGGGAGTATGGAACAGGCAGCACCCTCAAACCTTCAGAAGTATGAGATGAACCCCAACAACTTGGAAAGGTGGATCTCTCTCACACGTACCAACACAGACTATCCCCCAATTTAACTGATCCCCAAAGGTTTTTGATTAAATAGCGGAATAGAAAATATGATCCCAAAAAAGTGTATGTATATCACACGTACACAACCACACTAGGCCCCAATTACTATTGTTTGTACCCCTAAAAGGCTAGGAGTAGGGGGAGTATGGAACAGGCAGCACCCTCAAACCTTCAGAAGTATGAGATGAACCCCAACAACTTGGAAAGGTGGATCTCTCTCACACGTACCAACACAGACTATCCCCCAATTTAACTGATCCCCAAAGGTTTTTGATTAAATAGCGGAATAGAAAATATGATCCCAAAAAAGTGTATGTATATCACACGTACACAACCACACTAGGCCCCAATTACTATTGTTTGTACCCCTAAAAGGCTAGGAGTAGGGGGAGTATGGAACAGGCAGCACCCTCAAACCTTCAGAAGTATGAGATGAACCCCAACAACTTGGAAAGGTGGATCTCTCTCACACGTACCAACACAGACTATCCCCCAATTTAACTGATCCCCAAAGGTTTTTGATTAAATAGCGGAATAGAAAATATGATCCCAAAAAAGTGTATGTATATCACACGTACACAACCACACTAGGCCCCAATTACTATTGTTTGTACCCCTAAAAGGCTAGGAGTAGGGGGAGTATGGAACAGGCAGCACCCTCAAACCTTCAGAAGTATGAGATGAACCCCAACAACTTGGAAAGGTGGATCTCTCTCACACGTACCAACACAGACTATCCCCCAATTTAACTGATCCCCAAAGGTTTTTGATTAAATAGCGGAATAGAAAATATGATCCCAAAAAAGTGTATGTATATCACACGTACACAACCACACTAGGCCCCAATTACTATTGTTTGTACCCCTAAAAGGCTAGGAGTAGGGGGAGTATGGAACAGGCAGCACCCTCAAACCTTCAGAAGTATGAGATGAACCCCAACAACTTGGAAAGGTGGATCTCTCTCACACGTACCAACACAGACTATCCCCCAATTTAACTGATCCCCAAAGGTTTTTGATTAAATAGCGGAATAGAAAATATGATCCCAAAAAAGTGTATGTATATCACACGTACACAACCACACTAGGCCCCAATTACTATTGTTTGTACCCCTAAAAGGCTAGGAGTAGGGGGAGTATGGAACAGGCAGCACCCTCAAACCTTCAGAAGTATGAGATGAACCCCAACAACTTTGGAAAGGTGGATCTCTCTCACACGTACCAACTCAGACTATCCCCCAATTTAACTGATCCCCAAAGGTTTTTGATTAAATAGCGGAATAGAAAATATGATCCCAAAAAAGTGTATGTATATCACACGTACACAACCACACTAGGCCCCAATTACTATTGTTTGTACCCCTAAAAGGCTAGGAGTAGGGGGAGTATGGAACAGGCAGCACCCTCAAACCTTCAGAAGTATGAGATGAACCCCAACAACTTGGAAAGGTGGATCTCTCTCACACGTACCAACACAGACTATCCCCCAATTTAACTGATCCCCAAAGGTTTTTGATTAAATAGCGGAATAGAAAATATGATCCCAAAAAAGTGTATGTATATCACACGTACACAACCACACTAGGCCCCAATTACTATTGTTTGTACCCCTAAAAGGCTAGGAGTAGGGGGAGTATGGAACAGGCAGCACCCTCAAACCTTCAGAAGTATGAGATGAACCCCAACAACTTGGAAAGGTGGATCTCTCTCACACGTACCAACACAGACTATCCCCCAATTTAACTGATCCCCAAAGGTTTTTGATTAAATAGCGGAATAGAAAATATGATCCCAAAAAAGTGTATGTATATCACACGTACACAACCACACTAGGCCCCAATTACTATTGTTTGTACCCCTAAAAGGCTAGGAGTAGGGGGAGTATGGAACAGGCAGCACCCTCAAACCTTCAGAAGTATGAGATGAACCCCAACAACTTGGAAAGGTGGATCTCTCTCACACGTACCAACACAGACTATCCCCCAATTTAACTGATCCCCAAAGGTTTTTGATTAAATAGCGGAATAGAAAATATGATCCCAAAAAAGTGTATGTATATCACACGTACACAACCACACTAGGCCCCAATTACTATTGTTTGTACCCCTAAAAGGCTAGGAGTAGGGGGAGTATGGAACAGGCAGCACCCTCAAACCTTCAGAAGTATGAGATGAACCCCAACAACTTGGAAAGGTGGATCTCTCTCACACGTACCAACACAGACTATCCCCCAATTTAACTGATCCCCAAAGGTTTTTGATTAAATAGCGGAATAGAAAATATGATCCCAAAAAAGTGTATGTATATCACACGTACACAACCACACTAGGCCCCAATTACTATTGTTTGTACCCCTAAAAGGCTAGGAGTAGGGGGAGTATGGAACAGGCAGCACCCTCAAACCTTCAGAAGTATGAGATGAACCCCAACAACTTGGAAAGGTGGATCTCTCTCACACGTACCAACACAGACTATCCCCCAATTTAACTGATCCCCAAAGGTTTTTGATTAAATAGCGGAATAGAAAATATGATCCCAAAAAAGTGTATGTATATCACACGTACACAACCACACTAGGCCCCAATTACTATTGTTTGTACCCCTAAAAGGCTAGGAGTAGGGGGAGTATGGAACAGGCAGCACCCTCAAACCTTCAGAAGTATGAGATGAACCCCAACAACTTGGAAAGGTGGATCTCTCTCACACGTACCAACACAGACTATCCCCCAATTTAACTGATCCCCAAAGGTTTTTGATTAAATAGCGGAATAGAAAATATGATCCCAAAAAAGTGTATGTATATCACACGTACACAACCACACTAGGCCCCAATTACTATTGTTTGTACCCCTAAAAGGCTAGGAGTAGGGGGAGTATGGAACAGGCAGCACCCTCAAACCTTCAGAAGTATGAGATGAACCCCAACAACTTGGAAAGGTGGATCTCTCTCACACGTACCAACACAGACTATCCCCCAATTTAACTGATCCCCAAAGGTTTTTGATTAAATAGCGGAATAGAAAATATGATCCCAAAAAAGTGTATGTATATCACACGTACACAACCACACTAGGCCCCAATTACTATTGTTTGTACCCCTAAAAGGCTAGATGAGGAGTAGGGGGAGTATGGAACAGGCAGCACCCTCAAACCTTCAGAAGTATGAGATGAACCCCAACAACTTGGAAAGGTGGATCTCTCTCACACGTACCAACACAGACTATCCCCCAATTTAACTGATCCCCAAAGGTTTTTGATTAAATAGCGGAATAGAAAATATGATCCCAAAAAAGTGTATGTATATCACACGTACACAACCACACTAGGCCCCAATTACTATTGTTTGTACCCCTAAAAGGCTAGGAGTAGGGGGAGTATGGAACAGGCAGCACCCTCAAACCTTCAGAAGTATGAGATGAACCCCAACAACTTGGAAAGGTGGATCTCTCTCACACGTACCAACACAGACTATCCCCCAATTTAACTGATCCCCAAAGGTTTTTGATTAAATAGCGGAATAGAAAATATGATCCCAAAAAAGTGTATGTATATCACACGTACACAACCACACTAGGCCCCAATTACTATTGTTTGTACCCCTAAAAGGCTAGGAGTAGGGGGAGTATGGAACAGGCAGCACCCTCAAACCTTCAGAAGTATGAGATGAACCCCAACAACTTGGAAAGGTGGATCTCTCTCACACGTACCAACACAGACTATCCCCCAATTTAACTGATCCCCAAAGGTTTTTGATTAAATAGCGGAATAGAAAATATGATCCCAAAAAAGTGTATGTATATCACACGTACACAACCACACTAGGCCCCAATTACTATTGTTTGTACCCCTAAAAGGCTAGATGAGGAGTAGGGGGAGTATGGAACAGGCAGCACCCTCAAACCTTCAGAAGTATGAGATTGTGTTCACTGTACCCCACAAAGATTGAGTTCACTGCACCCCACAATGATTGTGTTCACTGCACCCCACAAAGATTGTGTTCACTGCACCTCACAAAGATTGTGTTCACTGTACCCCCCAAAGATTGTGTTCACTGCACCCCACAAAGATTCTGTTCACTGTACCCCACAAAGATTGTGTTCACTGCACCCCAAAAAGATTGTGTTCACTGCACCCCAAAAAGGATGTTGTTCACTGCACCCCAAAAAGGATGTTGTTCACTCCACCCCAAAAAGATTGTGTTCACTGCACCCCACAAAGATTGTGTTCACTGCACCCCAAAAAGATTGTGTTCACTGCACCCCAAAAATGATTTTGTTCACTGCACCCCAAAAAGGATGTTGTTCACTGCACCCCAAAAAGGATGTTGTTCACTCCACCCCAAAAAGATTGTGTTCACTGCACCCCAAAAAGATTGTGTTCACTGCACCCCACAAAGGATTTTGTTCACTGCACCCCAAAAAGATTGTGTTCACTGCACCCCAAAAAGGATGTTGTTCACTGCACCCCAAAAAGGATTTTGTTCACTGCACCCCAAAAAGATTGTGTTCACTGCACCCCACAAAGGATTTTGTTCACTGCACCCCACAAAGATTGTGTTCACTGCACACCAAAAAGGATTGTGTTCACTGCACCCCAAAAAGATTTTGTTCACTGCACCCCAAAAAGATTGTGTTCACTGCAGCCCAAAAAGATTGTGTTCACTGCAGCCCAAAAAGATTGTGTTCACTGCAGCCCAAAAAGATTGTGTTCACTGCAGCCCAAAAAGATTGTGTTCACTGCAGCCCAAAAAGATTGTGTTCACTGCAGCTCACACACAGAAAAATGGATGTGGATCACTGACACCTGCCTATCTCCAATCCCACACCACACAGCAATATCGATTGTAGTTTGTAGAACACAGTTTCCCTAAAATTCAGCAGACTCTGTCCCTAACAGGATTGAGAAGAGATCGTAGATCAGGATTGAGTGCAGACCCCACCCCCCACACAGCAATATCGATTGTAGTTTGTAGAAGACACTGACCCTATAATTCAGCAGACTCTATCCCTAAAATGCCTACAACTCGCCCTGCCTAAACACTCCGACCTGTCCCTCAATTCTATCCGGACACAAATGGTTTTTTCCTGCCTATCTTTCCCTAATCAGCAGCCAGCACGTTGATGTGTGCTCTGTCCCTGAATCTAAGCAGCATAATGACGCCGCTGCGGCTGCCTCGAACTTATAAAGACTTGGTCACATGCTTCAGACGGCCAATCACAGCTACTGAGACATTTGCAGGCATGGCTGGGATGGCTTAAGGCACACCAGTTAAACGATTGTTGATTGGCTGTTGAAAGCCCGCCATGAAAAGAGCGCCAAAGCATGCAAAACCCGGAAATAAAACGACCGAACACGGATTTTTACCCGAACATACAGTAAAGTGTCCGTGTCCGTGTTCGGGTACAAAAAATCCAATTATTCGGTACGAACACGAATAATACAGTCCGTGTTCGCTCAACACTACTTATGAATAATTGAATAACTGAGAATTACAATTAAAATGACTGAACAAAAGTTTAAAGTATAAAGGTATGAAGATATGACCCACAGCAGCAATAATTGGTATAAATGTCATGGACAGCGTAGCACCCAAACACACAATGAAATCAATCTCACGCCGCGACCCATGGGGGAGGGCACGGGGTGGGGCAGTGCGGCGCAAAAGCCACTCTGGGGGGGACGCCCCAAAGGGATCCTGCTGCTTCCCCTCTCTTAGCCCCATCCCCACCCCCTCCACCCACGTCCCCCAGCACAACCTCCACAGTATCAATTACACACATGGCAAGAGAAGTTTAGATTATCAGGTACCACGCTGTCCAACATAGTCAGTCCAGGTGGACCATCTCGCCCGAAACTGTTGCATTTTAAAGGCAGAGATAGCTAGAGTTTTTTCGTGTGCATACGATTCTCCTACTATTTGTACCACCTCTCTCCTGGTAGGGATATCCTCACATTTCCACCTGCGTGCTATGGACAGCCATGCAGCAAAAATAAAATTCTGAACCACTGTTCTCAATTGGGGAGGGTATCTGTCAATATTTATGCCTAGTAGTGCCTGTTCTACCGCAACCTTGTTTAGCATTCCCGTCACCTCCGCAATCAGTTTAGAAACAGAAGCCCAGAAACTCCGCAAGGAGACACAGGACCACAAAACGTGGAGTATAGTTCCAACTTGCCCACACTGTCTCCAGCATAAGTTTGAGACGCCCGGGTAGTACTTGGCAATAGAATATGGCGCTTTATACCACCGCTGATGTATTTTTAAAAGACCTTCCCTAAAATTGGAACATCTAGTGTGGGTAGCTGTATGGGTATAAGAACGTAACCACTGAACTTCTGTAAAGTCCTGACCTAGGTCCCCCTCCCACTTTATGTGATAGGCGTTTTTCACAAATGTCTTCTTGTCGTGTAGGGAGGCATAAAATTTACCTATTCCTTTCGTGTGTTGATTGACTCCGAAGCACAACATGTGAATCGGTTCAGGAAAAGGGATGTCGACTGAGGATACTTTGGAAATCAAGTGGGACACTCTAGAGTACGTGAAAAATTCCTTAGCAAACAATGGATAATGTCTGGAAGGGGGGTGCATTTGTTTAATGTTTCTAAATTTTGGATCTTTTTCAAAAGATCGTCCAGGCGCTGCCTCCTCTGCCTCCTCAGTGCAGCACTCTTAGACATAAGGAAACCACGCATAAAAGCCTTATGAGCATTCCATACAATCAGTGGGCAAACATCCCCCTTTTCATTTGTTCGGAAGAATTCCTCTAAGGCCTCACGGACCTCAGACGAAGACCCCGAATCGCAAAAGACACTTGTGTCGTTTTTCTACCTATTAGCCCTCGTGGAGAACACCCGCGGGCCAACCGTCATCGACACGGGGGCGTGGTCCGACCATGTGATCTGTCCAATGGAAGAGTCCACAATTTTTTGTAGCAGGAATTTGTCTGTAAAGAACATATCTATCCTCGAGTAGGAGGCATGAACCTTTGAGAAAAAGGAGTAATCTCGCTCCGTAGAGTGATGACACTGCCATACATCCTGTAGGCCCGTGGATTTTAAAAAAATTAGTGAGGTCTGATCTCCGGGGGTATGTTCGGGCACTGCTGGAGATGTCTTGGCGTGTGTTAGCCACTAGGTTCATGTCCCCCCCCAGGATCACATGACCCCTAATGCTCGGTTGGAGGTTTTTCCATAGTTTAGTGATATATGAAAATTGTCTCACATTTGGGGCGTAGATATTGAGGATGGTATATTCAACATTATTAATTTCACAGTGTAAGAGTATATAGCGACCGTCCGGGTCTGAGAGATGAGCATGGTATTTGTAGGGCACAGAGTCCTTAACGATAATGGCCACACCTCCCTTCTTTTTCGGGCCATTTGCGTAGTAGATGTGTGGAAATTGATTATTAGTGAGTCTGGGAGTATCCGTGGCGCAGAAATTAGTCTCCTGTAGTAGCATAATATCACATTTTTGAGACTTCACTTCACGCCAGAGCATATGTCTTTTAAATGGGCTGTTCAACCCATGAACATTGAGGGAGGTCAGTTTAAATGCCATGATGTGATAGGAGTAGTGAAACTTCGGTCAAAAAGACAACAATGTGGGAAAGAAAGAAAAAACAGTGTCTCAGTGCAGAGCAAGTGACAATGTCCAAGAGATCCTACCCCAATCCGGTGCGTCGGTAACGGCGGTGATGCTGGCAGTCCAGGAGGTCCTGTAGTGAGGCTGTAGAATTCAGGTTGACTTGGTGGAACCTTGTAGGGCTGGAGAGATGCTACCGTGGGTCATAAACGAGAGAAGATGAAAAAAGAAAAGAAACAGCAGGGATAAATTTATCAACAGTTCAGTGTAAATCACTATGTATGCAGAGCCCTGCAAACAAACGTTAAATAACCGTGTATGTGGACCGTGCCAACTTTCTTTTAAAAATGAGGCGATATCCAACTGGAAATCTGAGCAGTGTTGATACTGCTAATCCGGGGAACTTAAGAGAACACAAAACATGAGAGTAGCCAAACAGAACTGTCAGAGACGGTAGGGCCGAGTGTTGGATCATATGGAGGAGATCATTTAGATCAATTTGAAGCAGGTAGCTCAGGATCCCAAGTGGCCGTTTGAGCCCCAGGAGGGTCTGTCGTTTCCAGAATGTCCCACTGTCGAAGGAGCTCAATGCCCCGTTCCAAGGTGGAAATTTTAAATTCCTTATCCCCTCTAGTAACAATGAGGGTTGCAGGGTAGTTCCAGCGATACTGGATATGATGATTTCTAAGGGGTTTGGTGATAGTCACTAGATTCCTCCTCCGGTTCATAGTGTGAGCTGAAAGGTCTGCATAAAAGGACAGGCCCTGCATACTAGGTGGGAGATCCACCGCTTTACGCACTTTTGCCATAAGTTGCTCCTTCACTGTGTAAAAATGAATCCTAGCTATGGCGTCTCTAGGATATTTGTCTGGGATATGTTTGGGCTTCGGTAGCCTGTGGATCCTGTCGATGGCCAGATCACCCAGAGCCGTGTTAGGAAGGATTTCCTGCATAATAGATGTAAGGAATGCTGCTAGGTCTGGTGGTTTAACCGACTCAGGGATGCCCCTGATTTTGACATTGTTCCTTCGGGAACGATCCTCAAGATCAGCCACCTTTGATTTGAGCCAAACCAGATCATCATCATGTTCATTATGAGCGTCCACCATATTATTAAAAGTGTCCGCGAATTCCCCCATCTTGTTTTCTATGGTGGAGACCCTGTCAGATACTGCTGTGACTGCTGAGCTGCATTGTGACACCAGTTGCAACATGTCAGAATGGATAGCTGACCTCAAAGACAGCATTACATCTTTAAACATTGATGCCATCACGGGGTGATCCCCAGCAGGGATGGTTGCTAGTGTGTCCTGGAACTCCAGGGTGTCATCCACAGATATACTGCGGTGAGGGGGAGACAGTTCATGGAAGGTTTTTTTGCTTAGACTTCACAGGACTGCTGGATTGTGATCCTGAGGTCGAATGCTGAGCAAGGTGCAAGGGGTCTGCCAGGGAGCTCGGGGAGGATCCCCTCCGTGCCGAGCCAGAAGGCTTCTGTGACTGAGTGCTGGGTGCTCGTGGCAGGCCGGCGCCATCTTGGCTGAGCGGCCTGGTGTGAGGTGAAAAGAAGTCTATCATCTTACCAGGTCTGCAGCGGTCTTTGCGCTTTTGTGGCATGTTCGGGTGATGCCTGGGAATGTCCGGTGTGTAGCTGGCTGGTTTTGGGTTGACCCTCTGTGTTCTACTTGCTCCGGTTTGTCTGTTTAGCGAGGAGCTTCTGGCTCACGCTTCCATCTGCCTCGCTAGCCGGCTCCGCCCCCCCCCCATAAATATTTTAATAAACAAAAAAAACAATAATTAACAATGAACAACATAATCACCATGGTTTTGTTGTGACACATTGTTGTGCCACTATTTGCAAACTGAGGGATATACCTACCATTAGAAAGGATGGCCAGAGCAATATAACTGTTAAATTATAATTTCTCCCATTTATGAAATACATTTTCTGAAATTCAATAGGCTACCAGACATAATTAATTTTGCAAATAATGGAAGACTAGTGCTACTATATTAAATAGATTTTCACAAAGCATTGGAATCTACATCCTAAGACATTGAGAAGAAAATTCAGAGGCAGCAGGATTTGGTACCATTAAGGATATTACAACAAAATTAAGAACATATATAATCTTTATACATTTTTCAATTATGACAAACAGCTTATTGTTTAAACAAATTCTTTAAAACTTCCCTCTTGAATCCCTCATCAAAATGATGTATATGCAAGATGGAAAAAAAGTGGATATATAGTTCTTGACATGTTTGCTGATTACCAGCTTCTTCAGGAGTTCAATAAGGGAATAACGTTCTACAACAAAAAACATAATAATAACAATCAATAATTATAAAATATTCAGAAGAAAGTTATGTGTGTATTTGATGGGCATGATGATCAATCAAGCACTCCAGGTGCCAGATGGAATCAATTAACATGGGCCACACAGAGGCACTAAATCAATCCCCACCAGGTGAGCATGGGAAAAGACATATAAGACAAGTTTTATCTGCGCAGAATAAATGGTATTGAAAAAGCAAAATAACAAAACATCCACACATTTATTACATTTGAAGGCAAAACATATACTTATAGGTAGTGATTAAGTATAAGTATATGGGGATACATACTGTAAGTATTTATGATGTCTCACCTAGTATACCATCTGTATATTTCTTTCTCTAGATTTACTACCTTTTTGGCATATACAGTACATGCCAATTTTTTTAATTGTTTGTTGTATCTGTTTGACCTTCACCTGTTATGGCGTTGGAATATTTATATGAGGTTCTTGCTTATGGACACCTTTTAAAGCCCGTTTGCCTCCATTTAAATCTGGGTTTGGAAATGTGCATAGTATATAATTGCCTATGCCTGCCCCTTCTAAATTTGGGATTTAGGTCAGGTGGCACGTATGTTTTTTTGAGTTCTTACAAATGTGATAAATGTGCGGATGTTTTGTTATTTTGATTTTTCTATACCATTTAATCTGCACAGATAACACTTGGCTTATGTCTGCTTCCATGCTTGCCTGGTGGAGATTGATTTAGCGCCTCTGTGTGGCCAATTGCTAATTGATTCTCTCTGGCATCAGGAGTGAGTGCTAACATATAATGTTCTTCTGAGTTTTGTATAATTATTAGTTGGTAATATTATTATGTTTTTTTTTTGTTACAGAACCTTATTCCCTTATTAAACTCTAATCTAATCTGTGAAACATGTCTAAATGGCCAATGTGCATAAATTAAATGACCAAATTTTATCTGTTCACCCACCTGAAAAAAATAATTTGGTGGAGCTATCACAACCCCCAATGGATTAATCACTGGTCCACCTGCTATCTTTTTCACATTGTAAACAAATTGACAGGTGATGTTAGTGATCAAGTATGACTATGACCATACAGAAGATAACAGGAAAGTTGCACCGCTCCAGGTAATCCATGCAGATAGTTTGCTGCTATGAAGAGAACCAAATGCTGCTACTGTGAAGAGCTGGGTGCCTGTCGAGGTCCCTGACCAAGGAACAGATGCAGAGAAAAGGAGACTGGCAGGACATCCAATAAAAAACATCAAAATGTATTATAAATACATAATAAACAAGGACATGACATGCACAAGCAGCTCAAAAAAGGATTTCAGCAAGCGTGTTTCACACACCTGTGCTTAGTCATTGCTGATTGACTGACCAGCAATGACTAAGCACAGGTGTGTGAAATGCATTTCCTGAAATATTTTTTTGAGCTGCTGGTGCATGTGTTGTCCTTGTTTCTTAATGATTTATAATAAAATTTGAAGTTTTTACGCTGGATGTGCCGCCAATCTCCTTTTCCCTGCATGACTATGACTATGTTTGGCCAATGATGTCAGTCAGCATCACTGACCAGTTTGTTGAAATGTATCTGCTGGTCAGGGAGCTGTCATTAATGGCAAGTGTCTGGTGGGAGAGAATTGTCGTGTAAAGGTCATAATTCATCATAATAGATAACATGACTGATGCTGGATATACACCATTAGATCTTTTTGAGTTTCGTTTTTTAATAAAGGTCTTTGTCATAGTGTGGGTGTATTCGTTTACATTTTTCTTTTTTTGTGAATGAGTTAAAAGAAGTACCAATTTACCCCTTAATGATTCAAATTAAGTGGGCTGGATATTTGAGGACCCCTTATTAGAATTATCAGAATCAAAAGCTCCCCCCCCCTGCAGACCCCTGGATCCACTGGGCAAGAAATATGGAGATGAGGTCCTTGTCCTTCATCAAACTTGGGACATGGTACTTTGCAAAGGGGGCCTCTTTGACGAAGTCCCCTCCCCATGTTGAGGATGTGGCTTGCTATGCTTCAGGAGAAGAGGTGCATGCTCAGTGCCCCTTCATTTCCTGGCCAGCTAGGTTGCATGGTATGATTAGTGCCTGGTAAGGACTTTGGAAGGGACCCCATATTTTTTTCCCAGATGTCTCCCCTTTAAATTCATACCAGACCCTTAACTATGATTTATTTATTTTTTTTGCATTGGCCCCGTTTCTGAAACATAATAGGTTATGTGCTTTACAGAAGAAAAAAAAACACACACAGAGCCCCCACAAAATCCATAACTAGTTTTTAAATGAGACACCACACAAACAACAAAAAACGATGCCCCCCCCCCAAAAAAAAATCCATAATATACCCTTGATAAGGGTCTGGTAGGAGTTGAGAAGGGGATTCCAGACAAAAAAAAAACATATGGTGTGGTGTCCTCCCAATAGCAATACCACTTCCTTATCAATGCATGGTAGAAAATGGTGGGTCAGCAAGCATGTGAATGTGGGGAAGAACTAGAATTTGTAAGCTCCCTTTAGTATAAGAGGGTCCCCAGATATCCCATCACTTAAATTAGTAAGGGGAACATATAGTAACCATTGTTACTCATTCACAAACAAAAAGGAAAATATAAATAAATAAATACACATCATACAAAGCCCTTATAAAAAAAAGTAGAAAAATAGACCATACACTTTGCAAGTGCAGTTGTTTCAGAGCTTAGTAAACAAGGAATACCCAATCACATGGAAGAAAAATAAAAAAAACTCAATTTTTACTTTTACATGATTAGATGATGGGAGACAGCAGAGCTGCCTCTTATTTGCTAAGCTTTAGAGCAACTGCGCTTGCAAAGTTCACAGTCTATTTGCCTTCAGTGAATCCACCCCAGGGTTTAGGGTTAGGGTTTAGTGTTTAGGTTTTATTTTTTTGAGGGGGTTTAGTCCACCAAATCACCACAATGTTAAGTGCACCAAAGCACCACCTCCTCTTTATCCCTATTGCCATAAAGTTAGGCAATCCATTATATCCATATAGTCATATAGGACTAAAGGAAGAGGCAAAAGTTCTGTACACACATTCGTTTTACTGGCATCTCACATTTTAAATAATGCTCTAAATTGGTATTTCTTCTTTAAACTGCAGCTTACTAAAGCTTCTTACATAGTGTACTGTACACTATCTCTGGCATTTTTCTCTGTGAAACAACATAAGGACCTTGATCACCTGCTGGTGGCACTGTGCGTCCCAAAGTAGAAGGTTGTAGTTTCAGTGTTCACCAGAGGGTATCTCCCAGTCTCAATTTCCAGCTACTGTTGGCTTCTGGGAGGGTATTTAGGTCGCCCCCTTCTACTACATCTTGCTCCAGTGTTTTGCTGCTGCCAGATTCTGTTTACCATTGATCCTGATCTTGCGCCTGACCTGTACCCTGTACCTGCTCCTGTTTGTTCCTAATCACAGTTTTTGTTCCCCCTTCCTATCTGCACAGTTTTCCCTGCTTTTTTGTGCTCCACATTTTTATATATATTGTATATATTTAGTTGAGATTTCGGTTTGTTAAGTTGATTTGTTAAGTAATCTGTCACTGGCTTTTTGATTAACTTACATGTTTATGTTTGCTGTGTGCTGGTGTTTGGATGGATTTTGTTTCACTATAAATAATTCTCACTTAAAGTGGTTGTAAACCCTCACATATACCCAGTGAAATGAAACAAATCCTCCTAGATAGGTTTTACTTGTTTATCTGCAACCCTCTCTTCGCTACATCTATTCAAAAGTGCAAAATCTAGAAAAAATCCTTCTTCATCTGTCAATATCACAGAGGAGGGGGCGGAGAGCTGTAGTTAGGGCTCTTGAACAATGTGTGAGAACTGATTGGAGGAAAGGGGCACACTCCCCTTCACACATGGCACACAGCACAGAACGAAGGAACATGTAGAGGTGTGTTTTGATGAATAGGCAAGCTGTGTCCTGAGCTCTCCTCCCCATCACAAATGTATCTCATGTGTTGGGAAACTTAGAGCTTTGGAGAAAGACAAGTAAACACTACAGATATACATTATATTACCAAAAGCATATATATATAGTATAAAAGGACTAATTAATTTTCAAATATTCAGTATATATATATATATATATATATATATATATATATATATATATATATATATATATATATAGACACTACATTACCAAAAGTATTGGGAATCTTGCCTTTACACGCACATGAACTTTAATGCCATCCCAGTCTTAGTCCGTAGGTTTCAATATTGAGTTGGCCGACCCTTTGCAGCTATAATATTGGACCCTATGGACTAAGAGTGATGCCATTAAAGTTCATGTGTGTGTAAAGACAGATGTCACAATACTTCTGGTAATGGGGGGCCGGATTTAAAGAAACTGCAGCTTCAAACATCTATGACATGTTTCAGTTTCGCCGCGTTCAAATCAATTAACTGGCGCTGCGGCGAATTGGCTAGTGAAACAGCAATAATGAATTCCGCCGTCAGCGGGATTCACTTACGATCGCGGCTTCGCCAATTCGCAAACTTATGTCTTTGTGCTTATAGCAGTTTCACATAGCGATGTGGGGTAGTGGATTAGTGCACACATCACACGTCTGTAATTCATCTCCCTCTGCTGTAGGTTCGAGGCTTACCATCTCCACCTACTTTTTTTATTTTCTTTTTTTGTTTATATTGCTAAAATGTAACGGATTACATCATATATATTGCTAAATAATGTTACACTCAGAAGCGCTTGCAAGCTTACACCATTTTAAGTGTTTTTTTGATCTTGTCTGTGTGTCAAATCGATCTTATGATTGAAAGTACCAAAGGCAAGTGACCAAACCCCTACCCTACTTCAGGGCAAGATGAAACCTCACAATTTTACCATGGTCTTCTTCCCACATTCCATACAATGTTTAGTTTTTTAGCTATATGTGCTTTTTAGCCTTAACACACTCCTTTTTTTCCACCATACAGCTTTATTCTGCACAATAGCTAAGTGCTTTGCAACTTCACTGCAGTTAACAACGTCATGGGTTCAAATCACATCACTACACTTGGGATCTCTTTTCACTCTCATTTTTTTTAACAGTTTTTTTTAACTATCTTGAATTTGGGGGGGGGGGGTGTCCTACCCAAATTTCAAGCACATCAATAGAAACAACACAATTTTGATTTTATGAGTGTGGTCCTAGTTTTATCGAGATGCAATTCTTTACATATTTACCATGGTTCTTACAATTTCTTGACCAATAAACATAGGTGTCTGATATTGGACTCTCTCCATATTTCAACAACACAGACCCTCATAGTCCAACACTACATTTGCCTCACACCTCAACACAACACTGTCACATCCCTACTCTACATTACAACCCCTCACATCACCAGTACAAGCAGCATGCAAAGTGCAAAACTCCGGCCTTGGCAGCTTAATGGGCCATACACTAACAATTTGTCTAGACATTTTCCTGTAGACTTAACCAAACCATATAATATAAGCTCAAACCTCAACACTTTCAATTTGGATGCAATCAGGCAGGCCCTTGCACTACATAGAAAATGTCAATCTGAAGGATAAAGTCTTCTCTAAATCTTACAGTGTGGATGGCCCTTTTGTCTGTAGGCACCCACACAAAACAAAAAAACACATGTTCAATTCTAAAGTCTTTATTTATTTGAGAATGACAGCAGAAGGAGGGATGCAGCAAAATAATATTGTCACTCTCCAGTCCGTGTGCCTTTACAGCGCCAGACCACGATCTTTGCTCCATGGCTACGGGATTCTGATGTCTTCCACAACTTCAGGCAGAGTTCAGAATCCATTCTGCACCTCTACCAGCTCATAGGGGACAGGCATGGCAAGGTTGCTGGTCAGCTTCCAAGCCACTTTCGAAGTTCCAGGGTGTTCATGTTGGTCATTGGCCATGTGCCTTACCAAATATCCACTGACCACAAAAGAAGATGAGTGGAGTCCATCAAGGTGGGTTTCTACCACCTACACCCGCAAGCAGTACCACTCCTGGAAAAATAAAACAAAGAATAAGACATTTCATTATGAAAATCACATCTTAATGCCTGTTTGCTTCATTCTGAACTTCATTTAATTTCGACATCACGAGTGAAATAACACATTTTATGCCAACTTACACAAACCAGAAATCATTAATGTAAACATTTGAATACACACCTGTGACGCCAGACAGCCCATCACCACAGGCTTCCCATGGTACGTGCCATGATTCCAAGATGTTGATGTTCTGGAAAATTACAACACCATAAGATACCAAGCAGCCGTTCATGTTATCAATAACTACACAGGTGGCATAGACACAAATAAACACCTGCCAGCTCTTCTCAGCCCTTTACACTATTCACAATACCAACATGTTTATGGTTAGAGGTGCATGTTTTTGCTCAAGTAACACAATTTTACCAATGTTGACTACACTTTATCTACAATGGCAAGTGTCATTGGCAGATGATAATGACCCTCTGTCTCCCTGTGAGTGGCACCTCTGCTAACTAGCTAATTAATACACATGCCCTAGCTTGACCGGTTACAGTACTTACATGTAAAGTGGCTAGCAACCAGGGTATTCCGGGTGGCCATACCGGCAGCGGTGCTCCGCCGCCTGGGGGCCGCCGGCTGACGGACCTCTGGCTCCCTCTCCTCCGTCAGCTCCCAAGATTCATCCCGGGCAACGCACATGTTGTGCAACACGCAGCACGCCAGGATGATCTTGGAAGCCTTTGTAGGAGAGTACAGGAGTTCACCCCCAGGCCGGGCCAAGCAGAGAAACCGGGATTTGAGAAGACCTATGGTCAACTCAATGATACTCCGGCTTCTCCGCAAGGCCCTGTTGTAATTCCTCTCTGCTGGGCCCTGGGGGTACCTGATTGGAGCCATCAGCCACGTCAGCTGCGGGTAACCAGCATCCCCTGAAAAATAAGAAAAATATACATTAGTTCTTCCTATCATGTGACTTTAGATGACTCCTCAAAATGGGAGACAATTAGGCATTTTACTAAACAACCTGCTCGTCTGTTTGCAAAAACTCATATGAAACATCTCAACTCTGTCTAACTGCCTAAATCACTAATACAAATGGGAAAAAGGACACACAAAGTGGTGGGTTTCTCTTGCAAGTTCCAACTTGGCCCCTATTTTGTTCCTATTACATTAGCCTAGGTCTTACTTCTGGAATATATCTGCAACTAGAGTGAGGAAACCAATATTGACTCACTTATGCAAAGTACTTTGGGGATATGGCAATACCATTGGAATCATTTGTAGGTTTTCTTTGGGTGGCTAGAGGACACCATTTACACATTGGTTAACCACCTTCATTGGACTCAAAGACAACTTTGCAAATCTTTCTTTTGTGAGCTGCTAAGCTGCTGATCTGGTTGTGTGTGAACAGCCTGACAACTCCTAACACATCCATTTTAGGTAGGCTTTGCTTAAATCAGGGTGTACACCGATGTAGCTTATTCCTATGTCTATGTAATCTTACAGTTTATGTTGTTAAGACAAAATACTTTACCAATAAGCCACCCTTCGGGCATTTGTCCACTTTCAAACACCTCGTACAGAGTACTGGTTCTTAACATACTGGAATCATGGCACGACCCTGGGTGACCAGTGTTGACACTCATGATGCGCTGTTTGGCGTCACACACTAATTGGACGTTCACAGAGTGGTACTGCTTGCGGTTCCGGTACTCACTTTCGTGGCTCCTTGGTGGCCTAATGGCTATGTGGGTGCCATCGATTGCCCCTAGGATTTGCGGCATGTGTGCCCGCAGGTAGAAACCCAACTTGACTTCATTCCACTCATTTTCATTCTGTGGCCAGTGGATAAAATTGGGCACTATATCCACTATGGCATTAATGACCAACATGAACACCCTTGAAACTGTGGGCTGGCTAATGCCCATGATACTTCCCGAAGTGGCTTGGAAGCTGCCACGCCCTAAAATATACAAAGTGGCCAGCAATCTGGCCATGCCGGGCACCGCATGGCCGCGCTGTGTGTCCGGGTCAATTTTGTCTGCTATGAGCTGGTAGAGGTGTAGAATAGTTCCTCGCTCGAGCCGGAACTTCCTCCTGACATCAGAATCCCGCAGCTTGTCCAAATAGATCCTTGGAGCAAAAATGCGTGGCTGGCGAGGTAAGGGCACACGGACTGGAGGTGCTGCTGCTGCTGCTGCAGCTTCCCCACCTTCTGCTGCCTCCTGTGCTAGGGCCTCCTCAAACAAGGCACCGATAAATGCCAGCATTGCACCATCTAATGCGTCTGGGATATCGTCCTCCATTTTGAACGCGCAAATTCGCGAATGCGCAGATATATATAGAAACGGCCGCTAATTATCACACCTGTGAGCCAGCTATAAAAGGAGCACATGGCCAATATGGCTGCTGGATGTTATAGATCGATGTTTCTTATGTGCTAGCAAGACCCTGTGACCCACAACCTACATTATCTGGAGGTAAGACAATTGTATCTCTCTCTCCCAAAAAAAAGGAAGGAGAGAATTTGTACTTATCTTGGGTGTGCTTAAGTTGTCTATGGTGAATCCCCTCCAACCCACAATAGCTTGGGAACCCCTCAAGTGTCTTTTAATCATTGGCAGTTGGCCCCATGTGCATGTGGTTTGGACATGTGTTTTCTCATGTTTGTTAAAGGTGTGCAGTCTAGATTTGGCATCTAAACCTGCCCCCTTACCTTCCCAGCTTCCAAAGACACCATTTTTGCTTTCCTGATAACTGTAATTTATTATGTGCACGTATGTAGGTCATGCGATTTCTCATGTATGTTTAATGTTTGCAGCCTCCTTTTGCCTATAAAGGATTACACCACCCCCCCTCCACCAAGTCTGTTTGTGCCATTAGGTAAGTGTTTGGAGGGCCTTGTGTGATTTGTACCCATATACGTTTTCTTATGTGTATTTTTTCCATTTCTTTGCAGCCTCTTCTGCTCTTTGCCACCACCACCACCACCGTGTTTGTGCCATTAGGTAAGTGTTTGGAGGGCCTCGTGTGATTTGTACCCATATGCGTTTTCTTATGTGTTTTTTTTTCCATTTCTTTGCAGCCTCTTCTGCTTTTTTTGCCACCACCACCACCACCACCGTGTTTGTGCCATTAGGTAAGTGTTTGGAGGGCCTCGTGTGATTTGTACCCATATGCGTTTTCTTATGTGTTTTTTTTTTCCATTTCTTTGCAGCCTCTTCTGCTTTTTTTGCCACCACCACCACCACCACCGTGTTTGTGCCATTAGGTAAGTGTTTGGAGGGCCTCGTGTGATTTGTACCCATATGCGTTTTCTTATGTGTTTTTTTTCTTCCATTTCTTTGCAACCTCTTCTGCTTTTTTTGCCACCACCACCACCACCGTGTTTGTGCCATTAGGTAAGTGTTTGGAGGGCCTCGTGTGATTTGTACCCATATGCGTTTTCTTATGTGTTTTTTTTTCCATTTCTTTGCAGCCTCTTCTGCTTTTTTTGCCACCACCACCACCACCACCGTGTTTGTGCCATTAGGTAAGTGTTTGGAGGGCCTCGTGTGATTTGTACCCATATGCGTTTTCTTATGTGTTTTTTTTTTCCATTTCTTTGCAACCTCTTCTGCTTTTTTTGCCACCACCACCACCACCACCGTGTTTGTGCCATTAGGTAAGTGTTTGGAGGGCCTCGTGTGATTTGTACCCATATGCGTTTTCTTATGTGTTTTTTTTCTTCCATTTCTTTGCAACCTCTTCTGCTTTTTTTGCCACCACCACCACCACCGTGTTTGTGCCATTAGGTAAGTGTTTGGAGGGCCTCGTGTGATTTGTACCCATATGCGTTTTCTTATGTGTTTTTTTTTCCATTTCTTTGCAGCCTCTTCTGCTTTTTTTGCCACCACCACCACCACCACCGTGTTTGTGCCATTAGGTAAGTGTTTGGAGGGCCTCGTGTGATTTGTACCCATATGCGTTTTCTTATGTGTTTTTTTTTTCCATTTCTTTGCAGCCTCTTCTGCTTTTTTTGCCACCACCACCACCACCACCGTGTTTGTGCCATTAGGTAAGTGTTTGGAGGGCCTCGTGTGATTTGTACCCATATGCGTTTTCTTATGTGTTTTTTTTTTTCCATTTCTTTGCAACCTCTTCTGCTTTTTTTGCCACCACCACCACCACCGTGTTTGTGCCATTAGGTAAGTGTTTGGAGGGCCTCGTGTGATTTGTACCCATATGCGTTTTCTTATGTGGTTTTTTTTTCTTCCATTTCTTTGCAGCCTCTTCTGCTCTTTGCCCACTACTACCACCACCACCACCACCACCACCAAGTCTGTTTGTGCCATTAGGTAAGTGTGTTCTGTAACTGTTCACTAATTATACTGTATATGAAGAGCAATCTGCAAATCCTGTTTTTTCTGTTTTCTCTTTTATCATTTCAGATTTAGGAGTTTGGGGCTCTTTGCTGCTGCTGGACAGCCAGATTCTCTGCCCACCTCGTGCTCCCATGGCCCCACCCACTGGAAGGATGAGAAGGGGCAGGGTGGCCAGGGTGGCCAGGGTGGCCAGGGGGGGCAGGGGGGCAGGGGGGGCAGGGGGGGCAGGGTGGGCAGATCGTCTGGCTCTGGTGTGAGGGAGGCTCCAGCTGTATCCATGAGGGAGTCCACCATCCCCATCCCGGAGGAGGAAGCCGGGGGAGGTGGTAACACACCAAGTGGACAAGCTGGCTCTTCTGACAGTAGTCCTGGAGCGGGTCCGTCCACCAGAGTCAGCTTGTCCACATTATCCCGGCTTCCCCGTTTCACCCACAATCAGTGCTGTGCCCTGGTCCACGCCTATATGGCCAGATATCAGGCGATACATGGGACCAGGGCCGCGTCTTACTCAGTAACAGAGAAGAACAGATTGTGGGATGAAATCCGGGATGCTGTAAATGCACTGGGTGAAGCACCTCGCCACCGTGACAGTGTGCGGAAGAAGGTCAACGACATCTGTGGGTCCGTTCGGAAGAAGCTAATTGCATGGGCTGCGGAGGGTCTTTATGACCGACAAGGTCGGCTGGATGAACGTGCACGAAGTTCTCTCTGGGATTATCAATTACCTTTCTTGAACATCATAGGACCTGATACCATCTTTACCAGAGAGGACTTAGATTCGGATGCTTTGCACCGAGGTAGGATATTATCTTGGATGTCAATTGTGTGAGTTGTTTGGAAAAGATTAACTACTATCCTATGTGTGACATTAATAGAATGTGATACTTGCCCTTCCAATTGTCCTTTTTTTGTTTTCCCCAACCTGCAATTTGTTCATCTGTAGCACGGATCTCAGCCCCTCCACAGCCCATGCAGCTTGGCGAACCAGACGGACTCACAGGTGTTGACATCAGTGCTGACCCTCCTCCTGGTAGGTCCAATATCATACTGTGCCAAACAATGTAGATGTTTTTTTTTTTCCAAGATAGCTCATATTGCTATGTCCTTTACAGAAGATCCGCAGCAGGGAACACACCCAGTGCAGCTAGGCCTGGAGGAAGGTGTTGGTATGTCTAGCCAAATAATGTTTTTTGGAATCTTATTAACCCCATTAACACACATGTTTTTTCTTATGAAAGAGTGTTGCCTTTTAGATGTTTACCCTGCAAAACACAGTTGACAGCATTAATGGGTGCCGTCATTAGTAGGCAGACCAAGCCTTCTTAACCTTTGGGAGGGTTTAGCAAGTGTCCTATGAGCCCAGGAAAGCACTTTTGAATGTTTGGCCTCAATGCTTCATTCATGAAGCTAGGAGGGCAATCTGGCCATAATCATTACTGACTAAGGTTATGTACTAAAAATGTTTTTTTTTTTGTTTTTAAAAGAACATCAGGCCCCTCTTGACGTTGCAGCTGGAGTTGGATCAGGAGCTGGCGACGATTCTGCATCCAGTGCTGTGGTATGTGATATAAGGGAACAAGGTGCACATGTAACATTTCAATGGTAGCATTGATTTTGGACTAGATGTGGCTTACATTGTGTGTGTTAAATTAGTGCTATGACAGTCTGACGATGCACCAGCACAACAAGAGTTCTATCTTGAACATCAGGGAATTATGTTATAATTTGGTGTGCCACTAATGTTCCAAAAACATCCAGGATCTTTAAAGTCCGGCCCGTCTTTGATTTTCCAGGTCCAAATTCATGGGTATCGTTTGGTTGGGTTGTCCTCTAGCCGATTGGTGGCAAGATTTTAGACAACATACGTAGATGTATAAAGTCATTGGTGTAGTAACAGATTTACCAAAAGCATAAACAACCTACCACACCAGGGTTAATTGGGAACACCTTCATGTTGAATCTTTTTTGCCTTTGTCATATTAGTCCTACCAATATAATATGTACCCATTATCAGAAGTGTTGCTAGCTTGGATAATCTTACAATGAACAAGTACTCATTAGAAGCACATCAAACTTTTCAACGTTCTGCTTGGGGTGTTAAGTTGTCAAACTAATCTGAAATATTTAGTCATGATGTTTGATAATGATTTGGTCTATTTCTTCTGCTTTCAGGTAGCCTTAGATGCAGAGGGATTGTCACCTACCCAACTTCGTCCATCTATGCTGGATGTAGCCGAGAGGCTGCTTGATGAGTATCAGGTCCAAAATGAGTTAAGGAGGCGTACTCAGCAATCTACTGAGGCAGTACGTCTGCTCGGGCTCATACAGGAATCTGTAGCAACAATGGTACAGGTTCACCAGGATATGTTACAGGTTCAACAGGATATGCGTAACAGCTTGGTAAGTTTAGCAGACCAGCATCAACGGGATCGGCAAAGTGTTGACACTCAGGTGCTGGCCACACGCCAATGCCTGTTTGGATCTGAAGATGCCCCATTGGCAGAGCCCTCCCAAACATCTCACTCACCTGCCACTGCAGGTTGTGGTAGTGGGAGGGTAATGCCAGTGTTGGCCACTTGTCAGGCAGCTGGGGATGGGACAATTCCTCCTGTAGCCACTCCTAGCACTTCACACTCCGTTCGGACTCCCACACCCCTCAATGAGCAATCCTCCTGCACAACCTCAATGCGCACTGGTTCCACAGTACCCCTTCCACCTGACTACATTCCCTCCACACCTTTATCACTTCACTCCTCCCCAGGCCGTTCTTCTTTTTTGTCACCAATGCGACATGTCGTTTGCCCCCGCACCGTGGACCACAACAACCAATCAACCACCACTCCCCACACATCTTCACAACCCTTGCACCACCAGCAGCATCAAATAGCCTCGGAGCAGCAACTATCCCATCTCATGTTAATGGCACACGTTGCCCAAATTCTTAGGCTGACCCCAGAGCAGATGAGACTATTGGCACAACATCTTCTGTCTGGGACATTTCCAAGGTTCAACACCCTGCATCATCAGCAGCCTCAGACACAAGATATGATCCTAATGGGCCACTTGACCACAACTCTACAGCTAACCCCAGACCAGATGGAACTATTGGCCCACCATTTGATGGCAGGAACCTTAACAGTGCTCACCACACTGCTTCAGGCACCACCACCAACTTAATTTTTTGTTTTTTTGTTTAATTTGAGGGTGGCACAATATGATTTATTATAGTGCTTTTTTTGGGGATGAAATAAAATTTTATGCAAAATGATTAGTTTGTGTTTGCTCTTTGGTTTTTTAGGAGTGTTGGTGGCCAAGTAATGGCCCTGGTTAATGTAGGCATTTATACACACGTGCTTCTCGATCTCCAAACATATGATTTCATGTAAATTTAGATAACTCAATGTTCACATAACGACCCAAGAAAAGGTCTCCCTTCAAATGTAGCTTCAAAACAAGTCTCAAGGCTAACATAAACCAAAGCCAACATACTAACAATTACAGACCACACCACTCGACTAAACAAATAAAACACAAAAGACATTCGATGTTTACACCAAAAAGAAAACTTGGGTAATAAAATAAATGTTTTAATAACACATGTGGGTGTCTACCAACTGTAGCGTACAAAAAATATATTACAATATATAATAGAATGAACTAAATTGCCAATGTAACATTTGTGTTGCAAAGAGCAACATACTTTAATTTTATTTAGATAAACATATTTTATGTGTTTTATAATTTTTTTTGAGGTTTTCACTAAAACAAGTCTTTTTTGTAAACATTTTTGGTTTAGTTTGTTACCAAAAACAACAAGGCTTTTTTGTAAACATTTTTGGTTTAGTTTGTTACCAAAAACAACAAGGCTTTTTTGTAAACATTTTTGGTTTAGTTTGTTACCAAAAACAACAAGGCTTTTTTGTAAACATTTTTGGTTTAGTTTGTTACCAAAAACAACAAGGCTTTTTTGTAAACATTTTTGGTTTAGTTTGTTACCAAAAACAACAAGGCTTTTTTGTAAACATTTTTGGTTTAGTTTGTTACCAAAAACAACAAGGCTTTTTTGTAAACATTTTTTTTTTTTTTGGTTGCCAAAAACAAGGCTTTTTTTGTTTTTTTTGTTTTTTTGGGTCCCAAAAAAAGGGGTTTTTTTAAATTTTTATATTTTTTTTGGTTGCCAAAAACAAGGCTTTTTTTGTTTTTTTTTGTTTTTTTGGGTCCCAAAAAAAGGGTTTTTTTTAAATTTTTATATTTTTTTTGGTTGCCAAAAACAAGGCTTTTTTTGTTTTTTTGGGTCCCAAAAAAAGGGTTTTTTTTAAATTTTTATATTTTTTTTGGTTGCCAAAAACAAGGCTTTTTTTGTTTTTTTTTTGTTTTTTTGGGTCCCAAAAAAAAGGGTTTTTAATTTTTTATTTTTAATTATAATTTTTTTTTTAAGGGAGAAATGTCACATTGCTGGGTACAATAACAAAACCAATGAAAAAAAACTATGATCTTTTTAACGGGGTGACATTCCGCACAAATGGCTCCTTTGGGTCTGGAGCAACCCCCGAAATGTTTTCTAAAACTAGAATTCGGTCAATACACCATGTCACATACTCCAAAAGATCCTCATATGTGAGGTGGGTGTGCCCTGGGTAGAAAAAGACATAACAATTAGTTTTAGCCAAAATGATCCAAACAACGATTGTAATTAATGTGCCTCAACAAATATGCTTAGGAGTCTATTGTTTGGCTTTTATCAACACTCTGAAGCAAATATGCTAAATTGCTGTTGTAAACCTTGAACTCAAACTTTCACAGCAAATTGGTCAAAAGGTTACATAAGATGGCTTGGAATGTTAGGAGCAGTTCCACCAAAGCTAAGTAAAAGGCTTTTCTTCATGTCAACACAAGCAATCATTTAGAAGAATGTAAGGTGTTTTGGGTTCAATTGGTCAACACGATACATGTGCACACATTTATCTCTATCACCATTGGAGTTTGTGTAGCGTTCTCTCTCCCTCTTACTGTCTATAGATTGAACCTGACACATAGTAGAGACTTACCCTTTGGAATTCGGAGGGCCAGTTCTGGCCGGAGGAGATATGTCTGCTCCCCTTTATGTTTTTCCGCCATCCCAGCTGTGTTAAGAGAAAATAAAAAATGTATCTAAAAATCGAATCACGCTAACTGTAGGTTACGCAGTCATGAAAACGCTCTAACACCCACTCATTACCCCTCCACATTTCCCTGACAGTTAGATTTAGACTTTGATATGGTGGTGATGCAGATTTGTACAGTGCAAGCGTCATTCTACTGGGTGAAGCTTGTAGCGTTAAGGATACGTACTCCCTGCTTTGGTGCTGATTGTGTTTTTCGGATGTTTTTTGTGCCTCAGCCCTGCCTGTTCTAAGTGTTGGAAACATATCATTTTGGGAGGGCTGCGGAAAACTAATCAGGTTAGACTTACACTCTCTAGGTTTTTGGGGACAAGAGAAATAACAATCCTCCTTTTTACATGGCCCCTGTACACACCTCTAGGCACCTCCCTCCTGTTGTTTGACCCCACAGCAGGCAGCTTGCTATGGAGGCACATGAGATGAAGCCAAGCACCCTGTGCCTGTTCTGGCACTAGGCTGTGAGCCAGCCTTGCCCCCCTCCCTTCCAATGGTCTCAATGATTAGGAGTGACAGCATCAGGAGGCAATATTGGCATGCTGTCACCTCAGTTAAGGAGGAGGGGGAGTCTGTTCCAGACAAGTATTAGTGCAAAAATTTGGACCGTAAAAAATGGTCCCAGTAAGTCTTAGGGGGAATATGCACACCTATCACTTGGAATACTAATGCATAGAATGCATTCACATAAAGAACCTGCTGCCTTTAGAACAACTTGAAGCCTGAGCGGGGACATACACAGTTAGCATTTCTCCACTTACTAAGTAGACACATTACTGGAAAAGCACACAACTTACCATCATCAGGTTTTTTTTGGGCCCCTGAAGTGGATGGCGTGGCTGGCTCTGGAGAAACTGCACAAAAAGAACACAAATTGTGAACTGGAATGTGGTACATTACCGAGGAAGAGTATTTATGAAAGATTGACAAACACACATTTTCAGTGTTGACTAAACCAGGACATGATTAAATTAAAATGTCCACAAAAAATTTACAAGTACAAAGCACACCATTTCCAATGTAGAGAAACTAACACCAATTTAGAATAGGGTGGCTTGAGATAACTTACAAAAGATAACATGTCCTGTAAAGCTCCCCAAAACCACCTTTCAAACATGAAGGTTAAGCAAGAGTGTTTCATGACCAACCTTCCTGTCACATATAGCAAAACTACACTTGCTTAGACTCCAACTTAGATTATCCTAGATACACATCATCCTAGCACACACAATTCATGTGAGAATCTAATTTTAGGTACTTACAGACTAGTTCAGGGGAGCCTGGAGTGGGGGAGGATGGGGGAGACCCTACATGGGGGGATGGTGTCCCTTCATGGGGGGATGGCGTCGTATCTCCTAGAAACACAAAGACACAAATACAATCCTTGAACCAAAGCTATTTGATAAAGGCACACAGAAAGTAGTTGGGAAACATTGAAGGTAGTAGTTACTTTGGACTGGGTAAGCAGCAGCCCCTCTTCCCCAGTCCTCCACAACTAACATCCTCAATGTCAGCTGCTACATAACCCCAATGGCAAAATATAGATATTACAGCCCTTAGATTTCCCAGGACACATTGAACACACAAACACATGTAGAATACTTACTTCCCATTTGAGGAGAGCCCAGGTCCTCATCCGGTTCAGACCAATTGGCCTCTTCTTGGGCAACAATGTGTTCCTGGCCCGGATCCAGGCGACTTGGCCCTGCCTGAGGCTCCTCTCTTGCTGAAGTTACATCAACCACAAAAGAAAACAAAACAAACAATCATTCCTCCAAGTTCGACCTAATACACAACACACCAGCACATCCACATTACTTACAGGGGGCCTGAGAAGGCTGAGCCTCCACATCCTGATCACTGGTTTCTAAAATAAAAGAAAAACATTATATATTATTTATGGACACAAATAGGCAGTAACCTCTCATCATGCTAGCACCATACTCAATGCCCCTACAATTCAGAACATAGAAGTGCACTTACACCAATGAGATGCATTGACCATGTTTTAAAACAGGAGGGCACCATGCAAATTAAGCGGGCGCCTAAGGCCTCGCACCTACAGGGGCCTTGCGGCCAGTGGCGGAGCACCAACATTTCGAAGGGCGCAGTCAGGGAAATCTCCCAAGTAAAAGATTGCTTTCAATCCTCGGATCAAAAAGTTGCAGCAGTGTGCTGCAGTCCCTTCACTGCGTCTGCCAGGTGTCTGTTGTCCGCTGACACTTACTCCTCCTTCTCTGCCTGGGGATTGGCCGTCTGATCATGTTATCCTAAGATGTGGAGGAATCGGTAGGTGTGTACCTGCACCAGTAGGAAGTGACTGGCCGGTCAACTCACTCTGCTATCATCAGTTGTTGCTCTGGGAGGAGAGCTCCGCCCTGGACCCGGAACATACAGGTAACCAGGCCCAGACTTGATATTTTGCAGGCTGGTCATAGATTTGTTGTGTCCACTATGCAAAGGGGTTGAGTAGCCCCAGGGAAGTTGGAAGAGTCTGAAAATGGTTGGTGGAGGAGGAGGAGAAGAAGGCCCTGGGTGGCTGGGGGACAAGGAGAGGGCCCCTGGGGGTTTTCTAGAGGAGGAAAGATCCACAATGACGCCAGAGTCAATTGCCAAGGAAGAGAGTGGAGCTGAGCAAGTCCTGCCTATCTGACATGAAAGCCAAACATGGTGTAGATGGAGCCCTTTGCCCTACACAATGACAGCACCGGAGGTGGAAGGTGAGTGGTAGCGGGTATTTGACATTATAGAGCATATGGACTCTGTCCATTATTGGTAGTTTTGTTTGGAGTTGTCCTTTAGATGTTTAACTGTGTTGTTTTTGACCCGAGCTGTGAGGGACTGAGGTATGACAGCCCACTATGCTGAGACTTATAGTGCCCTAGAATGTTGAGGACTGAGGAATCCTTAGTCACTAACAGAGGGCACTACAAGTCTTAGCATAGCAGGCAGTATTTCCTCATTCCCCTACAGAGAGCATTACAAGTCCAAGCAGGTAGCCTTCTGCAGTGGGACTTGTTGTGCCCTTGACTGTGGTGGACTGAGGAAGGGAAGTGTAAGAGGGTCTCTGTAAGCTCAGATTTATGGGGGAGTTTTGGGGACCACAGAGTTCCCTTTTACACCAGAGTCCACAGCTTCCCCCCTCAAATAATGGTTCCCAGAACTCTCATTACATCAGAGTCTTCACACTTCCCTCTTACAGTGTAGTAAGTCTGGAGACTCCGATGTAAAGGGGGCTCTGTAAAATGTGATTATAGATTTGAAATTTCTACCATTTTTATTTTCTACTTACGATCCACAATTTTCAGCTGCTCAAATGGCTCGCTGCCTCGTAAGGCATATTGGAGTGTGGCCGTCCTCCTCCTCCCCTTCTTCACCAAAAGCACAAGAGGGTGCCGGCCGTCCGCTTTGGCTAGAAGCAGAAGAAAAAAAAAAACATAAAAAATACGAATGTACATAGTAGTATTAAAGGTTGTGAAGAGACACTTGATGGAGGTAGGAAAGGTAGGAGCGAGAGGGAGGGGGGGGGGTGTTGGTATTAGTGTTGTTGCATAGCTAAACACATGTCCACCTACCCAAAAAATTGTAACCTATCTGGTCACATGTAATGTATATTTTTACTTACCGGAGATTTGCTCCACAGCCTTTATCAGGAGCCTGGGTGAGCGCCTTTTGGCATCACTCCAGGCCCGCTGCAGATCCACCATATCAGCCTGGAACTGAAATCTCCGCTGCAGCCTCATCCGGACACGACACATCATCTTGTGCTTTTGGTGAAGATGCATATTAATGCTATCATACCCCCAGAGGAGGAGGAGCTGTGGAAAGAGCAGTGTATGTTTGAGTCCAAGTATGTCCAAAATAGTACAGTCTTCAAATAACATGCTAGGTCGTCTTTGAGATATTGTAGAACAAAGAATTCCATTTCTGGTGATACATATACATCGATGTCCAAATCTACCTCCATGACATAGGTTGCCCCACACTGGTGATTTCCTCTACATGATATAGCCATTTTCTCAATTGGCCTTTCATGACACACCCAGGGCCGCCATCAGGGGGGGACAGGCAGTCACTGTATTTACAAACTTATTGCTGTCCATTTAGCAGGGTGAAAGTAACTTTACACACATGTAGCATAGGTATCAACTTTTGTCACCATGTTAAAAGGACAGCAGTATGGGTAGCATTACAGTGACTGTTATTAGTCCAGGCTCACTAAACTAGCCAATGCTTGGAAAAGCAAGCCATGCAGATTGCTTTTCAGGTCCCTTTTAACATGAGCTGTCTGATTGGGTGTGGCTGTTAATTTTTGACGCAGACCTGATAAGCCCCTCAATTCTCCTTTATGGAGTGTTATATGTAAATGGGATTGCTTCATTTGAGATGCAGATTTAAACTATGTATGGCCAGGCTGAAGGTACCCAAGTGGATTGCTCGATCACCTGGAGGACAACGTACAACCAGTCTGTCAGATTTTACACACACTTATCGCTAGCATCTCTTGTAGCCACTAGCAATAATCACTGTGTTTTCCTGGCAGGGGCATCACCGGGTGAACACAATGGCTCCGCAGGAGGGTTTCCCCTGTCTGTGTTGATGGTGGAATCAAGGCAAAATGTTTTTCCTGCAAGCCACGGGACAAACAAAGATAGTTTTGTAATTAATCCATGATTTTGCCAAAATGGAAAAAAAAAGAGGTTTGCTTTGTATATTCTTAAGTTTGCTACATAACTAGAACATGTAACAGTGTTATATCATTGCATGAGATTTCCCCCTCACTTCCTGTCTTGGTGTCACCACGACAGGAAATGAGGGAATCTCCCGTGGGGATATAGCCAGCAATTCTTTCCTTTTATATATACTATGGACATTATAAGGCAACAATTGCAAGCTATTTCCCCACAGTGATATTCCCCTCACTTCCTGTCTTGGTGACACTAAGACAGGAAGTGAGGGGAAATCTCATGCAATGATATCACCCTATTAGAAATTGGAGTTCCGTCTAAAAAGTATACATAAAGTAAGCACTTGGTTTCCAAAGTGGCAAAATTATGGAGTTAAAACCCCATAGTGTGATTGGGGAATCTGACGCTGTGCTCCTACACTCCTCAATGTGTCTGTTCATTATGCTGTGCTGAATTATCCTTGATTCGCAATTCCTGCAAGAGTTGCACATGGTATGTGGGAGATGCGAATTTAAGGTGGCATAATTATCCACACAATCACACATAATCCTTTTTAAAGGTCCCCAGCAGAATTTGATGGCATAGTGGTTCACAGCAGTGCCATCAAATTCCAGTTAGATCTGTAAATTAACAAAGCAATGTGATCTGGGGGTGTATTTAACTTGCAATGGACACCCCCATTCATTATCATATGGCAGTGTGAGATGGGTGTGTTGGGAATGTGATCCATTAAGAAAAGTGATTATACACTCATGTGTTTCTTTTAGAGGTGATTTGTTCAAGGCAATCCTTTAAAGACATGACCATTCCAGATTTTTGGGATCACTGATTCCATCTCAGGTGAACCAATTAGCTGCTGTGTGCAGATCCAGCTTATGATGGTAAGAGTGTCAGACAAGACAAACGGGGCCGAGCTTGCAGTGTGTATGGATGTATGTAAGGCAATAATTTTTGGCATTATGCATTTAGGGAATATAATGTTTCTAATCTTGCATATATGAAAAGGGTCAATACATTTGTCTTTATCTAGACAGATTCCAAAGCGTCAGAGCAATCTGTCACAGATAATTGTGTTTCATTTTGTGTAAACGTTGAAACTAATCAAATCTATCTATATACAGGCATAGCCCACTTTAAGTACACAATGGGACCAGGGCATGTATGTAAACTGAAAACGTACTTAAAGTGAAGCAATCCCTTTTTTCTTTTCTCAATGCATGAAAATACACCAGCTCCATTGTAAATTTTGGCCACATTGACATAGCCTTACTCCGAAACCATGTGGGAGCATGTTAAGGGGATCCAGGACTATGACATGATAGATTACCTAGGCAAGCTGCCCAGCCACAAAATGGATATGGTGTAGTCCTGGGTACCCTCTCGTTGCTCCCTAAGTTTGTTATCCCTGTCACTTATGGTTTGTGAGCAGTGTCATGCCAAGCTGAACAAGCTGTGTCCTTACTCACGATTGTATATAAAGTGAGTGTACTTAAAGCAGGGTATGCTTATCTATATCTATATAGAAAGATCAGAGATGTGAACCTGTTCCCTATTATATACACTAATATATGGTATATAACATATTCTATAATGTATATATTGTATATAATGTATATATTGTATATAATATATACATAGTATATATATTGTCTCGAATATATATATTTTCTATAATATATATTTTGTGTGTGTGTGTGTGTATATATATATACACATACATATATATATATATATATATATATATATATATATATATATATATATATATATATATATATATATATATATATATATATATATATATATATATATATATATATATATATATATACACATACATATATATACACATACATATATATATATATACACATACATATATATATATATACACATACATATATATATATATATACATATATACATATATATATATATATATATATATATATATACACATACATATATATATATATACACATACATATATATATATATATATATATATATATATATATATACACATATATACATATACACATATACACATAGGGAACAGGTTCACATCTAGGAAGTTTCTATAACAGGAAGCTTCTAGATCACGTCTAATAGGCAGAAAGTGCATGCGCAGATCAGCAGACCAAAAGTTTCTTGCACACCCGCTAGATAAGCGACCCACCCAGCCCCCCACCCCCCACCATCCCCCATCCCGCACATTCACACCCCCTCCTTACCTTACACACAAATGCCACAATTTCGGACGTGTAGAGCGCAGGAGCCATGATTGCGATAAGGGCCTGGACAATTTCCGGAAACGTGTGCACGCACCAAAAGTTTCGTTTCCGGTTTCATGTATAAATGTGAGAATGCGGGTTTGTATATTCACGAATTCGCGAATAGTCACCATACACAACCATTAAGCATATTTAACTTAGAAAAAGAAATACAAATACATACATTTGTGGACACCAGAAAACTTTATTTAGACACATGAAGACATTTGTAAAAAAGATTGTAAACATGCTGTTTAATACACAAATACACAGCTCAAACATTTCACATGACATATTTTTGGCACAGTCTCCACAGTATCCCATTGAAGCCACAGATTTCTATTTTTCAAACAAAAACAACCTTTGTACAACATTTAGACCATATACATCGACAAAGAGCCCATAATCAACAGATGCATGTGCAGATTGACAGAATTATGTTAACAGCAATAAATACTTACAGAGAGTCAACACACAACACAGCCAAATCTCACCTCCATAAATAACAAAGGGCCACAAATGTGAACCATAAAGCATGTGACACACAAATATTTTGGACCTCTTCGTAGGTCAAATCTTTCCTGATGTCTGAGTGAGCTATATATAATCCAAGCAAACACACACCCAGAATGGTAACGCCCAGTCCAAAAATTAACTGTGTGTGTCCTGTGTGTTTTGGAGCATGCTCAGTTGCCAAAACAAGGGAAATAGAAATGAGGAGGAGGAGAGAGACCTAAACTGCCCAAATCCATGTATGTATGTATGTAGGTGTGTATAGTATATGTGAATTGATAAAATTCTCTCTTCAAGTTTGCTAGTCATTATTTAGAATGTTTAGATACAGGAATACATACATATATATACAATTACATGAGAGAGCGAGAGAGAGAGAAATGTATATTTAGGGAAACAATTGAAACACACCTTTTGGGATTTGGGAAGTGAGATTGTGACGATTGAACAGATATGTAAGCCAACAATCTGACTCATCACTCATGAACATCCCTAAATTTGGCGTGGCAATTATATCAGGCGTTCTTATGTGCGTTTTGGCTGGCGTTTTCACAGGCGTTTTGACATGCATTTTTTGGGCAGGCATTGTTATATGAAATCACCTAAAAAAGCCCCAAAAACAGACCACAAACACCTACATGTGAACGTAGCCCGTTTGTGGGCGTTTGAGGGGGATTTGTCCAGCTCAAGGATCAACTCCCAAAACAGGCAAAAAATCCAATCCTATTCAGTTCAATGGCCCCTGTTCCCATGTGAGCATTTTGCCGGCATGAGGAAAACACCCAACGCTCACTGAGAAATAGCACAATGATTAGGGAGTCTGCCTTCCTGCTGTAGGTTTGTAAGTTCGAATCCGGAAGGAGCCCTCTGTATGGGCAACACTTGGATATCTCCAATTCTCCAAATGTTGACATCAATAATTTTGTTCATGTTTGAAAAAGGCATGTGTATCAGCAAACTTTTAATCTAAAGACATGAACAAAATACAAAAGATGCCAGTCAATATGTAGCAATATCGTGAGCTAAAGCTCTATTTGTTTGTTGGGCATACTTTGCTAATTAGCCAAGTATGAGATATATATATATATACCTTCAGTTAAATGTGTATTAAAATGGTAACACTTGGCCATACCCATATGGAAGAAAATGTAGTATTTGCAATATATTTCTAAAAAAATTCTTTGGAAACACATAAAATATTGTCAAAATTGTGACATTTCCTTGATATGTGTGAAATGCTAATAATCTTTCTTTGAAATATGTTTTACATCTATTTTTTTTCTATCTGACGACCAATTCCCCAATGTAATATTTTGTGGGTTTTTTCAGATAATGTGGAGGTTCTATATAAACACTGTAGATTTGACTGCTATGATTTCTGAGTTAGCAGGAAAGGTGTATGGAATGTGATGGTGTTTACTAAGGGATCCCTTGTTGGAAGTGTGCATGTTTTTCCAATTCCGCCGGTTTTTGCCATTTTCTATGGGCGAGACAGCGGATTTCCAAGCGGTATTCAAAAAAAATTTGACCCAAAATCGCGCTGGCGAAATTTTTGGAGCCTATTTGGCGTTGCGCATGCGCACATTCGCGCGTTCGCAGCTCGAGGCTGGAGGAGCTGTTTAACCTTTCTACACTTTCGCAGATATCTCTCTTTCTAAGTCAGTTTTTGACATTTTTTAAACGCAAGTCATCTCCAAATTGACTTCCACACCTTCCACAGTGATTTGGGATTTTTGGGGGTACAGGGGAAAATTTGGCTAAACTTTAGTCGAGCTTTTAGCTGGCGTGGTTTTAAGTCGCGCTCTGACCATATTGCATCTTAATGAATCTCACACTAGGCGCTATTTTCCGCCCGCCGTTCTTTGAATGCCAATTTCAGACTTAAATAATCGCCGGTTCGCAAAATCCCGCCGAAACGCCAATTCGCCGTACTATGAATTAGGCCCATAGTGTATGTGCTTTGTTCAAATTTCATGACTGAGATTTACCCACTTTAACGCATACTCAGTGTGGATCCAGTCTTACGAGTGTAGCCATGGAGATTTGGACATCCATAAACCTGCCTGGTCTTTTCCTCCTAAATTTTGGCCTAGTAAAAGTGCTTACATACTGAGGAGTCAGTCTGCACAATATTTCTGTCCTTTTCTTTTGTGAAAAATACACTTTAATTTTTCTTCTTGAATACATCTTGCCTAGTGTTTTCCACTTAAAATATTGTCTTTTAAAACTGCTCACATAGTGTGCATAGAGGCTGTACATATTTTGTTGTAGCACCTTACTGTATCCTTTGAAAACCAAAAAATGTAAAAACGCTGTGCATTTAAAACACTGCACACCCTCACCCCAGGTTAAAGCAGCATTAAACCTAAAGCAAATATTTATTATATTGCATTTTACCAATTCTTAGATGTGATGGCTGTATTGTTTTTCTTTTTGTTGGCTTTCTTTCATTTTTAACTGGTAATCCAGCCAGCAAATCTGTTGTTTTTTTACAGCACAGGCACTCCACTAGAATGTATCAGTTCACATAGATGAGACAAGCCACTTAACACTGGCAGGGGTGATTGCAATGATTAACTTTTAATTATTAATGCAAAAATGTTATCCCAAAAGTAAAAACACTGTTTGCTGAAATTGATTATAATGTGTGAGTTGGGGTGTGGCTTTAGTTTGTTAGTGGTTCTAAATCTGGTAATATATGCTGTTTACTGCTGCGCCTCCTGTGCTCATTCCTCCACTAATACAGAAGGTGTGTTACTGGCCATATCATCACCAGGTTAAAACAGAGGGGAAAAGCCAAATAAAAGAAAACTGATGCAGCCATCAAATCAATGATTTGCATTGATAAGCTGCAATATGATACATTTTCGGTTTTGGGTTTAATACCACTGTAATAAAAATCAGCTTCTCAGTAACAGATTTGATGTGGTGAAGGCCCTGACACAGCAGCAGGGCAGACCACCTCCAGCCAGTGGAACATACTTGACATCGAATAACTCATGGATCTGATCTCTTGTAAACATTTTAGTTACAGCCTTGCTGTCCCATCTAACTGTAACATTTGAGGCTAAATATATATATATATATATATATATATATATATATATATATATATATATTGTTGATGGATGGGAAAATTGGTGGATCTGGGCTAATGATGAGCTGCACTGCGCTGGGTTGGGTTTGGCAGAGGTTCTGCAAACTTCAAAGATACAAAGAAGAAAAAAACATTCATGTAGCTGGAGAAAAGATTTTTTTAGCACTAAGATTTATAAAGGAAAAATGCATTAAAATTGTCAGCAAATTATTTTGACAGCTGTCATCAATAACTTATTTGTTTAAAAAAACAGCACACAGGTGTCCTCCAAATGTTTGCTATGTATTTTTTTTTGGGGGGGGGGGGTATTTGGAAGGGTCTGTGTGATGCTTTTATTTTTTTCTAAGAAGCTGGCAGTGAATGTAGTTTGCCGGCAATTTAAGCTGCATCATATTGTATTCTTTTTTTGTGAATTAAATGTCCTTTTTTCTGTAGCTCATTTTAAAGCAAAAGACAGATTCTTTGGGTCTCATATAGATTTAAAAACAAAGCAAGAAATGTGTGAGGTCCCGCAAAAAATCCAAACCAGACCTTTAATTCATGCATGCAACCTGGCTGGTCAGAAATAGAGGAGGGGGGGGGGGCGAGCATGCACCCCTTCTTCTGAACCATACAAATGCTCTCAACAAGGAGCGGTGCTTTGCCAAGGGAGAACCTCTTCTCAAAGCAACTCATTCCCATGTTAATGAGGAAAAGGGACCCTTACCAGCAACCTTTGCCTGATGGTTGGAGGGTCTTCGGGTGGTCGGTTTATTGAAATCTAGAAGCCCCCTTTAACAGTAAAGGAGCAACAAGAAACAGGCACCCATGTGATTGTAAATATGAGGTGCAATGTGCCTCTACTTATTAAAAAAAATGTTGTTGTAACCTAGAAGTAAAAAAAAAACGAAACATTTGACGGATCCTGTATTAAAAAAAAATAAACATCCCAAAAAAAATGTCCCTTGTTGTACATCTATCGACAATCATACCGTGATTCAGATCCACAATAATCACGTTGCCCAACAGCAGATGACCTGCTGAATTTAAAAATTGCTGCCACGAGACACATCCAGCTCGTTCACTTGACACCCACACAATAGAAAATCTGGTGGATGACAGTTGTTCTATTCATAAGAGTGGAGTCTCCCAGTGACCTCTTTGACTATGTATGGACATCACCATATTTGGTCAATGACATTACTAGAATCCCACCCCTTTACTTACATGGCCAGGTTTTCCTGGCCATGTAAGTATATAGGGCTGGTGACATCACTGGTTGTGAAGGACTTGGCAGTGTCTACACTTGCTGGCATTGTTACCATCCATTAATAGCGGGAATCTGTCATGCATAATAACAGTAGTAATAACGCTGTTATACATGACAGTTGTCTCCTGCCAAATGGGTAAATGTTCAAGCATTCTTCAGACCAAACCTCAAGCTTATCCATAGCCTGGACCAATGTTTGGCTCTCAGCACTATCAAAGGTGGTCCTGTGCTTTCTGTCTTTTTTCAAATCCCACTGGCCTCTCACTCCCTGTATAAGAAGCTCTTTTCAGGTTCTCTCCATGCTCCAGAAATTATTTTTTTTTTTTACATTAGAGATAAAAACTATAGCTGGTGAGTGTTCATTCTGTTTATAAGCTCCTGTTCCTTTAAGGCAATCAGGCCTATTAGTACTTGGTTGCCCATGAGGTCTTGGTACTCAATACTATAGTTTCTTGCCTGTTGGCACAAGGGACTGAGTGTAGGTAACAGAAAAGAGTACATCTGATCCTCTATTAGATCTGGAGTGAAGCCTAGAATCCCAAGAGGGTATGTGTACCAAGGCCCACAGGCTGATGATGGTCAGAGTAGGCAGGAGAAAACTAGTGTTACCCAGAACCATCCAAGGTCAGTGCAAGTAGCAGAAGAAAATAACCTAGGAGCAGCCCGAGGTCAAAAGGCTGGCAGAAATCTGAAAGGGTTCTTACTATTATAGGCAGAGTTAGTAACAGAAAAATCTTAATGGCAGTGCGGGGCAAGGCGAGGCAGACGGAACCTACTAGGCAAGGTTCATTAGCTAGGCAGCTAAATGCTATCACACACCCAAAGTCCTGGGTCGGGATGCTTAAAAAAAAGTACCAACTGATGGAAAAAACACAGAGATGGAGGTGCATGGCCTTCGTCCAATCAATGCCTGTAGCTGACCTGCTGCCTAGCAGTGAGGATACTTTTTTGGACCGCAAATTTATAGTGTCTGTGTATACTGAAGTTGTAATTAATCATGAACAACCATGGGGACACATAAGGTTTGCCCCTGCTAAGACCACTCAGGTCATGGTCTTCTGTACATTGTTTCTTATCTTACTATTAAGCTCAAAGAAAACAGTATTGTTTGATTGTTGCAGATTTTAATTTCCAAAGAACTGAACTGTTACATTATTGGAGATTATATGGCATAGAGACAAATAAAGGTATCTGCAAAATGTTTGTCAAAAGCTCAATACACCGCTCTTAAAAATCTAAAAAATGTATTACTGTTGTGCAGTTAGGCTGCATATAAAATGATAAGCCCCCGTTCACACTGGGGCGACCGGTCAGGCGACCTGGTCGCCTGACAGGTCGCCGTAGGTCGCCTGCCATACAGAAGCTATGGACCCGTTCTAATTGGAGCGACACAAGTCGCTCCGACTTAGAAAAAGGGTCCGGAGCTTCTTTGGGGCGACCCGGAGCGACCTGCATAGACTTCAATGTTATGAAGTCCGTGCCGGCCGCTCCGAGGTCGCGGTGCGAGCTGCGTGCCGCGACCTGTGAGGTCGCCTGGGGAAGTCGGATCGCCCCAGTGTGAACGGGGCCTAAATATGCCTCTTTTTTGTCTGCTAAGTGCTGGAGCAAACGGTAAAATAAACAAACTGTGTTGGCAGCACTAGGAGAACTCTCCCCAACACACTTATTCTGAACACTAATCTACCACTCTCCTCAGGGAGCCATATTGAGCTGATTAGAGTAGTTTTCAGTAAGGTATGTTGTACCCCAGGAGAGCTTATGTGTAGGAGTCAAGATCTGACTTTACTATGTACTGGTATTGCAGGGTTTTTATTTATTTATTTATTTTTTAAAGGCGTATTTGTTACTTTTATATGCAGCCTGACTGCATTACATTAATAAATTAGGAGAGTTTAATTGGAATTGAAATAACGTACTGTTAGGTTTAAGGATCAATTCATATAAAAGTGATATTTTGTTTTAGGAGGGTGTTGAGATTGAAATCACCTCACATGTGTTTGTAAAGTTTGTAGATCTGGACACCAGATGCAGCAGTTGAATATTTATTTCAAAATGTTTATTTGGTTTTCAAAAAGAAAGAAAACATACAGAAGTAGATATGGTAGCGGTCGCAGCCTCATTGAATATAAACATAAACAAGGTATAACAGTGCTGAGAACAATGGTATAATAGAATACATCAACACATTTTCACTGGTATCATATCAAAAGAACAAGACATTTCAGCAGTTGAATATTTAACCACTTGCCCACTGCCCAATGCAGATTTACTGCGGTAGGGTGGCTCGGCTGCGCATAATCACGTAGATCTATGTGATTATGTGCACATGGCCCTGGCTGCGCATGCGCGCCGCCGGAGCCACGCTCCAGCTGTGATTAGGCACAGTGGAAGCCAGACATCGGGAGGAGCGGGCTCAATCACCGCTGGCCTCCCGCAATCTTCGGGGAAACTGACAGGAGAGCTGTCTGCCTATGTAAACAAATCAGGCGGCTCTCCTGTCAGACAGGCACAGTGAGATTGTGTGTCTCAGCTAAGCTGAAACACTGATTTCTGTGTGCCTTTCACAGAGCCCCCCCCCCCAGTTAGCAAGTACAATTGGGCTCAGATTTAACCCCTTGATCACCCCCAGTATTAACCCCCTTCCCTGCCAGTGTAATTTAAACAGTAACAGTGCATATTATAGGTTTGTCCACCGCAATGCCGCAGTCCCGCAAAAAAATTTCTGATTGCCGCTATTACTAATAAAAAAAATAAATAAATAAAAAGTCCAAAAATCTATCCCATAGTTTGTAAACGCTATAACTTTTGCGCAAACCAATTAAAATACGCTTTTTGGGATTTTTGTTTACCAATGGTCGCCCTTTTTTGTTTATAGCGCAAAATCTAAAAACAGCACAGTTGATCAAATACCACCATAAGAAAGCTCTATTTGTGGGGAAAAAAAGGACATCAATTGTATTAGGGTACAGCATTGTACGACCGCGCAATTGTTAGTTAAATTAACGCAGTGCCGAATGGCAAAAAATGGTCTGGTCATTAGGGGGTAAAACCTTCTGGAGCTTAAGTGGTTAAGGTAAAACTAAAGGTCATTTTTTTTTTTTTTTCGTTTTGGATAGAGTGCAGAGGGATTAGAATGCTTGTCCATTTTTATTGCTGTCTGTGCCTCATTCAGGGGATTCACCCTCTCTTTGTGTCCTGTTTAACATTATCATTGAAAGTAAAAGTAAAGGGGAAATCTTCCAATTGGGGCACCAGTTCTGGTGACCCAGGGGCTCCCAGGAACCCCATTAATTTGCAAAGATTTCCTCTCCCTTCTAGTTTGGCTATGGGACAGGATGTGAAGGTAAATTTTCACAAACAGACATGGCGATGGCGGAAAAAAAAAAAATCTGATAGGGGTTATAACTCGGCCTTGCTCGATCCAAAAAAAAAAAAAAAGTTTTGCCTATAGATCTACTTTAATTTATTCACACAATGAAGAATGCAGGGTAAAGGGTAGGCTCATTTTGAAACAAATACTACTGAATGGAGGGATAAACACTTTAAAAATGTATATGGAAAATTTGATTTACAGAGAAGGTTTTTTTCTTTTTTTTTCCAAGGTGATTTTTCCCTTGGATAACGTGAAGATGCATGAAGAAGTTAGCTACACATGATAGCCTACCAATTTCCACCAGTTTCTGCAATATCACTTTTGGACAGACGTTTTAAAGACTGTACACAAGGATAAACCTGGTATAGGCAAATGATAGGTAGTTAACATTAATTAGGGTTATCATTTCTGAAAATGATTTAAGGTTCTGTGCCCAGTGTTCCAATGATATCTGAATCCCCTATTTCTTGTATAGGGTGTCTCAGAGACAGAACATGAGTAGAAATCTCTACAACGATGCAGTCAGCCAAAAAAAAAAAAAAAAAAAAAAAACATGATCTGATTCTTACCCACTCTATCAAAAAACAAAAAAAAAAAAAGTTTTGGAGTTGGGCTTTAATCTGAAGAGTGAAAAATATAACAGTGAAAATCTTAAAAAAAAAAAAAAAAAGTAAATGTAAAAACAGATAGTTGTAATAAGTGGAACATTTTAGAGCATTCAAGAGCATTACCCTACAGGATATCCAGTTCCAAATCCAAATTGTTTCCAATTGAACACTAATTTATTTGTACCCTGAGGTACGCATATCAAAATCTGAAAAAGAAATACAAAATGTAATATATTTTACGTTCACACAAGGCTAACAGACAGCTTTTGTACATTTCAAAGTACAGCCCATTAATCATGCAATTGCTGTTTGATTTGCTTGCTGTTCTATCCATAAATGGAGCTGTAGGATTTGCCAAGGTAATTTGTGATAATGTTCTAAGATCATTTCTTTACTTTACTGATACCAGAAGTGCCAGGTCTGAGTGAATATAATATTATTTTTCTTTTATTCATTCTCTAAAGAGATCAGCAAAATAAAGTGACTGTGGATCCACACCTGATATAACATTATTTGGTTTTAAGGTTAATTTATCAGGTTCTAAGGTAGCAATAAATAACCTCTGAAAGCTTTGTATTATCAGCTAAAAACTTTCAATTGATAAACAGTGAAAATACATAAATCGTGGTCTGCTTCTGTCTTATCAGCTATTTGTTTTACCACTTTTATGGGGTTTGGAAGATTTTGACTGACATAGGTAAAGAATAGAGAAATATAGACAAACCATAAAGCTTTGACAGATATTTTTTTTTTCAATTCAGAAATGGTGAAAGTTTCTCAATGCTCTATTTATTGTTTGCAATGACAGTCTTTTTAGTTTGGAAGGTGGTCAGACTTTTAGAATTCAACAAACTGTAGTTTTACAAGACCAGAATACTGGAACTGGATAGTTCAACATATCAGAATAATAACCCAATCTGCACATCTTTCTGTAGGCTAAAAATTGTGCAAAAATGCTTTATACTGTACATGTCCTATCAATCACTAAAAATCTTTACTTAAAGTGGTATTAAATCCAAAATCAAAACATTTTTATTTATATTGCAGCTTACCATTTTTTAGATGTGATGGCTACAATAATTGTCTTTTGTAGGCTTTCTTTCTTCTATTTTTATCTAGTGATCTAGCCAGTAAGTCGTTTTTCAAAAGAACAAGCTCTCCAGCAGAATGTATCAGTTACAGAGATGAGACAAATCATTTAACACTAGCAGGGGTGCATTGTAAGCACTTATTTGTAAGATCAGCTTTTATTTATTTACCTGTAAAACCTTTATCCCAAAAGAAAAAAAAAATTGGTGTAATTGCTTATAATGGTCCGTTTGTTACTGCATCCATCTGGAGGGGACGTGATCAGCCTGATAAGGGATCAGGGCCATTGTCTTTTCAGAGAAGCCTATCCTACCCACACCTAACAAATATACCTCCATTTTCTCCATCAACCCGTCCCCCACGGTTATTGCCTTTTGTTTCACTTGACCCTACCTTCTAGATTGTAAGCTCTAACGAGCAGGGCCATCTAGTTCCTCCTGTTTTGAATTGTATTGTAACTGTATTGTCTTCCCTCACATTGTAAAGCGATGCGCAAACTGTTGGCACTATATAAATCCTGTATAATAATTGTCTGGTGATACGAGATCTATGCCTTACATGTTCTGATTTGCTGTGAGTTTTCTACCATAAGGGGGAGGATTTCCACAAGGTTTGGTGACGGTCCTTTTCAAGTGTGTTTCCGGCCATACACATCCCTCCAGATTGTTTTTCAACCACTGCTGTATCACGGGGTACTATGCATTCATGGATCAACGGGCTGTTAATATGGGACTGATATTCATTCATTTGCAGCACATTTATGTATTATCTATTTAGCGCTAATGTTGGATTTTACAAATATATAGCATATTTTTTAATTTATCATTTTATATATAGTTGCTGCTTTTTTGTGTGTTTATGGTTTTCTTTGACTAAGAATTACTTCATATCAATTATCATGACTAATTGTATTCAGCTGTAGGGGCTGAGTGGATGCATTAATTTGTATTGTGTTTACCTTGCTTTATACTTACTTTACATCCGCTGAACTATTTCTTTTTGATGTCATTATATGCATCAATGCTAATCTTCTTACCTTTTTGACGAATCTTTGGATTAGGTCATGTATATGTCTTTGTATGTTCATTAAAAATGTACTTTTTATACTTTTTAATCAATATGTTTGGATTAGTTTTATATACCATTCGGAGTTACCATTTAAAGGCCCATTTTTCAAGGGTATTTGGGGGAAATTGAATAAATATTTCCCTTTCTTTCTTCTCTTCCCCTCCTTCTCTTCATTCTTTCCCAGATCTTTAAGGGAATTGAGTGCTGGAGAGCCCGATCCATTTAACACACATATATAAATGAGAGTCATTCTCCAGCAATAGGTACATTTTTTGGCTTGTAGCTCCTCAAAAGGGTGAATTTTGCAGGAGAAAGGGTTGATAAGGTGTCAGAATTGAGAAATAGCTGCCCTAACCTAGGCCAGCATTCACTCATATGATAGGCTATCAGTAATTGGGCTGTATAAGATGTTTGTTAAAATCGTGCCGAGACAATCAGGACAGGAAGTGTTTCAAAGAGGTATAGTTTAGGTAAAATAGACATCTTGAGAACATCTCACCCAGCAAAGAGATATCATACAAATCCCACTGTCTCAGTGATTGAAAAATAGAACAAAACAGTGGTGGGAAGCTGACTTTGTGTTGAGATCGGTAGTTCCCCAATGTTGGCACCATTGGTAGAGGTAGTTTGGCTGCAGGGAGATAAGTATTGTTGGGGTTATATAGATAAGTAATGCTTTAACTACCGGCAGGATGGTATGGAGTTCGGTTAAGGTCAGCAAAATGTCATCAGCAAAAAATTGTAATTTATACTTCCTGTGTCTGACCAGTATCATTCACACATCAGAATGTGTGCTTATGGCTTCCAAATGGGATTCTAGGCATAAAATAAATAATGGGAGGGGGTAATGTACACCCTTGTTAAGTGCCATTGCTCATTAGGAAGGTGTAAGAAAGGATATGGGACAATTTAAGCTAGGATCTAGGATTAGGATGAAAGACTTTTTGAGCATCTAGGCTCAACAGAAGAGCAAGGGTTTTGTATATATTGATTACCTTGACTAAACCTTTTGTACTTCTAGTGTTATTACCTGCCTGTCAAGCAGGGACAAAGCCCACCTGGTCCTGGTTAATTAGTCGGAGCAAGATTTGTATAAGCCTATTTGCTAGTTTTTTTGAGAATATCTTACAATCTGAATATAAGAGTGCTATCAGTCTATAGTTTGCAGTGGAAGTTAGGTTCTTATCCGGTTTCAGGATAACTGTAATATGAGAATGCAGAAATTGTGAATGGAGGGTTTCCCCTTTGAGCAGGAAGTGATAAAATTCTAATAAGTAGGTGGCTAAAACTGGTAAGAAGGATTTGTTATAAGAATAGGGCAAGGAGATTTGGAGAAGATGTTTAACATATTGTTTAATATCTGCATTCAAAAGCTTCAAATTTGGGGATGAAAGCTTGGAAGTTTAAGAATGGCTCTGAACTAAAAGTAGTGTGAGAGTCTGATTTGAGCATAGGAGCATAGGAGCAGTAAGTAGGTGTGCCGCCCTGTTGAAAAAGATAGTCAGCTATGGACTGAAATAGAGAAGAAATAAGGCACACAACGAGGAACACCCAGTCCATTTACAAGATCCTCTTTCAGGGGCCCAGGCTCAGTGTGTATGGACTGAGAAAGTCTAGCTTTGAGTTTGTTCACCAACAGCCTATGGGGTTTATTAGAATATTCATAACTTTTTTGTTTTGACCATAGGTGTGATTTAACCATCTTGTCCATATCCAATGCTTTATTCTGGTACCATAGGGAAGAAACTTTCTTGTGACGTGAGAACGTGGGAGTGTAAATCAACTGGGATTCTGCACTTTGCAGTTGTTGAAATAAAGAAACTGGCATTGCATTTTTTTTTTTTAAACAAGATTTTATTGGAGTTCACCAAACATAACAAGGGTATAACTTGAACGTGAAAAGCAAAGCATGAACACAATGATAAACAGCTTACACGATGAGTCACCGAACATAACAAGTAAATCAGGTGAGTACTCATATACTGGGGGGGGGAGGGGAGGGGGGAAGGTGGGAGAGGGAAAAAGAAGGTGAGGATATGGAAAGAGCAGGGGAGGGACGAGGGAGGGGGGGTAGAGGTAAAAAGGGGGAAGGAGGGGGAGGAGAATACCAGGTGCAGGGTATCATCCTGAGATAGTGATATAAAATCAACAAACAGGTGCACTTGCTGAGTCAAAGTATACAGGACTATTCATGTACGTAGGATACTTATCGTAGTAGCGTATTAGGAGGAATACTATGGGGATGGAGAGGCGAAAGCTCAAAGCAAGAGGAAGTGTTCAGAAAGTAGAAAGCTCACTCTGGTGGTGCATGGGTGTTATCCAGTAAAACAGCAGAGTTCCTCCATTTGAGATGGAAGGATTTGGGATTAGGATGAGGAGACAATGCCAGGCCCAGGGATTCTGTGTTGCGCAAAGTAAGAAGATCAGACAGTAGTTCCGCTGTTGTGGGGGGAAATGTATCCACCCAATGTCTGAGTATCACTCTACGGGCGACCATGAGGCAGGTGACAAGCCATCGTTGGTTTTGGGAGAAAAGAAGACACTGCTGTCGTGATAGCGAGGATTTTAAAGAGACCAAATGTCCGAAAAGCAGGCCAAAGATGTTTTTGGGGAGCATAAGGCCCATTGTACGGGAGATGTGGCGAATGAGACGGTCCCAGAAGGTAGATATGGAAGGGGACAGCCAAAGCTTGTGGAGAAGAGAAGGCTGAGAAGTCTTGCAGAGGGTACAGTGGTGGTGCTGTGGATCCTGGGACCACCTGGGATCCTGGGACCAAATTGCTGTTCTCTCCAGAAGGCGTTGGTTATATGATGGCAGGTGATACGGTAGCCTGACAGAATAAGGTTGTTTGCTAGGTCAGAGTTAAGAATTTTATTCCAGGGTCCAGCTACCGACTGTGAGACACTGGCATGAAGGTCCTCTAGCAGTGGCTTGTATAGATGCAAATTTTGTGTCTGCCCTGTAATATCCAAGTGTCCAAAGTGGATCCCCTGAAGCTTTGAGTTGGAGTGTTGCAGAGAGAGTTCACAAAACCCACACATTGACTAAGGTACAGGTGATGAGCAGAGCGAATACCATATTTGCGAGAAATATCATCAATAGGAAGGGGCTTCCCTGTAACATTATCAAATAGTTGAGAAAACAGTGTAAAGCCCAATCCCGACCATGTCTGAAAGGCCTCAAATTGCTGTGCCTGTGGAAACAGAGGGTGATCTCGGATGGGCATGTAGCGAGAGAGGTTCTGGGGGACCCCCATCCGTTTCCTCACTTCCCTCCAAGAAGCAAGAACTGTGTCTCTGATAAGGATGTTGTTCCTTAGAGAGGGAGGGAGGACCCTGTGTCCACAGTGCAGCAAGGTGACTAAATTGTAAGGGGAGTCCATTTGGGCCTCTAAAGCAAGATTGGTATATCTCGATTTGGCGTCGATCCAGTCCAAACACCCACGCAAAAGACAAGCAAGGTTGTATAATCTAGTATTTGGAAGATCAATCCCCCCGACACGTGTAGAGAGATGTAACTTACGCATAGCAATGCGAGGACATCTGCCTTTCCAAAGAAAAGTGTTCAAGGCTTTGTCAAGCCTTTTGATGTCCGTGTGTTTGAGGAGGAGAGGGATGGTCTGCAAAGGGTAGAGTCGTTTTGGGAAACTAGACATCTTGTCTAGATGACTCCTACCAAATAGTGATAAGCGGAGATTAGCCCAATTGTGTAGTTCCGCTATTATTTTTTTCTATCACCGGGGCAAAGTTTAGGCGGTACAAGGAAGAGGGGTGACGACCTATTTTGATCCCCAGGTAGGTAATATGTGTACCTGTGACTTTCAAGGGAGAAGAGTCGGCCCAGGAGGGCATATGTGTAGTGTTAAGTGGCAAGATTTCCCTTTTAGAGAAATTTATGCAGAGATTGGATAATCGGGAGGTCATGTCGGGGGTCAGAGGTGAAAATCAAAATGTCGTCGGCAAATAAGGCTAGACGCAGTTTCTGCGACCCCACTCGAATGCCCCTGAGGTCAGGATGGTGTAGCAAAAACCGAGAAAGCGGCTCAATCGCCAAATTAAACAAAAGAGGGGGGGAGGGGGCAGCCTTGCCTTGTCCCCTTGTACAACCAAAAAGGGCGAGAGATGTTGCCCGCCGCCACTACCTGCGCAGAAGGAGAAGTGTGCATGGCGCGGATCAAATGTAGTAAGGGGCCCGTCAACCCAAGTTTGTTAAGAACCAGATCCAACCACTGAAAGCTGACGTTATCAAAAGCCTTTTCTGCGTCAAGCGTGATAATTGCAGCGTCAGCGGATGGATCTGATTTGGAGACTTCCATCGCGACGAGAACCTTTCTAATGTTGGAGGTGGCAGATCTGCCCTGGGTAAAAACGGCTTGGGCTGGGTGTATGAGTGAAGGTAGTATAGATGCCAACCTATTCGCCATGATTTTGGACAGCAGCTTGGAATCTACATTAAGTAGCGAGATAGGCCGGTACGAACCTGGATCGGTGGGGTCTTTGCCCTTCTTCGGTATAAGTTTGATATGTGCTTGGAAGCCTGTAGGCAGTTAGGGGTGTCCCGACAAAATATGATTAAAGACCTCTAGCAGTGTAGGGGTTACCGACTCCAAGGCCAATTTATAAAATTTGAGGGTGAACCCATCCGGTCCAGGTGATTTCCCTGATGCTAACGTTTTAATAACACCGGACACTTCCTCCAGGGAGATGGGGGCATTGAAAAGGGATAGATGGTCTGGAGAAATCGCAGGAAGCGGAACCGAAGATAAAAACGATGCGACCACTGCAGTAGGTCAACGATAAGCTGAGGGTCTTCAACTAGTTTCCCTTGGGGGTCTTTGAGGGCCACGATATGTGTGTTGGAGGATGGGAGGTTTTACTTAGGGAAGCCAATAAATTACCAGGTTTATTGCCATAGGTGTGAAACTGCCAGACTTGGTGGGATCTGAACAAGGATTCTCTGGTCTCTGCCCACTCGTCAAAACTAGCCTTAGCCAGGCGCCATTGCTCCTGATTGGCGGGAGTATTGGTGCAATTCAAGGCAGCCTGTGCAGCCCGCAGGGATGCACTGGCCACGGTGAAAGCACTGGCTACCTTTTTCTTGTAGGCCGAGGCGTAAGATGTAAGTTGTCCTCTCAGGACTGCCTTCCCCGCCTCCCAGAGTAGCATAGGGGAGCAGTCCGGAGAGCCGTCATGGGCGAGAAAGTCAGCCCGTGCGTCCTTGACGAGCGTGCAAACCCCAGGGTCCTTAGCAAGAAAGGAAGGGAAACGCCAGGTCCCCTTTGAGGGGGGGGGGCAGATAGGTGGGTGAGGTCTATAGAAACAGGAGCGTGATCGGAGATAGCGATGTCATGTATTGTGGGATGAGCTGTGAAGGGGAGCATCTTATCATTAGAAAATATGTAATCTATACTAGTGAGGGTATTGTGGGGGTGCGAGAAAAAGGAGTATTCCCGTGCATCAGGGTGCAACTGACGCCACACATCAGTGAGGCAAGCACTTTCAGTAAAGGTAAGAAGCAGTTGGGAGGTGTGAACCGTGTGGACATCCGAGTGGACTCTGCCCGAGGATCTGTCTTCCTTCGGGTGCATGAGCTGATTAAAATTGCCCTCCACCAACAGAGGGAGATGGATATAGTCGGCCAGTCGAGTTGTGAGTTGTTGGAAAAATGTAAGTTGGGTGCATAGACACCTGCTATCACCCAGTCCCGATTCAGAGTTTTAAAGTGAAAAATCGCTATGCGACCCTCCTCATCGAGACTCCAGGACAGCAGGTCACTGGGCAACCGTTTATGGATTAAAACCATAACACCCACCTTACCTTTAACAGCGGGAGTGCCGAAAACTTGTCCCACCCACAACTTTTGCATGCAGAAAAAATCCTATTCAGCCAGGTGAGTCGCCTGGAGGATGGCAATGTCTGCCTTCAGCCGCTTCAAGTGTCTGAGGACAGCCAAGCGCTTGTTAGGAGACCGGAGGCCTCTCACGTTCCACGTGATGATTTTCATGTGGGTAGAAGGATCTGGAGGGGACGCAAAAGCAGATATATCAACCATAGTAGTATCCTATTAGTAGTCTGTAGACATCGCAAGAAACAAACAAGCATTAGAAAACCTAGCATCATTGTTGGGGCACCTAGGGAGAGACTGAGGGGGCAGCAAGGGTAACATGGCCCAACCGGGGACTAGGAAGGGGGGAAAAGGGGGATATACAGCAATTGAAGCCTTGACTTCACTTTTTTCCTCATGTAACACAGTCATACATAGGGAACAGCGTTACCGTTAGTTGGAGTCTGTCTTCCACATAGCAGATCGTAAAGTATACTGTTCCGCCCAGCGGAGCAGGACACATCCACTTGGAAAAGGGAGGGAGTAACAGAAGTCCAAACAGGGTAAGGCCACAACCAAGGAAAATCAAACATATCTCCTGTAAAAGTAAAATCATAAAAGTACAAACATGCATGCATGTGGAGCAAATCAGTGGAGGCCCACGAAAGCAATCAAAAAATAAACATATCACAGGGCAACGGTTAACTTAAAAAGGCAAAAGAAAGCACTCTTGTTCAATAGGTCAGGAACTGGTCGAACACCAAGCTAGTATGTCGCTACAGGGAAGTAGGAGCACAGAGAACTGTCACTGCGTGGCGGTAGCCACAAACCAGACAACCTGATCAAAGGAAAGTTAGGACATATCAGCGATGTCTGGAGCGTGAGGCAGGGCCTGATACTCGTTGCTTTTTGGCAGGGTCTTTCCTGGGGCTCCTTTGTTCCCTCGCACCCTGGGGGCGGGTAGGTGATGGGTTGGGCAAGGGATCCAGAGAGATATTGTAGTGGGTTTGAAGAAAAAGGGAGGCATCATCTGGATGTGAAAAAGACTTTTGATCTCCTGAAGCGTCTGTAAGGCGAAGAGGGGCCGGGTAGGCTAAAGTAAATTTTATGGCCTTGTGATACAGGGCTTGACAAATCGTCTGAAACGCCTTTCTACGTCTCGACACTTCCTGCGAGTAATCGGCAAATTACAAGCAGTTTGTGGCCGTCAATCTGTAGGGATTTGGAGTTACGGAAGGATTTGAGAATGTTCTGTCTGTTCATGTAGTTCAGGTACCGGACTATTACAGGGCGAGGAGAGCGTCTTTCATTGGACGGTGCCCCCAGGCGGTGCGCACGTTCTACAGTGCATAGCGATGTGATCCCCAGGGCTGAGGGGAGGCGAGACATCGTAAAGTCAGTCAGAGTGTCAGCCCCATAGGTTTCTGGTAATCCTATAATCCTAAGATTATTTCTCCTGGAGCGGTTTTCTAGGTAATCCAGCTTGTCTAGTAAATACCTCTGGGTTTGTCTGGCCTGTTGATCCATAGAGAATGAGCTCTGCACCTCATCCTCTAAGTCAGACATCCTATGCTCCAGCTCTGACAGTCTGTCTGAGTTTTCCTCGAAGCTCCTTTCTTAACTGCACTATGCCTTGTGCGATGGCTTTGTCCACCGCTTCAGTTATGGTGGGTGACAGCAGGGCGGCCACAGCCTGTGCAAGACAGGGGACTTGTGTGTCAGGGAATGCAGGGCAGAGCTTGCCCTGTGTATTGGCAGCGGGAGGAGGAGCCGCATCCGCCATGTCTGCCTCGTGTGAGGGTTGTGGAGCCAAAGCGCCCTTGGGGGTTGGGGCGGGCTGCGGAGGTCCGTGGTGGACAAATCTGTCCATATTTACCGGTCCCCGAAGAGCACAAGGGAGGATCGCCGGGTCGGATGGCTCTAATGGACTGTCGGGAGGCTGTTATATGCAGGTTAGCCAGAGCCGCCGTTCCGTGCTGATGGTCACATAGGCGCCGGAACCAGATGTCCTGGCATTGCATTTTAATCTAGAGCCAACAGATAAACAATGTTGTACATAAGCCTCTGAAGTAAACTTTTTGTGCCTCCCTCATAGTAGATACCTTTTTGACAGAACCATGATTAAGCTGAAAATATTCAGCTTGTCTCTGATGCAACTGGTGGGAACCAGCAAAACTGGTCAGTTGGATTTTTAACCAATAAGTCCTTCCTTCCTCCCTTAAGTAAAGGAGTCAGTTTCAAGGACTGATAAGTATTATTGCCATCTAGTACATTATATACCATGTTATTATGGGACATGCTTTGAACTGCCTATGATGGAAGGGCTCTAGGAGTGTGTTTATTATGCATGTTGATATATCCAATATATGCTCCTACTGCTTGACATACCTAAGAGTGCGTATGGTGAATGTGCTCTAGGAGTGAGATTACTCTACACACTGATTTATATAGTGTCTACTTTCACTGCTTCTGGGAAAGAGGATCACCTATGTGGCTGGTGTGTGAGGGAGGTCTAGCTATGCCACTACATATATCATAATGTTTAACAATGTTGAATGAAGTTAATGCCTAAAAAATCAATTTCTAGTGGCACTGTCTGTCATCCTCTTGACCACTGCACCAATCAGGAGATTTGAGGTGCTTCCAACCTGCCACCATATTAAGAGATCCGTTTAGAGCTGCTTATGGACTTGGAATTGTTTAGTTGGTGCTCAATATTATACTAAGCACTCAGGAGGCACACATGAACCTTACGATCCATTCACCATTGTCTTGGAGATTCTTCTTCTTTTTTAAGGACCATATAGTTAAGCGGACCAAATATATTTCTACACAGATGATAGTATGGAGGTATTGTGCACCTGGTGATGACTGGAATGTTGTAGAGGCCTCTCTTGCACCTCCTGCCCAACACTCCTGAAAGTGAAGACACAGAGTGTGAGGGCACAGAGTAGCATGAGTGCCAGAGTAGCTGGCTGGTGAAGCCAGGAGCAGCAAGAAGGGACCCGAGAAGAGAAGGAATCGGGGCTACCCTGTGCAAAACCAACTGCACAGAGGAGGGAAGTATAACATGAGAATTTACAATCACTTTAATGCAGAAACAAAGGCAAACTCCAGGAAAAAGCCATGTCATATATAAGTAAGCAGGTTTAATAGATCAGGTCACAGAAATAGAGGTACAAGCTAAAGACCATTCAGCAACTGCTTATGGTGACAGGCCTATCAGTGGCCAACAGTTCTGCATATTAGTGCCTCCTCATCAGTGAAACCTCTTCAGTGCCCTTCAGCGCCACCTTATCAGTGCCCATCAGTGCAGCCTCATTAGCGCACATCAGTGAAGGAGAAAAATTACTTATTTACAAAATTTTGTGACTTTATTTTATAACATTCTAGAAACGAAGAAAAACTTTTTTTTTTCTTTAGCACTAAATAAAAACCCAGCGGTGATTAAATACCACCAAAAGAAAGCTCTATTTGTGTAAAAAAATTGATAAAAATTTAATTTGGGTACAGCGCTGCATGACCGCGCAATTGTCATTCAAAATGTGAGAGCTCTGAAAGCTGAAAATTGACCTGGGGAGAAAGGGGGTAAAAGTGCTAAGTATAGAACCGGTTAAAAAGACAACTGGGTGCCAAAAACACACGTTAATTAATATGTGCACATTCACATGTACATATGCAAGTGCGCACACAAATACGAGCACGATGAAATGGAATATTACATCTATTGCCTCTTTACCTAGAGGTATTAGCATGTGAGCAATGCGCACGAGCACGAATATAAGCATAAGCCTGCACTTGTTTTCTGGTGCTGGAAATCTGGTTTACCTTACAGGAGGGGAGGCTGAAAGGTATCAATTATTGTTTTTAACCTTAGGTTATTAGTAATTTGTGTATTATTTGTAATGAAAGGATTTTGTATTGTGTGTCGATGGAGTATACTGTAGGTATTGGACTATGATTTGACTATGGTTTGTTGATCCTCAGTGTAGGAAGGGGCTGGTGGAGTGCTAGCCCCGGCCCACCTCCGTGGAAAACTGTTAAGAAAAGAAACAGCTGCACATCCAGGAATTACAATTGCCTTTAATTTCCAAGGTGATGACAAAGTGATGACACAAAAGACACCAACATAGGGTCATGTAGATGCGTTTCACACATACATCTTGTGCTTAATCATTAAGATGATTAAGCACAAGATGTATGTGTGAAACGCGTCTATGTGACCCTATGTTGGTGCCTTTGGTGTCATCACTTTGTCATCACCTTGGAAATTAAAGGCAATTGGAATTCCTGGATGTGCAGCCGTTTCTTTTCTTAACAGTTCTTTTTATAAGTTGCTTTCATGTTAGTTGTTATACCGATGACTCCCTCTTCATGGTTTAAGATGAAACTTTGCAAACTAGTAACCTAGAGGACTAATTTATTTGTGCAATTTGCTTAAAATTTTCAGCCAAGTCCCAAGAAAGCTGATCTCAAACTGCCTGTATTTGAGTGAAAGTGTAGTTAAAACACCATTGGCAGGGTTTTGAGCCAGAGCCAGTTAAAAGCAGGTCTAGAACAACATCAACATGTTTACCCTGTAAACTATAACACTTACAAAACCCACTCTGGGGTTGATTTACTAAAGTATTAGAGACTATTAACATAACAAATTTAATTTGTTCACTAAACTAAATAAGGAAAAGCTTTGTTTACTTTGAATATCCAATCATGTGCAAGGGAAATTTTAAAAAATATATTAACTAAGGTGTACTCAGCTTTATGCTATTTGCAAAGCTCAGAAAACTTTCTCTTTGCAAAGTGAACAGTCGCTATTCCTTTAGTAAATAAACTCCTTTGTGTTGGCCACATCTGATCATTGCCAGAATCATCATCACTGCCTAGACAGAAGGGAAAAACCAATGGAAAATATAATACAAAATATATAAAAGATCTGTACTTATCTGACAAGCTCAGAATGTGTTTAACTGATTGAGGAGGCATTTTAATATTTAACTAGGATTTTAATGACTTCACTAACAATTTCAAGTAGGAATGCATTCAGTCTTAGAGATATTTTGCATCAGGCAGAAAAAAAATGATATGCCTGTTTGTGTAGTGTGGGAGATGTAGCTCGGTGGCGGGTATGGATGACCCCTTGGGGGGGTGCGTTTACACAGGGAGATAGCCGAGAAGTGGTTGCAAACAACAGTTTGGTTTATTCTTGCAATTTACTTCACACAAGTGCATGCCTCAAAAACATCAAAATAAAAATAAAACACAAAATAAATCCTTGCCACTGTGGGCGGCTACCTTCTCACATACAGGAACTTACCTACGGAGTCTGTCTCCAACCTACTGTTGGGCAAACTTTGCTGATCCTACAGCAGACACTCAATAGTCCATGTTTTTTCTTCACACAACAAATGTCCATTGATCATGTCCCTTTTCCTCTTCACATTGACCATGTCCCTTTGCTTTTCTCTTCACATAGAACACATTCCTTTGTTTGTCTCTTCACATAGCAAACAGTGCATTTATTTCTTTCCACATAGAAATAGTCCAAGACCTTGAGTAGTCTTCAATCTTAATTAATTTCCCCTTCACACAGGAAATGTCCATTGGTTTCTTTTCACATAGAAACGATCCAAGACCTCACCTTGAGTAGTCTTCACACTTGTTACCCTCCTCAGCGCACATCGCTTCAGGAGGTCTTCCCCATGCTCACACAGCTTCAGGGGGCATCCCTTCTCCCATGCCCACACAGCGTCGGGAAGCACACATCTGACTGTCCTCCTCTCCCCACACGGTGTCAGGAGGCAGCAATCCTTAGACTTCCTTTGGACAAATTATAGAGGCCTTCATTTCCTCATTCTGAACAGCTGAATGGTTTTCAACTTCCTGCTGGCTATCTCTGCAGCCAACACCCTATAGTAATTGGTGAATTTTCTAAACCAGGTGGAAATGTATCTCCTGTCTGTGACTACATCCACAGATTTACCTGACTTCCTGTCACAGTAGTTATATGTGTTTTTGTAGCCAGTTATTCAACTTAAGGTATAGCAGTTTTATTTTCTAAATACAATTTGATTATATTGATGTAATTTGAAAAGCATAAATTGATATTTATTAAGTATGCCTGATTTTTTTTCAAATCAACATCAAGATCGAAAAAAAATAAAATATTATTTAGTTATTAAACATGACTGAAGCATTATATCTAGAATTAAAAATTTGGTTTTCTGCAGCTTGTTGTGGTTTACAGAAATATCTGTATTTTAAATAATCATTATTTTAATTAATGATGATCAAATTTGGCATAGAATAAATATGTTAATAATTCATATGTAAAGTTATATACATATTTTTATCACAAATTAAATGTAAATCAATTAATTAAAAAAATAAAAATTTGTGAGCTGTTGGACTGTTTTATAGGTGCTAAGATCCTTATCCTTCTTTCACTGTTAGGGCAATTATTGACCTGGAATAAATGTGTATGGCAGTGACTGACTAAGTAGTCACAGGGGAGTTAAAATGATGGCCCCAAAGCCTGATAATAAACAAGTTAACAAAGTTGCTTCCATATTTTGATCCTGAAAGAGTCCCTTTTATGCAACTCCTACAGAGCTGTCTCAGGTTATTAGGTTTTTAGTGGTGACTAACAGCTAGAAGATATCCTTAGGTGTCATCGGGGTAAAGTGAGTATTTAACAAATAAAATTATTGTGTCAGCAATATGATCATGGTTTTATGTAAAAAAAAAAAAAGAAAAAAAAACATATGGAACTTTAGCCCAAACATTTTGTAGCAAACAACTGAAACAAACAAATAAAAAAAGAATGTTCAACATTGTAGGTCATATTCATGAGGCTACACTGCCTGATGATATATACCTGAAAAATTTCCTCTGATATTTTGGTTGTTTATGGCAGTCCTTAAATATAAACATCATGTGTGGCACCCTGAATAATGGGATACCATTAGCCATGCATGATCTGATATACCTTTTTTTTTGTTTTTGTTTTAGGATAATTGGAACACAGATGAGTCAGATAACATTGCTAATTAGTTCAAAGAATGATCATATGACAGGGGAGAGTCACTTGACAAACAACATTAATAATGAGTGTGCTTTATTTGACCATTCAGTGAGAAATTCCAAATGTTAAAGTTCATGGCAACCCCAGTCATGAAAAAATACAAGGAATATATACAACAAAAGAAGCATAACCCAGAAAACATAAATGATCCACACTTACATCCACTCCATATGCATCCAATACAATCCTCTTCTTTATTTTACCTCGTTATGAATCAAGGTCGCAATGTACTTGTTGCCCCATCATGGGCTTTTAGTTGTGTGGCCATGAGGAATGAAACTCTTGTTTTCTCACACTGTCCACCAAGTTTACTCTACCTCAGGTACTTATGCATGTAAAATAAAATAGAATTAAAAATAGTGCTCTCTGTATACAACTGTTATATAAAAAAAAAAACTTCTCAATGAATAAACTCACATCAAACAAGCACCCCACGCTTGCCTTCCTTATTTGACCTTAACAATGAATCAAGGTTTCAATTAGCTTATTTCCCTACCATGGGCTATTCAGGTGTCTGTGGCCATGGAAAATAAAGCTCCCATCCTCTTTTGTCTCTTCTTCAGCTTGACATCACCGAGGTAGGTGTTCATGTAAAAAATGGTCCATAAATAGTGCTCTCTGCCATTCCTCAATAATATATCATTCCCATCTAATAGCCTTGGAAAGTCATCCACAGTGGTCAATAGTAGAGATGGACGAACATCGGCCGTGACGGTTCGCGAACGTCAGACGCAAATTTTCTCAAAAGTCCGCGAACCGCAAGTTCGCGGCGGGCCCCATTGACTTTAATGGGAGGCGAACTTTAAAAACCTTTAGGTCATATTTTCAGCCACAAAAGACGTACTGGCTGTGCACAAATAGTCCCAGCACATGGAAATTGTCATAACAGAAGTATTGCAATTGGAAAAGTTGCCCTAATTTTTTTTTTTTTATTTTACAGCAAAGAATTATTATTATTTTTTCATAAATCAGCCAGAACTGACAGCAGCCGGTAAATACATGTCTAATACATATAGGGTCCATTTACACATCTGTAAAATGGGTCCGCATCCATTCCACAATTTGGCGGAACCTTTACAGACCCATTGATTTTCAATTCCAGTCTGAAAAATTAGGCATTCACAGGATAAAGAAGTAAGTGTCGGCCATTCCAGGTCCCAAAAATTAGCCCACGTGCGTTTTCCTGACAGCTAAGAATGTAGTATTCTGTGGCTGAAGGTACATTAGGCATTCACAGTATACAGAAGTACGTTTCGGCCAGTATTGGCCCCAAAAATTAGCCCACATGGGTTTTCCTGACAGCTAAGAACGTAGTATTCTGTGGCTGAAGATACATTAGGCATTCACAGGATACAGAAGTAAGTGTCTGCCAGTATAGGCCCCAAAAATTAGCCAACATGGGCTTACCTGACAGCTAAGTACGTAGTATTCTGTGGCTGAAGGTACATTTGACATTCACAGGATACAAAAGTAAGTGTCGGCCAGTATAGGCCCCAAAAAATAGCCCACGTGGGCTTACCTGACAGCTAAGAACTTTGTATTCTGTGGCTGAAGGTACATTAGGCATACACAGGATAAATAAGTAAGTGTCGGCCATAAAAGGCCCCAAAAATTAGCCCACATGGGTTTACCTGACAGCAATGAACATAGTATTTGATGGCTGGAGGTACATTAGGCATTCACAGGATAAAGAAGTAAGTGTTGGCCAGTATAGGCCCCAAACATTAGCACACATGAGTTTACCTGACAGCTAAGAACGTAGTATTTGGTGGCTGGAGGTACATTAGGCATTCACACAGTATACAGAAGTAAGTGTCGGCCTGTATAGGCCCCAAAAATTAGCCCACATGGGTTTAACTGACAGCTAAGAACTTAGTGTATTTGATGGCTAGAGGTACATTAGGCATTCACACAGTATACAGAAGTAAGTGTCGGCCTGTATAGGCTCCAAAAATTAGCTCACATGGGTTTAACTGACAGCAAAGAACGTAGTATTTGATGGCTGGAGGTACATTAGGCATTCACAGGATACAGAAGTAAGTGTCGGCCTGTATAGGCCCCAAAAATTAGCTCACATGGGTTTAACTGACAGCAAAGAACGTAGTGTATTTGATGGCTGGAGGTACATCAGGCATTCACAGTATACAGAAGTAAGTGTCGGCCTGCATAGGCCCCAAAAATTAGCCCACATGGGTTTAACTAACAGCTAAGAATGTAGTGTGTTTGATGGCTAGAGATACATTAGGCATTCACACAGTATACAGAAGTAAGTGTCGGCCAGTATAGGCCCCAAACATTAGCCAACATGGGGTTACCTGACAGCTAAATACGTAGTATTCTGTGGCTGAAGGTACATTTGACATTCGCAGGATACAGAAGTAAGTGTCGGGCCAGTATAGGCCCCAAAAATAGCCCACATGGGTTTACCTGACAGCTAAGAACGTTGTATTCTGTGGCTGAAGGTACATTAGGCATACACAGGATAAATAAGTAAGTGTCGGCCATAAAAGGCCCCAAAAATTAGCCCACATGGGTTTACCTGACAGCTAAGAACGTAGTATTTGTTGGCTGGAGGTACATTAGGCATTCACAGGATAAAGAAGTAAGTGTCGGCCAGTATAGGCCCCAAATATTAGCCCACATGGGTTTACCTGACAGCTAAGAACGTAGTATTTGGTGGCTGGAGGTACATTAGGCATTCACACAGTATACAGAAGTAAGTATCGGCCTGTATAGGCCCCAAAAATTAGCCCACATGGGTTTAAATGACAACTAAGAATGTAGTGTATTTGATGGCTAGAGGTACATTAGGCATTCACACAGTATACAGAAATAAGTGTCGGCCTGTATAGGCCCCAAAAATTAGCTCACATGGGTTTAACTGACAGCAAAGAACGTAGTGTATTTGATGGCTAGAGGTACATTAGGCATTCACACAGTATACAGAAGTAAGTGTCGGCCTGTATAGGCTCCAAGAATTAGCTCACATGCATTTAACTGACAGCAAAGAACATAGTATTTGATGGCTGGAGGTACATTAGGCATTCACACAGTATACAGAAGTAAGTGTCGGCCTGTACAGGCTCCAAAAATTAGCTCACATGGGTTTAACTGACAGCAAAGAATGTAGTATTTGATGGCTGGAGGTACATTAGGCATTCACAGGATACAGAAGTAAGTGTCAGCCTGTATAGGCCCCAAAAATTAGACATTCAATGGACATGAAATATGCCGCTGTATGTAGCGAAGCCAAGGACCAGGAATTGCTGTGGGTGGATGTCTGTTGGATATTTGTGGCCTGGCATGAGGAATTTCAAGGAAACATGGTCTACTGGTCACATGTGTTGAATTCCTCAGAGATCCATGCCTAATTCATTTTTGTAAATGTGAGGTAGTCTACACTGTCAGGAGCTAGGCGAGTGCGCTTATCGGCCACGATCCCCCCTGCTGCGCTGAACATCCTTTCGGACAGGACACTGGACGGGGGCAAGCCAACAGTTCCATTGCAAATTGTGCAAGCTCTGGCCAGAGGTCAAGCCTGCCCAACGAGTAGTCCAGGGGTTCATCACTCCTCAGAGCGTCCACATCGGCCGTTAACCCGATGTAGTCGGACACCTGTCGGACACCTTTTTTTATGCTCCAACATTTGAGCCACAGAAGCCTGCCTTTTTCCAGAACAATGTGACGACGGCATCATGGAAGGTGGAGTGGAGGACAAATGTGAGAGGGGAGAAGGAGAAAAGGCTGGACGGTGAGAGTCTGGAGTGTGGCTTTGTTGGTTCTGACAGTGTCGCTCCCACTGGGCTCGGTGATGGGATTTCAGGTGCCTTCTTAAAGCGGTTGTCCCTAGCTGAGTGTTACCGTGGCTTACCGTGACTTATGCGTTGACTGCAAAGTCTGCAGATGGCAACACTGTTGTCAGCAACGGACACATTATAAAAAGCCCACACTGCAGAGCCATGTGACGGCATCCTGGGAGCACCTGATACATTTGCAGTCTGCTTTGTACCTCTTGTGCAATGCAAGTTCTGCCTGCCTCTCCTCCCTATCTGCCAGTCCGCCAGTTCTACAAACAATTGGCCAGTAACTGTTGTCACTGTGTGTAGCACAGTTAACACAGCAAAAGAGGCCACATTTTTGCAGGACTAAAATACAATCTTAGAAAAGTATACTGTTAAATAATACCTCACTTCAATCTGTGGTATTGGGGGGCCACAGGTTTATCACACCAGTTCTACAAATAATTTGCCAGTAACTGTTGTCACTGTGTGTAGAACAGTTAACACAGCAAAAGAGGCCACATTTTTGCAGGACTAATAAAATACAATCTTAGAAAAGTATACTGTTAAATAACACCTCACTTCGATCTGTGGTATTTAGGGGCCACAGGTTTATCACACCAGTTCTACAAATAATTGTCCAGTGAGTTTGTCACTGTGTGTACCAGACTTAACTTAGCAAAAGAGGCAATATTGTTGCAGGACACAAATACATTTGTAAAAGTTTACTCAGATAACACCCCACTTCAATATGTGGTATTGGGGGCCACTGGTCTATCACACCAGTTGTTCAAAAAATTGGCCAGTGAGTTTGGCACTGTGTGTACCAGACTTAACTCAGCAAAAGAGGCAATATTGTTGCAGGACACAAATACACTTGTAAAAGTTTACTCAGATAACACCCCACTTCAATATGTGGTATTGGGGGGGGGCACTGGTCTATCACACCAGTTGTTCAAAAACTTGGCCAGTGAGTTTGGCACTTTGTGTACCAGACTTAACTAAGCAAAAGATGTAATATTGTTGCAGGACACAAATACACTTGTAAAAGTATACTCAGATAACACCCCGCTTCGATCTGTGGTATTGGGGGGGCCACAGGTTTATTACAACACTTCTACAAATAATTGGCTAGTAACTGTTGTCACTGTGTGTAGCACAGTTTACACAGCAAGAGGCAACATTTTTGCAGGACTAAAATACACTCTTAGAAAATTATACTGTTAAATAACACCCCACTTCAATATGTGGTATTGGGGGGCCACTGGTCTATCACACCAGTTAAAAAAATTGGCCAGTGAGTTTGGCACTGTGTGTAACAGACTTAACAGAGCAAAAGAGGCAATATTGTTGCAGGACACAAATACACTTGTAAAAGTTTACTCAGATGACACCCCACTTCAATATGTGGTATTGGGGGCCACTGGTCTATCACACCAGTTGTTCAAAAAATTGGCCAGTGAGTTTGGCACTATGTGTACCAGACTTAACTCAGCAAATGAGGCAATATTGTTGCAGGACACAAATACACTTGTAAAAGTATACTCAGATAACACCCCACTTCAATCTGTGGTATTGGGGGGGGCACAGATTTATTACAACAGTACTACAAATAATTGGCCAGTAACTGTTGTCACTGTGTGTAGCACAGTTTACACAGCAAGAGGCCACATTTTTGCAGGACTAAAATACACTCTTAGAAAATGATACTGTTAAATAACACCCCACTTCAATATGTGGTATTGGGGGCCACTGGTCTATCACACCAGTTGTTCAAAAAATTGGCCAGTGAGTTTGGCACTGTGTGTACCAGACTTAACTCAGCAAAAGAGGCAATATTGTTGCAGGACACAAATACACTTGTAAAAGTATACTCAGATAACACCCAGCTTCAATATGTGGTATTGGGGGGCCACAGGTTTATTACAACAGTTCTACAAATAATTGGCCAGTAACTGTTGTCAATGTGTGTAGCACAGTTTACACAGCAAGAGGCCACATTTTTGCAGGACTAAAATACACTCTTAGAAAATTATACTGTTAAATAACACCCCACTTCAATATGTGGTATTGGGGGGCCACTGGTCTATCACACCAGTTGTTCAAAAAAATTGGCCAGTGAGTTTGGCACTGTGTGTATCAGACTTAACTCAGCAAAAGAGGCAATATTGTTGCAGGACACAAATACACTTGTAAAAGTATACTCAGATAACACCCCACTTCAATATGTGGTATTGGGGGGGGGCATTGGTCTATCACCCCAGTTATAATATATTATAAGTGCTTTTGTCACTGTTTGTAGTATTGCTGCAGCAACACTCAGTAACCACACCTGTCACAATGCTGCACAGTGCACAATAATACTACTAATCCACTATAATATATTTCTAAAAGTATATTATACTGTGGATTACCCCCCCCCCCTTTTTAGTGCACTGCACAGCAATACCAGAAAAAATTTGCAGCCCTTTAAATGACTTTTGTGGATATTAACAGAGTGATTTGTGTGACTTCTGCCGATCTCTCTAACTGCCCCTAAAGCACAGACTGGATACCTGTCCCTAAGCTGAAAAGAGACTGGACCTATACCAAAAATTGCAGCCCTTTAAATGACTTTTGTGGACATTTACAGAGCGATTTGTGTGACTGCAGCCAATCTCTCTAACTGACCCTAAAGCACAGACTGGATACCTGTCCCTAACCTGAAAAGAGACTGGACCTATACCGAAATACCAGCCCTGAAAAGGACTTTTGTGGACATTAACAGATCGATTTGTGTGACTGCTGCCGATCTCTAACTGCCCCTAAAGCACCGACTGGATACCTGCCCCTAACCTGAAAAGATACTAGTAGACCTATACCGAAATACCAGCCCTGAAAAGGACTTTTGTGGATCTTCACAGAGCTATTTGTGTCTGGCAATCTCTCCCTCATGAACACAGCAGACCTCTCCCTATGCTGGCAAAAAGCAGAATGTGAAATGGCCTACAGCTCAGGTCCATGTGCTGAAATGTTTTAATTGGCTGTCCCGTTCCACCTGACGGCTGTGTCATGGGTCAAAGTTCTCCCCAATGTAAACTAATATGGCCGCCGCGAACAACGCCATGTGTTTACAAATTTGGCAGGTAGCGAATAAGCAAAATTCGCCGCAAACCGACCGCCGGGTGAACTGCAAGGCCATCTTTAGTCACAAGGAACGCAGGAAGTGCTACAGCTGGAAACCAAGCCTCCATCTCAAACTGAAAATTACACAATCCCATAAAACACAGGAAGTGATGCAGCTGGAATCCAAGCCTTAATCTCAAACCTGAAATGACACAATCCCAAGGTTCAGAGACCCAGAAGTGCCAAATAATCAATCATTCCTGATCAGGGACAGCACACTGGTTTTACTACACCTACTACAACTAATTTCAGTAGGTTTGAATGTATAGGTGCACAACTTATAATGTGGTTGACTTTGTGGTACCAAAGTGCAATAACAAGCAACAATGTTGTGACTAGGCTTACACATGGAATGAAATAAACATTGTGTTGGTTAGAAATTGACTCCAGAAGTCTGTTTCAAAGGGAAAGGGTCTCCTCTGCATATATAGCATTGGGTGTCACAGAATAGCATGTCAAGAGAAAACAAATAGAGTTGCTACCTGACTTTTGCAACATTTCAGTTCAGTTCGAATCAGTTTAGTACCTAAACTGATTGTAAACACATATACAGTATATATAGTGAAGTGGCTGGCCACAGGTGATACATAGAGATTAAACAAATCCTCCTTCATAAGTTGTACCTGTTTATCTGCAGTATTCTCTTCTCTACATCTGCTCAAAGTGCATAATCTATAAAGCTTTTCTGAGAGTTCAGACAAAAGGGAGCGGAAAGCTGAAATTACACTCTGCAGAGCTCAGTGAGGAGAGTTATGAGAGCTGATTGGAGGGAAGGGACACACTTCCCCCTTCCACACAGCACATAGGAACAGAGCTGAGGCTGTCACTCTGCTGGAGGTCTATACCCTGTCACCATTTTTCTCTTGGTGTCAGAAAAATTTGTCAGAAGTGATTCATACTGATAGCAGAGGAACGAAGCAGCAGACAGAAACAACACTTAGTGCTTTGGATTGAGACAATTACACACTATATAGGGATTTGCTTTGTTCATATTTCATGTCTGAGGTTTACAAACACTTTAACTAATAGTACAGCAATTTGTAACAAAGTGCAGCAAGCTATTGAAAATAAAGGATCTCTCCTAAGGAAAAAAAAAAAGAGAAAATCCAGCTTGCTTCACAACACTTATAATCAGAGCAGGTTGTTACCTATTTTAGGCAACAGTTCAGTTCATTTACATATATGCAGAGCAATAGTCAGTATTCAGAGATCAAAGCCTGGGAAACAGTCTCTTTATCTGTTGAATTCAGGATCAGGGAAACTTCTCCAGCCTTCCCTCACCAATAGCTGTGCCTCAGCCCCAAACTTTGGTGAGCCAGTCCCCCCATTACTTGACAGCCCAGTGGGCTCACCTTCTACGGCAGCAGTCACTGGCTCCTCTGGGACACATGCGGCAGGTGGAACAGCAGCCGCTGACTTTTCCGGTACACATGCAGGGAATAAAGCAACAGACACTGGCTCCTTTGGTTCAACCTGCAGCACATTCTCTTTATTCAAAGAAATTGCAGGCAGGTCTGGCTTTTTGGTGACAATCCTCCTTCACCTGCTGCAAACGTGCCCCTCAGCCTGATGGGTGTCAAGGTTCCCCTTGATATCCATCATCAAGCAAAAGGGTTTGGTATGTATTTTATGGGAATCCCCAAAGTGTGTGTGTGTGTTTGTGTGTGTGTAGGCTGGGGTTGGCTCATTAACATCTATACCAAACCGTCAACTAGGATAATGGTCTGGTATAAATGAAGGAGATGTGCTTGCAAACAGAATTAAAGTGGCAAAAACTGTGATTTGCTGGGAATTTAAACAGCATTTTTTCTTTCTAAAGGTCAGTTTTGCTGTAGTAGGTTTTATGCATTGGGTTATAGACAGGCACGTTAAAAGCATCCTCCAGGCATGTTGTTTAAATTAAAAAAAAATTGCATTTTTAATGTTCTCCCTAAAACAATAGAAAAATAACTTCTCACTGTTTTTTTTTTTTAATTTTTGCTTTTGGTACATGTTCCCCAAGGCAGTGACAATTCCCCCCATGCCATTTATTGGATACCTCCTTGCCTATTGAAATACATAGGGGGTGGTTTTAACTTCCCCCTACTTAAATAATACATTTATACTATCTTGCCTGGTCCTATAATGAAATATTCTGTTGGAGCTCTGATAATATTAATGGTGATATTAGGAAAAATAATGTCTATACAGTAATAATAGACACAATGCTCACAGAAGCAAAGCTCTTTTTATTTACAAGTAAAGTAATGCACTAACATAAAAATATAAAATAGGATTGCAGAATATATATAGAAATACAATAGCAGAGATAATACTTTATGTATGTCCATTCTCAAAGCTCTGGAAGAAAAAGAGGCCACTTTTAAAACCCCTCACAAACACATCCACACAGACACCCTCTGCCCACCCCTGTATAGTCCTCTGTCCAATGAGCTACAAACAGTAAACAGTAAGGCGCTGCCCTTGATAGCCATCAGGATATATCAGGCTGCTCTTGATAACCACCTAGAATTATGGTGCTATCCTGAATATCCTCCAGCAGAGGGCATGTTACACTGCAGGTAATTTCTATTGTCCAGGTCAGCATTCCAGCCCACAGCTGGCAGCTTAGATCTTGTTGAATGTCAGGAGTCATATAAATCTTCACATCACTAGAAGGCCTGAAGAGATGCCTTCTTTTCTCTATGCCCCGTTGCTAGGGGGTATGCATGAACCCACTTTAGATCCTGGTATGCAATCTTTTGTTACACACTCTGATGTAAAATCCTGCTCTACTGGTATTCCATTGTGATTCCCAGCAGTGTCCTGATGGCTTAGGTATAGCCAGGACATAACATTCCAGAAATGCCTGATTTTGTAAAAAAAAAATGTTGCATCTTCCAACACTTAGTTCTAGAACATGGCCATTACTGTTGTTTAAAATTTCGCTCCTATTGATTTGAATAGGGTTCAGATTCCCCACTTGAACTTTACTCATGTTCTGCAAACCTGCTTTGATCTGAACCCAGGTACATTCAGGTCATCTCTAGTCATGACCAGGTGCTTTGGGCATTGCATTACAGCATTACACTCCTTCTGTAACTACATGGAATATGAAACTTGACCAAAAGCCCTTTATCTATAGGGAGAATACAGTGGCATCTGCTTGCACAAATTGGAACCACCTAAAAAATGAGGTAAAAAGGTCTTGTATAGGTTAGCAGAAGGAGTGCAAATGCACTTAAAAACTATTTTTTGGAAAAGTAAGGAAGTAGATTTATAATGGTAATCTGGAGTTCAGCTTCAAATAGTGGGTAAATAAATAATAATAGCACCCTTAAAAAGAAAAATTCTTCAGACCCTTGTCCCCTACTGTGCACTGCAGTTTCACCTGGCAAACGCTACATCAGTGGTGTGGTTCCACCAACTAGATGCTACATCATTAGCATGCAAAGAGCAAAGATTTTATTTTTATTCTGCAAAAAAGACGCTTTACAATTGGTTTATTTTTTGGTCTGTTTTCAAATCCATCATCCTGTTTCTTCAGCATGATAATTCTCATTTGATACATACTAAATCCACCCTGATTCCTTGTGTAATGTAGTATTGGCTTGCTCAATTACAGGTGTCAAACTGGCAGCACTCCAGCTGTTGCGGAACTACAAGTCCCATGGGGCATTGCAAGGCTGACAGTTAAAAGCATGACTCCCACAGGCAAAGGCATGATAAGACTCGTAGGCTGCCAGTTTGACACCCCTGCATCTAATCCCTGCTTTTGATGAAAGTGTATAGCATAGAATTTAACAAGATGAATAATAAAATCCAGATAGCCACATACACTATATTTTCAAAAGTATTAGGACACCTGCCTTTACACGCACATGAACTTCCCAGGTCTTCTTGTCCAACATCAGTACCTGACCTCACAAATACACTTCTGGAAGAATGGTCAAACATTCCCATAGACACACTTCTAAACCTTATGGACAGCCTTCCCAGAAGAGTTGAAGCTGTTATAGCTGCAAAGGGTGGGCCAACTCAATATTGAACCCTACAGACTAAGACTGGGATGCCATTAAATTACATGTGTGTGTAAAGGCAGGCGTCCCAATACTTTTGACAATAAAGTGTATCTCAGACTTGAGTAAAAGCCAATTGCTTTAGACAGGGCATGCAATATTCTGTTGACAAACTAAAATTCTACAGATGTCAAAGAAAATTATGTTTTTTTCAAGGAAAAAGTTTATTGCTTAGTCAAAATGAGGGAAAATTACACACTGACATGTATGACATTGTATGTCTGGGACTTTATTATTGCACTAGACATTAACATGGAGTCTTGGAAGCAGTTCTTATTCACCTAAAATCAGTTAAAGATGATTACAGTTATTGAATTTGGGCTGCTGAGCCCATTTTATTCTACTAGTGGGCTACTCAAATCAACATTTTTCTCAGCTCTATTAATAAAAATGGATAATCTTTTATAATATGTGAAGATTTTCTTTCAGAATTTGAAGAGTCATTTATGAAACTTTCGAGTGTCAACCAAACACTTTACCTGATTCAAAACACTTTAGAAAATCTAAAATCGATTTATTTTACTAAGTACATACTCAAATGGGAACAAGAGCTAGAAATTTCTTTACCTAATCAAACCTGGCAATGTTTTTCGAAACAGCACTAAAAACAATACTGAAATCAAAATGAACTCAACATAAATAGATCCTGTCACCTTGACTATACATGACAAAGTAAATTAATTCCTTTAAAGCTGTATTGCAATTAATTATCTAAATAAGCAAATTAAATACATACAGTAAGAACTTGTTTGCCAAAGGATTTGTATCTTTGTTCATCTAGTCCTTAGATTTACCCCATAGCACAACCCTGACTGACAGAACATTGGACCTAATTGGCTTTGCTGCAGTTAAATAAGAGATTATGTCCCTTCCCTAGCCTTTGACTGGACAGTAAGATACAGCTTTAATAAAAAATAGTCAAAAAACACTCACATTTAGTGTGAAGTGGGAATAGCACATAAAATGTCTTGGGCCACTCTTTCTGGGTAACCTACATAAGATGCAGGTGGGGATGGATTGCATTCAGCTGGCTGGCTGCCTGGTGTCTAGATAGCATCAGCTGCGAGCCACCGTGGCTCAGACCAGCGTGTTTGTTAGACTGCGCATGACCCCAGACCAGCTGGCGCCACGCACGGACGAAACAAACCCAAATTGAGGACAGAAGTGGAGGGCACACAGATGTCAAAAAGTTGCCATGATGATGCGTTTTGGAGGCGTGGCCATCCTTTATCGTATAGTAGATAAATTTGTAACATATTTGTTTGTTTTCAATATTTACCCAATTTAACTTTTAATTATAAATTTTTATTGGTTAAGACAAATTTTTTGACATATCAGTTGATTTTAATGTTTAATTAATAATTGCTATAAAGTTTCTGTTGTCCCATTCCTTGTATGTATTCTTTATGGGTCAGTTTCTCTTGGTGTGGACACTTTAAGATCCAGGCAAGGGGAGATATCTTCAATTTGAATAGGATCCTATATGATCGGGCTTTTATAGTGAATGGGCGCGACTTGATAAAGGAGGCCACGCCTACAAAACGCATCATCATGGTAACTTGCTGACGTCTGTGTGCCCTCTCAGGTTTATTTTGATCGTGTGAGGCACTGGCTGGTCCAGGCATATGCGCAGTCTGACAAACATGCTGGTCTGAACCACCGTAGCTCAGAGCTGATGCTATTTAGACACCGGACAGCCAGCCAGCTGGATGTGATCCATCCCCACTTGCATCTTATGGAAGTTACCCAGGAAGAGTGGCCAGAGACCTTTTTATGCGCTATTCCCACTTCGCACTAAATGTGAGTGCACTGGATGGAGTGTTTTTATTGACTATTTCTTTTAAAGTTGTATCACACTAGGGCTAATGTGTGCTCTCTCTGTTTTTGATTTAGCTCCTCTCCTGCCACCCAGTGGGATCTTTAGAGAGATGCAGCACCCTGTTGGAGTTTTTATCAGCTACTCCAATTGATCTATCTATCTATCTATCCAGTTTGCCAGATAACTTTCCGTGATTAGCACAGCCCTAAGCCTCCTCTTGTATTGGTTTTTCTTAGAGTTCATCCTCAACCCTTTCACCGCTGGAGCAAAAACAATTTGCACACATATCCAAATGCACATTTTTGGCCAAGAAATTATGTAAACTGCCCAAAATGTTATATCATTTCTGAAGGCAGATAGCCTGTACAATAAAATTGTAGTAGCAGAAAACTTTTTATGTTGGATGATATTTGCACAACTGTATATCAAACTTATATTTTTTTGTAAAAAAATACAGTAAAATTAATGTTAGTGCACACAAACACAATACAATCCCCATTTTATTAGTAAAATATAAATTAGGAGATTGTGTTTGTAACGGATAAACCAGCACCCGACCAGGTACCTCCGTTGACAGATGCTCCTAGTGCTTCCCGAGGGCTGCAAGCACTCCACCAGACACCGTAACCACTTCAGACCCCACGAACCGCTGCAGCTTGGTTAGGGTCTTGCCGTCTCCTACCCTTCCTGGACCTACGACAAGGCTCCAGGTTCCTGTGGGTGAACCTCTCTTTCCCCAGAGAGTGCAGCAGAACAAGCTCTTACACAAGCTCTTACAAGAGCTTAGTGATTATCCAAGGGAGTATGGAAGACCATAGCAATCCCTTGCAGCATATTCCCCCAATAAGAGACAGGAATCTAGATTGAGGGTGAACTAACTCTAGAACAACTTTATTTAACAAGAAACAGACTTATATACAGTTTTCACCCACAAGGTTACCACCTATGTGGACCTTGTTGTAGACTGGACGTGACATTCACAATCCAATAGGAACAGAGTTTTACACTCTCATACAGTGTGGGACAATCCCCCCTCCCCCTTAGCATCCAATCTACATACCTATATACATCCCATAATACGTTTCTCTTAAGGCAGACAGACAGAACAATGTGAGGTCAATAACACTTAACAATGAGACAGGGCAATCCAAATTCCCTCCCAATACACAAACAAAAGGAAAACCTATCTGACATTGAAAGATGTGTAATATACACAGCATTTAGGAATTACAGATTTCATGGCAAATGGGAATAAATCTTCATATTTCTATATGGAGATATTGCTGACAAATATGAAGCAATCCAAACCATTGCTTATCTGTCTTTAACTTCCAGTGACAGTGAATACTGTCACAGTGTGTAGTAAGTAGATTCTAAATATATTAAGCCTAAAAATTGTGTGTGTCTGTGAAATGGAGACAAACTATGATACACAATATCTTGCAAAGTCAGCACTTTCAAATCTTTAAATATGTATTAGGCAAACATAATTACGTACTTGCATTTACATGTGTGTATTTTTAAGTACATGCACAGGGTAAGGGCTTTTTCTTTCATTTTTTAATTGAATGTATTCCATTTTAGTAGATTTTTAACTTCCCTTTATTACTCTTAGGGAATCTACCTTATTACTCAAAGAGGCTGATAAGCCCCAATGTGATAATATTGTGTAGTGAAAGACCGTCTTCATGGAGACATCAGGAGTCTATTAGATCCGAACATTTATTTTTAATTTTTCCAAAACTGATCGAAATGGAAAGGCCCTGATCAACTGTCAACACAGCAGATGTACAGAGGATTGGAGACTTAAGGATCAGGCAGGAAAAAAGTAATGTGATTAATTCTTCTCTTTATTTTCACACATTTTCTGAATTCAACTCTACCCTTTCTATACAGTGTTAAAATCATAAAAAAATACCAAGAACTAAAATCAAAGAAAGACTGTTAGACTCATTTACTAAAGTGTTAAGTGGCAAGTGCCATAGACAGCGTTGTGTAATGTAGAATGTAGGGATCAGTGGATGAAACCTCAGTGTGCAGCAGGGGATACAGGCAGTTGACATGGAGACTGCTAAAGAGACTGATAAAGGCTGCCATACTTGAACAGAAGAAAGGCAAGGGACAGAGCCATCAGAGAGGTAAGTGTAAGAGGTATTATTTTTCTTTTGTTAGCCTGTCAATGTTAATTTAATCATTTTGGTAGATCTTGACAAGTTTGATTTCTTCCTGCTATAAAGCCTTCGGAACTGCTTTCTGTCTCATGAAGTTCTGATGTTTCCTTAGCACTCTCCGCCTAATCCTGGTTACATTGAGAAACAAGTAACAGTGTTGGGACAAGTTCTAATTCTTGGGTCATTTTAGCAGACTTTCCTATAGAAGCGGAGTAAATATTTCACTGCATGCTTGGAAAACAACTTAAGTTGCAATGGATCAAGTATAATTGCCATGGCAGGTACCAGTGTTGTACAGTCATTTCAAGGAAGACAAGAGTTCCCAAAGATAGTAGGACATCACAGAGAAACATTTGTTCATTGTCATGCTTGCTGAGACCAACCACAATGTACTTCACAGCTGAACTGAATTGAATAAAATGGTGCATGCAGGGTTAACATTTCCCTTTTCATCCTTGAAAGAACAATAAACTTTCACACAAAGATCAAGTAAATAAAAACATCCAGTAAAAAAAAAAAAAGAAATGTCATGTATAAATGTTTTTTTTTTTTTACAGTTGGTAAAACTCCTTATTGGCCCCAAGAAAGTCCTATACTCTTCTAGTTATTGTGGTTGCTGCTCAAACCAAACCAGGTCTGGGCCGTACTGAGAATTCTTAGTTCTCATCTGTAGAACAAAAGCAGTGACAAACAAGATCTGCAGGAAAAATATAGAGGATAATAATTTATTTTGCATAAAAGAAAACAATTTACCCTCCTAAGTGATTGAACTCAGCAGTTAATGTGCTGAAATCTGATATGTCAGCAAAGTTAACAAAGAAATAGAACCCAAAAAGTTATTTTCAAGGTTATGGCCATTTGCACAGCTGCCATGCACATATATCACTCCATTTCAATTATTGTAATGAATTCGGAGGATAAAAGTGATTTTATCTGATTGGAGGAGAGAATTCTTTCTGTGAAAGACAATGCTATACAGTGGCAGTCGAAGGAAATGAATATGCTAATACTTTGATATGAGATATGATATACATATCATGTATTACTAAAGATTTCTTTTCTGGCTCCTAAAAGCATCTAGTCTTACTTTATGCATCATTTTTTTTTTTTTTAGAGCTTTTACTACAAGTATTTAGGGAAGAATATTTTAGGGGGTTTAAGTAAAATGAATAATACTATTAATAAAAAAATAACACACACACATATATATGTAAAAGTTTTTAGAAACATATCCAATTTGTGTATGTTGGCAGAGACCCTATTTAGATACAGTTAATTACCCGTCTTGTAATTCTATTAGAGAACACCACAGATTGCTTTTAGCAAAACAATTTATGTAAAACAGCTCATAACACATACAAAAAGGCTGGGCTTAACTGTCCAGACTATGCACAAAAAAGTATTTACATATTCCAAAGAAGCGGTCAAAAACACTTTAAAACAGGCCCTTATTCAACACTGTGGCTATAGGATTGTAAAGAAATTCATCTTTAAATTGACAACAGAGGCACTGAAATCACATGTCCTTTTCCTTTACTTTCTGTTGAAGCAAAACCTTGAGTCTGTCTGGGATTACTTGAAGAGACAGAAGGATTTGAGGAAAACTTAATCTACAGAAGATCTATAGTTAGTTCTCCAAGATGTTTGGAACAACTTACCTGCTGGATTCCTTCACAAGCTGTGTGCAAATGTACCTAGATGATTGATGTTGTTTTGAAGGCAAATGGTGGTCACATCAAATATTGATTTGATTCGGATTTCTCTTCTGTTCATTTTTTTCCCCTTTTGTAAACCAGTTCTGGACCGGAAGAATTTGCCCCCTTAATGACCAGGCCATTTTTTGCGATTCCGCACTGCGTTACTTAAAAAAGACAATTGCGTGGTTGTGCGACACTGTACCCAAATAAAATTGTTGTCCTTTTTTCCACAAATAGAGCTTTCCTTTGGTGGTATTTGATCACCTCTGCATCTGCAATTTTTATTTTTGTGTTATAAACAAAAAAAAAACAACAAGTCTGAAAAAAAAACAATATTTTTTACAATCTGCTATATAATATTCCCCAAAAAAAAAAATTTTTTTCATCATTTTAGGCCAATTTGTTTTCTGCTACATTTTTTTGGTAACAAAAATCGCAATAAACGTATTTTGACTGGTTTGCACAAAAGTTATCGCGTCTACAAACTAGTAGAATGATTTATTTCGCTTTTATTGTTTTTATTGTTTTTTTTTTAATAGTAATGTCGGCGATCTGCAATTTTTAGCGGGACTGCGACATTGTGGCGGACAGATTGGACCACTAAGGGACATTTTTGACACTTTTGGGGGGGGGGGACCAGTGACATTACTATAGTAATAAGTTCTAAAAATATGCACTGTTACTGTAATAATGCCATTGGAAGGGTTTAACACAGTGGGTGATCAGGGGTTAAATGTAAGCCTAGGGGCGTGTTTCTAACTGTATTGAGGATGGGCTTTTGAAATGATCACAGAGACCTATGATCCTATATAGAAGGATCACAGGAGCTCTGTGATCATTCCAGAGAGAAGAATGGTCAGCTGTGTTTACAACAGCTGACCATCCTTCTCTCTCAGCGGGGAACGAGCGCGGGTGTCAGGTGGCAATTGGAGCCACCAGCCCCGTGCATCAGAGTCCCCATTGCCGAGTGGGGGCAGGAGCGCGCCGGCGGCAGCATGCTCTCTCCCCCCCTAGTAACAGGTGCGCGACCAACGTACAGTTACGGTGGCGGGCGGTCCTTAAGTGGTTAATTGATAAAAATAAACGATTAACACTTCTATTTCTTAAAGCATTCTTAATTTACAGTCTTTTTTCACACCCAACTAAAACTTTTGCACAGTAGATTATACAGTGAGGAAAATAACTATTTGATCCCTTGACGATTTTGTAGGTTTTCCCACTTACAAAGAAATGAAGGGTCTATCATTTTTTTTATCATAGGTGTATTTTAAATGATAGAGACAGAATATCAACCAAAAATCCAGAAAAAGAAAAACATATGATACAAATGTTATAAATTGAGTTGCAGTTCAATAAGTAAAATAAGTATTTGATCCCCTACCAACCAACAATAATTCTGGCTCCCCCAGACTGACTACAGTATGTGCTCATGTGGTACACAGATTAGTCCTGTCAATTTAACAAGGTGCTCCTAATGACATCTCTTTATGTGTATAAAAGATACCTGTCCACAAAATCTCTTTCTTTCATTCAAACCCACCATTATGGGGAAGAGCTGTCAAAGGACATCAAAGACAAGATTGTAGATCTGCACAAGGCTGGAAGAGGGCTACAAGACCATCAACAAGAAGCTTGCTGAAAAGGAGACAACTGTTGGAGTGATTCTTTGCAAAGGGAAGAAAAAGAAAATAATCATTAATCGCCCTCAGTCTGGAGCTCCATGCAAGATTTCACCTTATAGAGTAAGGATGATCATGAGAAAAGTGAGGGATCACAAACCATTGGTAATACAATATGCCACCATAGATTGAAATCCTTGAAGAAGGCACATGTACAAGCCCTCCCAAATTTTGCCAATGAACATCTAATTGATTCAGAGAAGGATTGGGAGAAAGTGATGTGATCAGATGAGACCAAAATTGAGCTCTTTGGCATTAACTCGACTCTCCCTGTCTGGAGGAAGAAAACTGTTGACTATGACCCGAAGAGCACCATCCCTACAGTCAAGCAAGGAGGTGGAAATATTATGCTTTGGGGCTGTTTCTCTGCTAAAGGTACAGGCCCACTTTGGTGCATTGAGTGGCCAACAGACGGGCCATGTATTGTAAAATCTTGGATGAGAACTTTCCTCCCTCAGCCAGAACACTAAGATGGGCCATGGATGGGTCTTCCAGCATGACAAAGACCCAAAACATACCGCCAAGGCAACAAAGGAGTGGCTAAAGAAGAAGTTCATTAAGGTCATGGAGTGGCCTAGCCAGGTCCAGACCTTAATGGTATAGAAAATTTTTGGAGGGAGCTGGAGTTGCCAAGGGTCACCCAGGAAACCTTAAAGTGGTTGTAAAGGCAGAAGGTTTTTTTTATCCTAATGCATTCTATGCATTAAGATAACAAACCTTCTGTGTGCAGCAGCCCCCTCTGCCCCCCCAAAACTTACCTGATCCCCAAATCTATCCAGGGATGTGGCAGCACAGACTCGGCTGTCCAAGACTCTCCTCCTCATCAGCTGAGACAGCAGTGGAGCACCATTTGCTCCTGCTGCTGTAATTTAAAGTCAGTAAGCCAATGAGTAGAGAGAGGGGGCAAGGCCAACCGGGGCTACATGTCTGAATGGACTCACGGAGCTGTGGCTCGGCTCGGGTGCCCCCAATGCAAGCTGCTTACTGTAGGGGTAAATACTCTTCAGGGGGAGGGGCCAAGAGAGCCAAAGATGGACTCAAAAAGAGGAGGATCTGGACTTCTCTATGAAAACAGAGCAGGTAAGTATACCATGTTTGGTATTTTTAACAAAAATAAAAAACCTGAGACTTTAGTATCACTTTAACGATTTAGAGAAGATCTGTAAAGAAGAGTGGACTAAAAGCTCTCCTGAGATGTGTGCAAACCTGGTAATCAACTACAAGAAACCTCTTACCTCTGTGCTTGCCAACAAGGGTTTCTCCACCAAGCATTAAGTCATGTTTTGCTTGGAGATCAAATACTTATTTTATTCACTGAACTGCAACTCAATTTATAACATTTGTATCATGTGTTTTCTTTGATATTCTGTCTCTATCATTTAAAATACACCTTATAGGCCCTTAATTTCGATGTAAGTGGGCCACTGTAAATACCAGTTTCATCCTGATCATAATAAATTATGTAAAAACAAGTATATGAACAATCTATTAACAAATGAAAAAACAAAACCAGCTCCAGTTTTAAACAGACATCAGAATATCACAAAAAGTTTGCTTTTACAATTTAACATAAAATAGATTTTTGCAGTATGATAAAAATTTGCTAGGATGTGCACATTGAAAATGTAAATACTGTCAATAATGTAATATCAAAATGATAAAAAGTAAACCCTGCTGCAGCTATTGCTAAGAATAGATCAGTACAAGTCCTTTTGAAGAAAAAAAAGAAAGAAAGCATAATGAGGATCAGGGCATGAGATCAATGGATTTTTTAGAAACATTATTTCCCTCATCCAGTTATCTGTTATTATAGGTGATGGACCTTTGAGCTTCTACAACCTTACTGTTATTAGGCGAGCCAGACACAGTGAATTTTTATGTGAAGTTTTCTTAAGGGACAGTAGAGGTAAAGAACTGAACTGTCAAACACAATAGTAGAGAATTAGATTTTCTGTGCTATGTGGAGACATCTCCAGTACCTGGGTGTGAGATGGAAAACTTTGTATGATTGGAAAACTCAACAGAGCACTGTGAAGGTAGAGGAAGGCTTGTTCCACAATTGAGGCCTCATTAAATTACAACCGTTGAAGAGCCATATTATTATATGGTTACTGTATGTAACCCCAGTTCAATGTGCTGGGAAGCAAATAAAATGTTCTGTATTGTCCTTGAATCTGACGGTAGAAAAGATGACAAAGTGATCTATTAAATATTTCCAAATCATAAGCAGCAATGAGTGAATGGTTTAAGAATTCAGCAAGCTCAACATGTTCAGTGTGTACAAGTCATTCTGATGTTAAAGCATTTTTAAACCTTCATTTTTTTATTTTATTAAAATGACAAACAGGTCTATACTTACCTGTTCTGTGCAATAACCTTGTTTTAGATCGGACCAGAACTGCCCGAGATTATATCTGCCCCTGGCCTGATTAGATACGATGTGTGCACACAGAGGAAAAATCAGACGCTGACACCAAATTCAGAGTTGAAGATATTTCTGCTTTAATTCTACAGTGTCAGTGGGTTATATATTGTTGTTAGTGTCATCAGTTAGTTCATAGATAAACATAATGTCATCTGCTTGCTAGTAGCTTTTTAATTGGTCACGTCCATTATAAGGTAAACTCCCTCCAAGCTAGGAATGTTATCTGTTGGGTGTTGTCTTCTTGTGAAGTCGCCATCTTTGTTTCCACATTGCTCAGGCGAAGGGAGGGGTGATCTAGCAGGCATTTTGCGTAAGGAAATAAATTGCAGCAGTAACATATATACATAAGGCATATGGTATGCATCATACGTGAAATAGGCATTTCAATAAAACCATTGATTACATCCATAACAACCTTTCAGTTAGTACTAAAGATTTTGGCAGTTATTTAGGTCTGATCATAACTGGTCAAAATCCCAAATTGTGCCTATTGACTCCTCTCCTAGTAATCAGGCTTCACTTCCAACATGCAGGGCTAGTATAATTAGACATCTCTGTGTGAATATTTCCAGATAACTTCATTATTATATCAATTTAAATGAACCCGTGCTTACTACTGTTAAAATTACATACTCACGTATTAACCAGGGTAAAATGATTCTTCTCCCCAAAATCTTTATATTATTTGGCACAGTTTAATCTATTTTCCTTGAAATATTTTTTCAAGGAAAATAGACTCCAATTTATATTACTTGGCTATGCAGACTTTGCAAATATTTTAGCAGTCATTAAAAATTAATATACAAAATAAAATAAAATACAGATGCGGTTACATATTGATAATACTGGTCAATATACAAAAATAACCACAACTTTTCTGTCAAACCGGATCAAAAAGACAGAAAGTAACCCAATGCATTTTAAAAAACATAGAGTTTCTTCTTCAGGGTCTTGTGGTTATGATACAAGATTTGTCTATAATAAAGAAGGGGTACAGTTAAACATCTTAACAATGTACTAAAAACAACGTGAAGACACTATGCATATAGTGTGGTTTTAGTGTGTTAGATTCTGGACTTGAACCTTTTATCTGGTGCTTCTGAAAACACAAACCAAACTAGTCCACTCTGAAATAACCAAATGATTTGGGAAGACGAACCCTGCTAGACTCCAATTTATATTACTTGGCTATGCAGACTTTGCAAATATTTTAGCAGTCAGTCATATATTTCATATCCCCATCAGTTCATTTCATAACCCATCAGTCGAAAGCACCCGCTGCCATTTTTCTGCACCCCAATTCCTATGTTTTCAAGCATAGTTGAGTCTCTTAGCTATTTTTCCACATCAAAGGTATGTATTTTTGTCTGCAATTCTTCTATGAAGACCACCTCTGGCCAGACTTCTCTAGGCAGTGGATGGGTGTACCTGGGTCCCACTGGTTTCCACCAGTTCAGCGTTAATGTTACTTACTATCACATATAAAATTAATATACAAAATAAAATAAAATACAGATGCGGTTACATATTGATAATACTGGTCAATATACAAAAATAACCACAACTTTTCTGTCAAACCGGATCAAAAAGACAGAAAGTAACCCAATGCATTTTAAAAAACATAGAGTTTCTTCTTCAGGGTCTTGTGGTTATGATACAAGATTTGTCTATAATAAAGAAGGGGTACAGTTAAACATCTTAACAATGTACTAAAAACAACGTGAAGACACTATGCATATACATTATCCCACAAAAGTGAGTACACCGCTCACATTTTTGTAAATATTTTATTATATCTTTTCATGTAACAACACAGAAGAAATGACACTTTGCTACAATGTAAAGTAGTGAGTGTACATCTTGTATAACAGTGTAAATTTGCTGTCCCCTCAAAATAACTCAACACACAGCCATTAATGTCTAAACTGCTAGCAACAAAAGTGAGTACACCCCTAAGTGGAAATTTACAAATTGGGCCCAAAGTGTCAATATTTTGTGTGCCCATCATTATTTTCCAGCACTGCCTTAACCCTCTTGGGCATGGAGTTCACCGGAGCTTCATAAGTTTCCACTGGAGTCCTCTTCTACTCCTCCATGATGACATTACAGAGCTGGTGGATGTTAGAGACCTCGCGCTCCTCTACCTTCCGTTTGAGGATGCCCCACAGATGTCCAATTGGGTTTAGGTCTGGAGACATGCTTGGCCAGTCAATCACCTTTACCCTCAGCTTCTTTAGCAAGGCAGTGGTCATCTTGGTGGTGTGTTTGGGGTCGTTAACATGATGGAATATTGCCCTGCAGCCCAGTCTCTGAAGGGAGGGGACCATGCTCTGCTTCAGTATGTCACAGCACATATTGGCATTCATGGTTCCCTCAATGAACTGTAAACTCCCCAGTTCCGGCAGCACTCATGCAGCCCCAGACCCTGACACACCCATCCCCATGCTTGACTGTAGGAAAGACACACTTGTCTTTGTACTCCTCCTCTGGTTGCTTCCACACACCCTTGACACCATCTGAACCAAATATGTTTATCTTGGTTTCATAAGACCACAGGACATGGTTCCAGTAATTCATGTCCTTAGTCTGCTTCTCTTCAGCAAACTGTTTGTGGGCTTTCTTGTTCATCATCTTTAGAAGAGGCTTCCTTCTGGGACAACAGCCATGCAGACCAATTTGATGCAGTGTGCGGCATATAATCAGAGCACTGACAGGCTGGCCCCCCCACCCCTTCAATCTCTGCAGCAATGCTGGCAGCACTCATACATCTATTTCCCAAATAAAACCTTGTGAAATTACGCTGATCACGTACACTGAGTGGAACCGGTCCTGTTAAATCACTGTATAGTCTTGGCCACCATGCTGCAGCTCAGTTTTAGGGTCTTGTCAATCTTCTTATAGCCTAGGCCATCTTTATGTAGAGCAACAATTCTTTTTTTCAGATCCTCAGAGAGTTCTTTGCCATGAGGTGCCATGTTTAACTTCCAGTGACCAGTATGAGAGTGAGAGCGATAACACCAAATTTAACACACCTGCTCCCCATTTACACCTGAGACATTGTAACAATAACGAGTCACATGACACCGAGGAGGGAAAATGGCTAATTGGGCCCAATTTGGACATTTTCACTTAGGGGTGTATTCACTTTTGTTGCCAGCGATTTAAACATTAATGACTGTGTGTTGAGTTATTTTGAGGGGACAGCAAATTTACACTGTTATACAAGCTGTACACTCACTATTTTACATTGTGGCAAACTGTCAATTCTTCAGTGTTGTCACATTAAAAGATATAATAAAATATTTACAAAAATATGAGGGGTGTACTCACTTTGTGAGATACTGAATCTACTGATCGTGTAGACAAAGACACATATCGTGGAAAACTGCATAAATTAAAATCCCAAAGACTTTGCCGCCACGTGCTACCAAAGATCCATCTGGTGAGGTGTTGGAGCCGTGTCACTCTGCCTACAAGGGGCCCAGAGTGAGCCCACAAATAACCATGCCACAGTTTACAGAGTCTGCCAAGTGAAGGCAGAATGTTCAGCTTTGAAATTAATGATACCATGGGTACAATATACTAACAAGGTTGGCACTAGTGCCCACCTAAGCTCCACAGTAACAGGGTTAACAAGACATGCCCAGAAAATAGATGCAAAGGTCCAGAGCAGAATCCTGGAAATTGTTAAGCTTTGAGGTATCTACTAAACAAAAATTATATAGAAATTCACTCTATTTGTACACTAAACGCCAAAGGTAATATTAGTGTAAACAATTCAGGATATATACAGCAAAAGCTTACTTGGATGTTGCAATTGCATAGAGGGAATCCCCAGAAAGATATAAAGGGGGGTTTGGAACGTCTTAATGGAGGGTCTACAGTGACCCCAGATGGAATCATCCAGGATATCTGGGGGAGATAAACCAATTCCTATAAAAATAGTGATGGAGGTGCATCATTATAACATTATAAGGTTATAATAAAATATTTACAAAAATGTGAGGGGTGTACTTACTTTTCTGTCTGTTTTGTCTCCATGGGGAGCGATCGCAGGTGCCCGGCAGACATCGCATACACCAGACCCGCTGATTGGCTCCCCCTCTAGCCAATCAGTGCATGCATGCACCCACTATCTGCTACTCGAAGCGATGTACAGTTACATCACTTTGTGTAACAGACCCGACCTGCCGCAGTAAAACTATGGCGGCTGATCAGCAAGTTGTTAAACATGTATAAATTATTCATTATAACCATTACATTTTAATAATTAACTTTGGTGTAACAGATAATGAAGTTGATCATAGAAGAAAAAGATACTTAATTGCTCTAATTTGTAGCAGAACCTTTTTTTTTCTCGCATGTAGCAGGACCTTATTAACTAGTTTAATACCCCTAACGCAGTATATTTAACAATACGTACATTTATTTGTACATTAGTGATGAGCCGAACTCCCCCTGGTTCAGTTTGTACCAGAACACAGCGAACAGGGGAAAAGTTTGTTAGAACATGCAAACTCCATTGAAGTCTATGGGACTCAAACATGAAAAATCAAAAGTCCTAATTTTAAAGGGTTAAATGCAAGTTATTGCCCGAAAAAAGTTTATGGGGTCTGGGTACAGTCCTGGGGGACATGTACCAATGCAAACATTTTTTTTAAAAACAATAATTTTTACAGGAGCAGTGATTTTAATGATGCTTAAAGTGAAACAATAAAAATGAAATATTCCTTTAAATATCGTGCCGGGGGGGTCCCCTAATGTGCCTCTAAAGTGGTGCATTTGTGCGATGTATGTAGCCTGCTGCAGCCATTCTGACATTTCTAAAGGGGAAAATGTAATTTAAACTTGCTCGCGGCTGTAATGTATTGTCGGCTCCCAGCAATACAGATAAAAAACATGAAAAAAAATGGCGTGGGGTCCCCCCCCAGTCCATACCAGGCCCTTAACATGGGGAGTGCCCCCCAAAGCACCTTGTCCCCATTCACCAAGAAAGTGTACGAAAAAAAGAAAGACAAAAGCCAGTTTATTAAAAAATAAAAATAAAAAAATAGTGTCCACCATTGAAAATCCATTGTCAATCACGTCGCCCACCGCCGCACCCGAAAAATAGAAAAAAAATGCTGCTCCCTCTTCAGACGCCTCCCGCGTAATGAGCTGTTTGAGTTGTGACAGCTCTTTTATAGGAATCTGACATCACGAGTGTCCCATAATTCACTGCTCTGGTGCAGTGAATAAATTACTGACGTCACGTCAGATGTCCCTGCCCCTTTCCTATAAAAGAGCTTTCACAGCTCCAGCAGCTCATTACGCCGGAGGCGTCTGAAGAGGCGATTGATGATGGATTTACATCTGGAGACACTATTTTTAATTTTGTTAATAAAGGACTTGTCAAAAACTGGCTTTTGTCTTTTTTTTTTTTTTTTGTACACTTTTTTGGTGAATGGGTACTTATCCAGGTCAGCCAGGCTGCTTGCTCGGATAAGGGTTTGGTATGGATTTTGAGGGGGACCCCATGCTGTTTTGTTTTTCCTGATTTGGCATGGGGTTTCCCATAAAATCTGTACCAGACCCAAAGGGGGTGGGGGGATAGTTTTTCTCATGTTTTTTATCTTTATTGCCGGGAGTCGACAATACATTACAGCCGTGAGAAAGTTTAAATGTCATAAGAATCAGCCCCTACACTACACTGCACTGCTTTATATATATATGCTGCAATAACAGATAAATATAATATATATATATATATATATATATATATATATATATATATATATATATATATATATATATATTACACTGCCTGATCTATTACTAGATACAATACACAATACACTAACTGCCTGCCTAATCTCACTCCTATCTCGCCTAACACACTATACACAGCTGCCGTATAAGCAGCAGCTTTATATAGTGTGGGGTATGGACTTAGCCCCTGAACTATGATTGGTTAAAGGCACCCTGCCTTTGGCCAATCAGGAACATTGTGTTGTGATTGGCCAAAGCATACAGGTCGTGTGCATGCCTTGGCCAATCATCAGACAATCAGTCATTTATTCACTGCACCAGCGCAGTGCATTATGGGGATCTCATTGGCGGGCAAACTTTCCGCCGAGCGCCCCATTTGTTCATGTGTTCAGCGAACAGACGAATGTCCGATGTTCGAGTCAAACTCACTTTCAAAGCTCATCCCAATTGTAGATGTTGAAGTGGAATCCACAGCATCGGATTTATCATTTTTACACATTTATCCTCTCTTTAATATATCATCACTGGGAACTGTCTGCAGTCTAAAAATCAGGTGGAAAAAGCACACTGAATTATTGAGAACTGTTTGAGAAATTATTGAGACCCCTGGCCGGGGCCCTTCCCTTCGAGCCTGGGTCTCTTCCCACTGATCCTGGGGCCCTTTACTCTTGTTGCAGGGCCCTTTATTACGGTCCCGCAGCGGGACCCTTTCACAAGTTCTGCAGTGGGCCCCCTTCCTGCCATCTTGGGGCCTCACGGTGGTGGAATGCCAGGGCCCGGTTGCAAGTGTGACCTTTGCGATCCTGGAAGTTCACCCACTGGTATCAGTAATTTTTATTTTTTGGTATTTTATTTGTATTATTTTTATTATTTTATTTTATTTTTTTTACTGACTATGACTCTGTCCATTCAGAAAAGGAAGGAGCTGGTAAATTACATATTTACTGACCCCTTCCTGGTTCTCTATTGTGACACATCCCCTGCAGCAGCCGGCAGGAGAGGAGAGGAAGCACAGTGGGGGGGGGGGGGGCAGCAGAGTGAGGCAGGGGGCAGCCCAGTAGGGGGGGGACCAGGGGAGCACACAGGGGCCCAGAGATAGCAGAACACAAGTGAACAGAATAGGAGGAGTGGCAGGGGCAGCATACAGAGGAACCATTCTCCTCTATTTTCCTCCTGCAGCTACAGGAGGAAAAAGGAGGACATTGATTTCTGTACATGCTGCCCCCACTGCCCCTCCTATCCAGGTGTACAGGGGAGCCTCACAGGCCCCCTGGAGGATGGTGTCCGGTTGCAATTGCAACCCCTAAAACCCCTGTAGTTACACCCCTGACAGTATTGCTATCCACCCCCTTGTACATACTTTGTATAGAATAATCTTACAGTGTTCTATGAAGTAGGTGCTATGTGAAGGAATAACATTATCCCAAAGTAACCACAGGTAGAGGTACTTATAAATGTCGCAAATGCGCTTTATGTCCTTGGATAGAGGAGAATACTGAATACACTTTACCTAATGGGGAGACATTTGCTCCAAAATTTTCGAGCCGACTGTAGCACACGTGGAGTGGTATACATGATGCATTGTACCTGCGGCATGTTCTATATAGGTAAAACTATAAGAGAGCTCCGCCAAAGGATAAATGACCATGTGTATGTATCAGCAGGGGGAAGGATGATCACGCCCGTGAGCAGACACCTTGACCTATACCACAGGTTCAATCCCAAAAAGGCAAGATTTTATGTGCTTGAGGTTATTCCTCAAGATCCTCGGGGTGGCAACTGGGACAAAAAAATTCTCCAGAGAGAGACTCTCTGGATAGAGCGTCTCAATGCCACTTATAGACCTGGGTTGAATGAAACACAGTCGTACAAACCCTTTCTGTGAAGGTTTCCTTGCTTACCTAATGCCAATAGACCTAATTGACCTCGAGTAACATACTCTGGTTACGATAATGGCCCTATGTGGGATATATGGGTCAGGGTGTCGGCTTGGTTTTGGCGTGGTCATCCTCCCCCCGTATATACATTCAACTATTCTGATACCTCTTCACATCAAATAGGTTTTATGGCACATATATACCCCTCTTCCTTTCTTATGTATAACAAACAGTTTTTTGTGCTATAATCCCTATATCATCAATATTATGATCTTGAGGATTTATAATAAGTCAAAATATGCAACTTTCCCTTGGGGTTTGAAGTATGGAAGTGTTTCTAGTAGGGGGCATTTCAGCCCCTGTTCTTTCATTAGGGCTGTTACTATTGAACGCCCTTACTAGTGGTTAATGTCAAAAAATAAACATGGTTATATAATAATTTCTGACAAACAAATATATTACCGATATATATCTCCTGGTTTCACCAGGAACATCTTTGTACCTTAGTGAAATATGCTTTTATATCTGTATTTTTTAAATATATAATTTCTGTCTTGTTGTGTTGTTTTTTCATTTCAGGCAATTAGAATTCTCATGTAATTGTGGACCGATCCTGTGGGGGCAGTGTGGGTAAGCATGGAGGTCGGCCTCATCAGTGAGATATGTGCGGCCAGATAGGCCGCAGGCTAGTTCCGCCCCTTCCGGGCGGAACTTCCTATGGCACCTGAGCGGACTACGGAGGCACTTCCTGCCTCTGTATGATCTGCATACACCCGTGACTAAGCCGAGAGCCTCGCTGGGGTGTCCCCGCGCTGGCTCTCGAGCGATGTCCGGTGGGAGTGGCCGGGGCGGTGACGTCCGTTTGACGAACCGCCCGGGATCCATGCTACTTAAGGGCGCCATTTACAAGCCCTGGTATGGTGGAGGTTCCCCATCCGGTGAGGACTGTGCGGAAGCTGGGAACAGCGTGGCAAGGGGTAAGCTTTATATGGCCAGTACTAATACTGCAATATTACACTTTTGTGATATCCGGGAATTCACCTTAATCTTACTGTGCTTAACAGCCGACATACAAGCAGAGGAGACACGCTCCCTACATTTAAGCTCTGGTCCTTCCTAAGTTTGGTGAGCATTGCTAAGGTGTCTGTGTATGTTTGGAACTTTCGTACTGCATAGGGATCTATCATATTGGGTGGCACTCTATATATTTACCACTATATCTATTACCTATGTTTATTCTAAGCACGCTTTGCATGTACTCATCTTGGACCCTATGTAGCAACTGCTTATCCATATATAACCCTGGTCACCCCCCCACTATTATAGAGGAGGGTGGGCCGGATACTAAATTGATTACACACACATATTCATATATGTGTATGAAAGCAAATCAATATATATGATATATATTTTACTTTAGGGGTAGCCCATACACGAATGGGTAAACTCTGTATGTTGGTGTATAATCGTTTAGAAACGCATGGCACCTGTCTATTCTTACGGTCCAGAATGACTATGTGTCTGTTCTTTTGCCCCCTTCAAGGCAGACAGTCTATTGGTTCTATAGGTACTTACACACTCTTATAATAACCATGAGGCACACTGATTTTTACCACTTTAAAACACTTGAGCTTATGGTTTAGCATTTCTATGGGCCTTCCCTTAAAGTGATATCATAGAATAAAAATGCCTACTACTCTGAGAAACATTGTTTTTCTGCTCTCATCCACCCAGATATGAGACATGGAGTGATTACCCTCACTACTATGTCACTATACATTGCCTTTTTTGAGCTTCCCAAAACGCACAGTCCTCCTCGTTAAAGAATTCTCTATGGAAATTGAGATATGTGCCTGATTACTATATGTACAGGTATGTATACATTTTTCTGTCCATTTACCAGGTATATAAACAGGATATATATGCTCATACTATAACTACAGCATGGATCCCCACATATACTCACTATTGGCAGCCTCCGGTCTTTCCCCTAAACTCCTCTAGTGTCTGAATGCAACTTAAGACCCAATGTTATATTGTGTTGATATTGCAAAAATATAAGGACTTATCTGAGATGTGTAAGACGATTGTATGTAATTAAAAGGAGAGATAAATGATATGCAATTGTAAGTATAACATACTGAAAATGAGGTAACATATATATGTAATTTATCTAAATACTGTTATTTCTCACACAGACAAAAGAAATGATATGCTCCAGATGAAGCTTTTTTGTCTAAGAAAGCGAAACATGTCGAGCAAAGGTCATATATTACATGGTGAATGTTAACTTATATTTCAGTCGACCCCGCTGACCGGCACCATACTGCTTGGGTGTCCGTCGGCGGTTCTTCTGATATCAAGCAATACGTTTCCAAGGATTATATGACTACTAATGATCTTGTACTTTGAACTGTATGTAAATCGACTTTTATAAGTTCTATGCACTGAGATATTGTACAACATAGACCATTGTTGTGTGGTCTCACTGTGTCCTTAATACACAATTATTTGCCTGTATTTTTCTATGATTTTAAAATATTTAGTTTTGTGTTGAATAAAAGAAATTTTTTTAAAAAAACTTTTGTGCCCGAAATCCCTGTTTCCCAATCCTTCCAAATGTAATTGATCAATTGAGGATAGGGGCACACCCTAAATTGGATACGTCATGGCCAAGATGGCTGCTATCTGTGGACACATGACTTGTAAAATAATTCTGATATAAAGGTGGAAGCACCAGCCATCCTGGGAAGTGGCAAGCAGCAAAGTATATAGGTTTAAGTATCACTTATTACCTTTTATACATATTATATTTGAACAGCATCATATGGAAGGATCGTGAAACATCTTTTATGCAAAAAAACCCCGTAAAAAGTTGCTTATAATTTTCTAGTGCCAATTTCTGGCCTGCATCTGGCCCTTGAAGATAATTTTGTAGTTGCTTATTTGGTCAAGCCATAATCTATACACATTTTTTCAAAAAATAGAAACCTATATAGAAGAGACCATAAACCATTCCAACAACAACTGATAGAACTCATAGGACAACCATGGATTTCGTTGGAAGTGCATGGACGGGTCTTATGACTGAAATTGAATCTACCTGTAACATCCCGGCCAAGGATGATATAAGCCTAAACCAATATATTAATACAGTAAAGAGACTTATTAAAAAAAAGTCAAATCTATATTGGCATATAGAATTTTTCTTGAAGTATATACAGGCAAATGTATGCCCTGTGGGTTTGAGGATTCATCTATTCCCCTCCTTCGATAATGCTTCGAGCGAGTTTAGAACTTTGTGGGAACGTATTCTAACCAAATGTAGTACCGACTTGTGCCAGCTGTTGGTGTCCCAATACAAATTGGACCTAGCTACTTTGGATACTGAGTTATCATCTTTATATACTAAGAACGAGAATCTAAAAAAACATATACATTACGAGGCAAGATGGAAGGAGGTGAAGGAGTATGGAATCAAACTTAATAGGGATATCATTGGTAAAAAACAAACTAAATTCTTAAAAGATAAGATGGCCTTCACGGAAGGCTATGCTTACCGATGGCCGGGACCCAATAGTTCAAGGCGACCCCGCTATTCGCGAGGCCCCCGTGAACAAATGTTGAATACAGGTCCAAGGGAAACTGATTGGGAATCAGACTCGTCTTCGATCTCCGCACAATCTAATAGATCCAAAACATCGATTAGATCTAATCAAGATACTAGACCAAAAACAGACATGGCGACACGTAAACGAGGACAACAGGAAGGAGCCAACTACACACCACGCTCCAAAAAGCGACCCGATGAAACTTCCAAATTTCAACCATTAGGAACTGGGGGGACTCAAATTGGACAGACTGTCCGATCTGTCGAGGCACTTACACAAGATGGTTTGGAAGCACAGGACCCTTATTTGGGACCCCTGGCTCTCCAAGCGATACAAATGTTGCAACCCTTATCCACTAACACTAATCCAAGTAATCCATCCACACAGGATCTCACATCTAATTCTCAAACACATTCACTGGGTGCTGCGGCACCTGTTTTTTCTAACACACTACCTTTAAATATACCCAGCACTACCTCTCTTAGACAAACCACTATTGATGGTCACTTCACAGCTTCACAGGCCCAGGCCTCAAATTTTCCCCTGAGCACATCACTGAGCCTTCCCACCTAAAATTATCGATCATTAACTTAACCCCTTATCACTTTTCCCCCCAAGAACAAGAGGTCCTTGAACTTGGCCTCACGTTCTGCCCATCTACTCCTATGGATAGATATGAGACCATAAAGGACGTCTATATGTTCATAAGGAACTTGACGTATAAACATATCTACGACCCAGAAAGACAACGTAATACACAAGATAAAGAAATTTCAGAAAAAATAAAACATTATACAATGCAAGAATTCCGTGTTCTACGGGATTTAATCTTACTATTGGAGGAAGGCAGTCTTCCGGATTCCCAGTCCCCCGATCAACCTATACAAACAAAGACAGTAAATCCAAGACAGGTCCCCTTCAAACCAAAATCCAATAATTTCCCTGACTTGACTACAAATCCTAACCTTTTGGCTTTTCTGACTACAGTGGTAGGTGAGATTAAAAATTGTGAGTTAAAATCAACACAAAATAATATTTCTAAACAACAACTACAGATGCTTAACAAACTAAGAAACCATACAGACTTGGTTATCAAACCCTCAGATAAGGGTGGTAACCTAGTATTGATGACTCGAGAGGGATACGAAAAAATGTGCCTTAATATCCTCTCAAATCGTACATGGTACAAAAAGATATCCCCATCGGTTACTACAGAATTTAAAGCAGAGTATTTGGATATAATCGGACGTGCATATCAATTGGCTCTTATAGATAAAGACTGTTATAACTTTCTTAACAACAAATTTCCGAGACAGGCGACATTCTATTCACTCCCAAAAACCCATAAAAATTTAACGTCTCCACCTGGTAGGCCTATTGTATCGGGCATTGGAAGTCTAACTGAAAATGCGAGTCGTTTGATCGATTATTATTTACTACCACACGTAGTGCGGTTACCGTCATACGTCAAGGACACACTCGAGTTTTTAAAAATGATTGAAGATATGGTGGTTCCTCCCGACGCCCTGCTCGTGACTTTGGATGTGGAGGCATTATACTCCAGTATCCCTCACGAGCAGGGCGTCGGGATGATACGCACGTTCTTATATGAGCAAGACCATCACACTTGGCCATTTTGTGATTTTATTTTGGAACTTTTATTGTTTATTTTGAAACACAACTGGTTTACTTTCAACGGGTCCCACTACCTCCAGGTGCAGGGCGTGGCCATGGGCACTTGTTGTGCCCCGGCCTACGCCAACCTGTACCTGGGGGGGTGGGAGCGACAAATCACATCAGATGAAAATTTATCCCATTTTTTTTCATCTGTGGCAATCTGGTTTCGTTATATAGACGACATTTTTGCTGTCTGGACAGGTTCAAAATCAATGCTAGATGAGTTTATTGCCCAACTAAATATAAACGACTTCAACTTGAAGTTAACATCTACCATCAGTGACTCGAGTGTTAATTTCCTTGACCTAACGGTACTCAAACATGCGGATGGACACCTGACGACTAACCTATATAGAAAGGAGACGTCAGGGAATGTAATATTACATGCGTCTAGCGCCCACCCAGGGGCGCTTATACGTAGTATTCCATACGCCCAATACATACGCCTACGGTGTAATTGTACATCTGATAACGATTTCAAAATACAGGCTAACCTTTTACGAGAACGCCTAATCGCTCGTGGATACAGTAAGCGTTTGTTGAGAACAGCTTTCAACAAAGCGTTTTCTCAAAATAGAAACAGCCTCATCTTTAGAGCCAAACCTCCAAACACGCAATCAACAGTTAAACTAATAACCAAATACTCCGCTCATGAAAAAGTATTGAGAGATATTCTTGAACGGAACTGGCATCTTCTTCGTGATGATCCGGTTATAAACAAATACGTGGGCAAACATCCCCAAATTGTTTTCAGGAGAACAAGATCTTGAAGAGATCAACTAACAACAAGCCACTATCAACCCATTAGAAATAAAGTAACCACAGGTAGAGGTACTTATAAATGTCGCAAATGCGCTTTATGTCCTTGGATAGAGGAGAATACTGAATACACTTTACCTAATGGGGAGACATTTGCTCCAAAATTTCGAGCCGACTGTAGCACACGTGGAGTGGTATACATGATGCATTGTACCTGCGGCATGTTCTATATAGGTAAAACTATAAGAGAGCTCCGCCAAAGGATAAATGACCATGTGTATGTATCAGCAGGGGGAAGGATGATCACGCCCGTGAGCAGACACCTTGACCTATACCACAGGTTCAATCCCAAAAAGGCAAGATTTTATGTGCTTGAGGTTATTCCTCAAGATCCTCGGGGTGGCAACTGGGACAAAAAAATTCTCCAGAGAGAGACTCTCTGGATAGAGCGTCTCAATGCCACTTATAGACCTGGGTTGAACGAAACACAGTCGTACAAACCCTTTCTGTGAAGGTTTCCTTGCTTACCTAATGCCAATAGACCTAATTGACCTCGAGTAACATACTCTGGTTACGATAATGGCCCTATGTGGGATATATGGGTCAGGGTGTCGGCTTGGTTTTGGCGTGGTCATCCTCCCCCCGTATATACATTCAACTATTCTGATACCTCTTCACATCAAATAGGTTTTATGGCACATATATACCCCTCTTCCTTTCTTATGTATAACAAACAGTTTTTTGTGCTATAATCCCTATCTCATCAATATTATGATCTTGAGGATTTATAATAAGTCAAAATATGCAACTTTCCCTTGGGGTTTGAAGTATGGAAGTGTTTCTAGTAGGGGGCATTTCAGCCCCTGTTCTTTCATTAGGGCTGTTACTATTGAACGCCCTTACTAGTGGTTAATGTCAAAAAATAAACATGGTTATATAATAATTTCTGACAAACAAATATATTACCGATATATATCTCCTGGTTTCACCAGGAACATCTTTGTACCTTAGTGAAATATGCTTTTATATCTGTATTTTTTAAATATATAATTTCTGTCTTGTTGTGTTGTTTTTTCATTTCAGGCAATTAGAATTCTCATGTAATTGCGGACCGATCCTGTGGGGGCAGTGTGGGTAAGCATGGAGGTCGGCCTCATCAGTGAGATATGTGCGGCCAGATAGGCCGCAGGCTAGTTCCGCCCCTTCCGGGCGGAACTTCCTATGGCACCTGAGCGGACTACGGAGGCACTTCCTGCCTCTGTATGATCTGCATACACCCGTGACTAAGCCGAGAGCCTCGCTGGGGTGTCCCCGCGCTGGCTCTCGAGCGATGTCCGGTGGGAGTGGCCGGGGCGGTGACGTCCGTTTGACGAACCGCCCGGGATCCATGCTACTTAAGGGCGCCATTTACAAGCCCTGGTATGGTGGAGGTTCCCCATCCGGTGAGGACTGTGCGGAAGCTGGGAACAGCGTGGCAAGGGGTAAGCTTTATATGGCCAGTACTAATACTGCAATATTACACTTTTGTGATATCCGGGAATTCACCTTAATCTTACTGTGCTTAACAGCCGACATACAAGCAGAGGAGACACGCTCCCTACATTTAAGCTCTGGTCCTTCCTAAGTTTGGTGAGCATTGCTAAGGTGTCTGTGTATGTTTGGAACTTTCGTACTGCATAGGGATCTATCATATTGGGTGGCACTCTATATATTTACCACTATATCTATTACCTATGTTTATTCTAAGCACGCTTTGCATGTACTCATCTTGGACCCTATGTAGCAACTGCTTATCCATATATAACCCTGGTCACCCCCCCACTATTATAGAGGAGGGTGGGCCGGATACTAAATTGATTACACACACATATTCATATATGTGTATGAAAGCAAATCAATATATATGATATATATTTTACTTTAGGGGTAGCCCATACACGAATGGGTAAACTCTGTATGTTGGTGTATAATCGTTTAGAAACGCATGGCACCTGTCTATTCTTACGGTCCAGAATGACTATGTGTCTGTTCTTTTGCCCCCTTCAAGGCAGACAGTCTATTGGTTCTATAGGTACTTACACACTCTTATAATAACCATGAGGCACACTGATTTTTACCACTTTAAAACACTTGAGCTTATGGTTTAGCATTTCTATGGGCCTTCCCTTAAAGTGATATCATAGAATAAAAATGCCTACTACTCTGAGAAACATTGTTTTTCTGCTCTCATCCACCCAGATATGAGACATGGAGTGATTACCCTCACTACTATGTCACTATACATTGCCTTTTTTGAGCTTCCCAAAACGCACAGTCCTCCTCGTTAAAGAATTCTCTATGGAAATTGAGATATGTGCCTGATTACTATATGTACAGGTATGTATACATTTTTCTGTCCATTTACCAGGTATATAAACAGGATATATATGCTCATACTATAACTACAGCATGGATCCCCACATATACTCACTATTGGCAGCCTCCGGTCTTTCCCCTAAACTCCTCTAGTGTCTGAATGCAACTTAAGACCCAATGTTATATTGTGTTGATATTGCAAAAATATAAGGACTTATCTGAGATGTGTAAGACGATTGTATGTAATTAAAAGGAGAGATAAATGATATGCAATTGTAAGTATAACATACTGAAAATGAGGTAACATATATATGTAATTTATCTAAATACTGTTATTTCTCACACAGACAAAAGAAATGATATGCTCCAGATGAAGCTTTTTTGTCTAAGAAAGCGAAACATGTCGAGCAAAGGTCATATATTACATGGTGAATGTTAACTTATATTTTCAGTCGACCCCGCTGACCGGCACCATACTGCTTGGGTGTCCGTCGGCGGTTCTTCTGATATCAAGCAATACGTTTCCAAGGATTATATGACTACTAATGATCTTGTACTTTGAACTGTATGTAAATCGACTTTTATAAGTTCTATGCACTGAGATATTGTACAACATAGACCATTGTTGTGTGGTCTCACTGTGTCCTTAATACACAATTATTTGCCTGTATTTTTCTATGATTTTAAAATATTTAGTTTTGTGTTGAATAAAAGAAATTTTTTTAAAAAAACTTTTGTGCCCGAAATCCCTGTTTCCCAATCCTTCCAAACATTATCCCAAATTGCTTAACCATTAGGCCTCAATTACACTGGCAGTGACAAATCTGCGTTTATAGGATATTTAAAAATACATATAATTATGTGTAATAATTTTAAATGTACAAGTCACACTGCGAGTTTACCTACATTTAGAGAAAAAAATATTCTGTGCATCAAGGGGGAGATTAGATACTTGGAACCTGTCTAAATGCACTTGAAATGAACCTGAATGCATGGGGTTTCAAACTGGTGGCCCTCCAGCTGTTGCAGAACTACCATGTCCCACCATGATTCTGCCTATGGGAGTAATGCTTGTAACTGTCAGCCTTGTAATGCCTCATGGGAATTGTAGTTCTGCAACAGCTGGAGGGCAGCTGGAGGGCAACCAGTTTGAGACCCCTGATCTAAATGCAATGTTACAAAATGTTGTCGAGAACTGAAGACATGCTTCTGAAAATGGTCAAAGATTGCAAATAGGTGTTGTTGGAGATTGAGGACATGCTTTAGGAAACATCATTCTTAATAGCATGGAGATATCTTACAAGAGACTGCTAGGCATCTTTTCAAATCAGTGCTTTATGGTTTGTGCTCCCTACTTAAAGGAATTGTAAAGTCTGAAGGTTTTTATCTTAATGCTTTAAGATAAAAAACCTTCTGTGTGCAACAGCTCCCCTCAGCCCCCCTAATACTTACCTGAGGTTCCTCTCTGTCCAGCGATGTCCACAAGTGCCTCAGCTATCCAATATTCTCCCTCTTGTTCAGCTGAGACACAGCAATGGTGCCATTGGCTGCCGCTGCTGTCAATCAAAGTCAGCTAGCCATTTAGGAGACAGAGGGGGCGGGGCTCTGTTTCTGAATGGACACAGGGAGCTGTGACTCGGCTCAGGTGCCCCTATAGCAACCTGCTTGCTGTAGGGGCACTCACCAGAAGGGAGGAGCCAGGATCACAGAAGAGGGACCCGAGAAGAGAAGGATCCAGACTGATCTGTGCAAATCTACTCCACAGAGCAGGCAAGTATAACATTTTTGTTATTTATATAGGAAAAAATACGAGACTTTACAATCCCTTTAACCCTTTTGCTGCCAGAGACACTTTTGCATTTTCTGCACATGTGTTAATCAGTGGGGAAAATAAAACATTAATAGAGAAAACAGATGAACAGTACAGACAACAATATGATTGTGTAAAAGAAATAAACCACAATATTATCTATTAACTCTATGGTCTGATTCACACTTAAACATTCCATTGCAGTATGTTATGGCACAATAATAAAAATATTGTACATGGCATTTTTATTTACTTAGCAATACACTACATCACATTACATGGTACATGCATTGTGGTGTGCCATTCCCCTCACAAGTTCAGAAGCGCACATTTTAATGAATGTTATCACAATGTAAAAGTATGAATGAAAGGATATTTTTCCTTCATTGACTTGAGTAAGCACCAAAACAGATCACTGACTTCAGGGACCACAAAGGCTCCACAATAAGTTTTCAAAGGACCACATGTGGTCGTTGGACTTCAGGTTAGGCACCAGGGAGCTAAAAGCCATTATTCATAAAGGGTGAGGGGTTAGTTGATTGAATTACTAATTAGAAAGATTTCTAGATTTCTCTAAGGTGTGATTCATCTGTATGGTACTATATAGTAGTTAAAAAAAATCCACAGTGCTGTCATTGGCAGTCAGAGCAAAGAAAACTTTTACCGGGTAACAGAACAAAATCCAGTGTTACCTTTTGCTACCTGTAGCTTCACGGAGCTCTGTAACATCTGCTGGTGTTTTGATAGTTTTCTTTGCTCACTGTGCAGACAGTTGGAGTTCTATAAATATAACATGAGTACAACAGACTTTTGTCTATGTACGTGTAAATTTCAGAATATCAGCTTCTCAGAATGCCTTTAAGATGCTTATTGGTACTGACAATCTTCATAACAATTGTAGCAGAACAGTTATTATATAGCAAAACATTTACTGTATTATAAAATATAGAATTCTACTAAACCCAAAAAACCTAAAACTCATGAGGAGAGTCTAAAACTGCATTTAGTTACTTCTTTATGTTAACATATTTATTGGAAAAGTAATGCCTGGTACACACGCAACGATTGTTGGCCGTGAATTTTCGGCCAACGTCTGATCGGCCGATTGTCGGCTTGTTAGTATGATGATTCCAACAACCAACTGCGACTTTTCGGCCGAACAAAATCTGGTGTGCATGCTATAACATTTTTGTTGGCCGTCACCAACCACAACAGGCGATTTTTCGTCAGTCAGTACAGATTTCGGCAGACAAACATCAGATGAGCAAGGCTGGGCATGCTCAGAGAAGAAAAAACACACGAAAAGTTAACCAGCACATGACATCACTTCTGAAGTTGGTTGTTGTTGGGCGAGAAAATTTGTGTACAGTCTAGAGCACATTTCAACCAACAACACTGGACAAAAGACGGCCGATCGGTCGGCCAACAATCGTTGCGTGTGTACGAGGCTTTACAGAACCCACATACCGTACTTAGTATACATTGTAAAGGCTAAGGAATGGTTTCATGGAATAATGAATTGACTTCCGTACAACCAGACTTTTGTCTGATAACTGCCGGCAGCTAAAGCTTCCAGCAGTGATCATTGTCTTCTGCTGGTGGGGAAGTCTCGCTGTGCTACCCTCCAGCAGAACACAATAGCATTTAGTTTGTCTCCACCCTGCACCTCATTTTTGTGCTGGAATGCAGTAATTGGAGATTACAAATGTAGACAGACATACCAAATAAGTTTAGTCTGGAAAATCACATGTGGAAGGAATAAAACATTTATAGGAGTTAAATTATATTCATGGCATGCTTGCAAAATATATTTGGTTGTGGGGGTCTGTGGGTGGGGGCTTCCAGATCCTGCCCCCCCATGTGAATGAGCATGGGGTACATAGTACCCCTACCCATTCACCAAAAAAGTGTTAAAGTGAATGAACACAGGACACAGTTTTTGACAATTCCTTTATTAAAAAAAAAAAAAGAAAACATGTCCCCCCGATGTAGCTCCATCATCAATCACGATGCCCGCTGCACTGCTAAACTATAAAAAAAAGAAAAAAAAAGTTCCATTTATGACAAACGCTACCATGGTCTGCCTGTCCCTCTGTGTGACAGTTTTTAAAGAGATAAGGGGCGGGCTACACGGCAATGTCACCTGGTGGCACTGCCCACCTGGGACATTATCGACTGGTGCATGCTGAGTCGCCAAAGTCACAGGGAGGCAGTACCACCAGGTGACATTTCTGGGTGGCTCGCCCCTTAGCTATTTAAGAACTGTCACACGGTGGAGCAAGCAGACCGCAGGAGCGTTCATCACAAGCAGAATTGTTTTTCTTTTTTCGAGTTTTGCGGTGCAGTAGGCATCGTGATTGATGATGGATCTATATCGGGGACTTTTTTGTTTATTTTGTAATACAGAAATTGTCGAAATCTGGCTCCAGTCTTTATCCAATTTTACACTTTTTGGGTGAATGGGTAGGATACTCATTCCCATAGGGGGAGGGCTGGGATCTAAAGGCCCCCTTATTAAAGGGGCTTCTAGATTCCAAAAGCCCCTCTGCCTGCAGACCCCCACAACCACAGCCCAGGGTTGTAGGGAAGAGGCCCTTGTCCCCATCAACTAGACAAGGTGCTTTGGGGTGACCTTCCCCCTGCTATGGTTCAGGTGGGGGGGGGCACAATTTTTTTTGTCTGCATTTCATTTTTTTACATTCTTATCTCATCATTCTCACAACTCATCGGTTGTTAAGGACGCGGTGGCCCGCTTCCTGACCCGCTTCTTAGCAACCCGCTATATACAGTATTTTTAAAGGGAAAAAACACAAAACGCATTACAATGCAACACATGCATTTCTGGTGCGACTCCATTTAAGTCTATTGCATGCAAAACGCAATCTGCTGCGAAAAAAAGTCCCTGACCCCTTCTAAAAATGCACTGACTGAAAAACGCATATAGATGTGCATGTTTACCATAGGAAACCATGTTAAATAGACTGTAGTGTGTTTCTGAAAAATGCAAAATGCACTAAAAAATGCATAGGTGTGAACGTAGGGTGAGAGAGCACTAACAGACACACAGGTAAGGTGACTAAAGCTCTCTACGACCCTACATGTATACATCTACAGTTGTGTCATTCCTTGAAGTTCCATTTGTGTAAAATTTACTTTTAGAACTATACTACTTCAAGAAGCCACTTGAAACAAAAAAAATATATATATTTTTAGGGTTTATCCTTCTTAAGAATATATGGGACAAGCTATATTAAGTTGATGTGCATTGCAGAGCTTTTTGAAGGGCTATTTTTGTATTTACTTAAATGTTAAATTATGGGTCCCTGCATCTACAGTATAATGCAGAATGCATCATTTTTAAAAACACATTTTCCCACAAATCATTTTGGAAAAAAAACATTTCTGACATGCATGCATTTTACTTACTGTGGGAAGGATCCTTTTTTGCTGAATACTGTACATAAAGGTTCGTTTTTTTACTATTTTCTTAAAATTGTTACAATTTTTTTAATACTATGTCCATTTTCTGTATTATAAGAAGCATTGAGCTTATTGCTGCCTATAAGTCATTAGCAGTTACAGCAGGTATTAGTTCAGCAGAAAATACATTAGAGACTCAGAGGCCACATATCCAGTGTTCCTTGTCCTAACATACAAGCCTGGGACATTACTTGTCTGTAAGTGACCATACCGCTTGTTAGCAGGATTCTGGATGGTTTGGGGAGCCATGTCTTCTGCTGGTGTTGGTTCACTGTGAGCAGCCTTCTACTAGGAAATTCTAGAGCACTTTATGCTTCCCTCTGCTGACCAGCTTTATGGAGATGCTGATTAGATTTCCCAGCAGGACTTGGCACCTGCCCACACTGCCAAAAGTTTCAATACCTGGTTTAATGATCATGGTATCACTGTGCTTAATTGGCCAACAAACTCGCCTGACCTAAACCCCATAGAGAATAAGTGGGATATTGTCATGAGGAAGATCAGAGGCACCAGACCCGACAATGCAGATGAGCTGAAAGCTATCCACTATCAAAGCAATCTGGGTTTCCATAACACCGCAGCAGTGCCACATGCCTTCATGTCATGCCACATTGATGCAGTAATTCATGCAAATTTAAAAGTATTGAATGAATACCATACTGTACATGGACATACTTTTCAGTAAGTCAACATTTCTGTATTAAAATTCCTTTTTTTTATTGGTCTTATGTAATATTCTAATTTTCTGAGATACTGAATTTTGGGTTTTTACTAGCTGTAAGCCATAATCATCAAAATTAAAAGAAAGAAATGCTTGACATATATCACTCTGCATGTAACGCATCTATAAAAAAATTTAATTTTTTTTTTTAATTGAATTACTGAAATAAATAAACTTTTTGATGATATTCTAATTTTATGAGATGCACCTGTACATGAAAATACACATATTCGCCACAATGCTGTGAATAAAAAAGTTAGAGGAATTTTCATGTGTGCGTATGCCCAAATATGCTCATGTGCTATACAGCCCATCTTTGTGTTTTGTTTATTTATTTTTTTACTAGGAATATCTTATTTTCATATTGGAGTTCCCTGGGCAAGTACTTTTGCTATCCGTGTAGTGAATAAACTAGGTATAATGTGCAAATTTCACAATATCACATATAAATAATAAGAAGTGATGCATCAGAATTCATAAAAAATTCATAAAAAATCAATACATAAAAATAAAGTCCATATTCAAGTTCATATTCAAGTCCATGAAAAAAAAGCGCAGATCTAGTGCTTCTGTGCTTTATCTGTGCTTTATCTGAGCTACAGATGACGCTGTGATTGACAGCGAAACATGTCTAGCAATTGGCCGAGCGGACTGCCACATCACATCCGGCCGATGGAGCGCACGCTGCGGGAGCAGCGAACCACCGTGCCGTATCTTATATGCTCAGTTACCTATTATGTTTGTGAGTATCATTCTTGTTTGCTCTAATAAAATTTGTTAAAACGGTCTTCACTATGGATGGTTCTTTTTTACATGAGGGAACTCTGGATTAACAAGCACCATCAAGGATCTTACTATCGGCATTACAGATTCCTATGCAAAGAGTGTGATCACCATTACATGCCTTTTACCAAGCGCATTGTGGTAAGTAGAAAACCACAAGGGGGACATCCCCATTTAAGCACAGATAAAGCACAGAAGCACTAGATCTGCACTTTTTTCATGGACTTGAATATGAACTTTATTTTTATGTATTGATTTTTTATGAATTTTTTATGAATTCTGATGCATCACTTATTTATATGTGATATTGTGAAATTTGCACATTATACCTAGTTTATTACCTTCATTACCTAGTTTATTCACTACACGGATGGTTGAAGCAGCGCTGCAACACTGAGTTTACATGATTTAAAGAGCACTAGCACTTTATTTGCAGCAAGCAGCTTACGATTGCACAGGCACTTTTGATACACCCATAAACCAGATCTAAGTTTTAGCACATTTTTTTTATTACGTAATTTATTCACCATAAGCGCAAGGTTTTTTATTCTTACACAAGTACTTTTGCTAGCTTGAAATTTAAAAATTTGCCAGTAGTCACCTAACAAAGCTAGAAATATAAAAAAAAATAGTTACCTGCAAGAGATTAATGGTGGCTAAGCAAACGATTGTTTAACAAATGACATAAGTTGCTCCCTATGAAGTACGATACACAATAGCATGTGATAGCAATTAATCTTGCATGATGCAATGCCCCATTTGTGTGCGAATGATTGCTGCAAGATGTTACTAAGTGGTACTTGTGTAGTTTACTTAGTAAATAGGGTGCCATTTGTTTATCAGTCATTTGCTACACATAGCCATTATTCACAGGCAATTTTAGTAGCTGAGCTGCAAAATATGTCCTGTAAAGGCAAAGCCTATTCAGGTAACTGTCAGCAAGCTGTTTAGCAAGAGAATCGCCCATGTAGCCCAATGGCTGACTGCAAAAGACACCCCTAGCTGTTTTCAGGGGAAACGCTTACTGGCTTTATTAGGTTTTCGGTGGCAAAAGCTTTTGTTTCCCTGACATAAGACTTGTGTCTGCACAGAGTATAGATGTAAACACAAGAGATAAAACCATGCATATTTATGCATTGGATGATAAAAAAAAACTATCATTCCACAGCTAGATCACGACCATGTATGCTCCCCATTTGCTAGACATAACCAATTGACCCACAATAAATCTAGTAAGCTTACATTTTATTGTTCCCGTCACTTTATGCACCAGCAAGGTAAGGAATATAACGATAACAATGAAGAGATTTAGTGACACATGATATTATCTCCTTGTTACCACCTTGTTGACTTGAAAAACATTGCAATTCTTGCTTCACATCTCACCTTTCACATGTCATTAAACCCACACCCTTCCTGTGACATTGTAAATTTGCCTGACTTTTTCGGATTACCAATACAGAGGGGAAAAATAAAGGCTTATAATTTATTTCCCAGCTGCCATTGCAAATAAAAGGTTTGCTTCTTTACAGGACTGGCAGGTTCTATTCGCAAATAATGAAAGCAATGCGCACCATTCAAAACATTGTTGGAAAGAAATTCTCGGTGACCTTGTTTTGACATTCAGCATGTCGTTTGCAATTATTTTAAATACATAGCAGTAGAACAATATTACATATTAATAGTTTTCTGGAGAATCAGCCCTTGGTATAGCATGTTCTGCTTGGCATACTAACAACTTAAACCCACAAAATATTGCATTTATGTACTGCCTGAGGAACAAAAGTTGAGATAATTAATGTGATTTCTGGTAAATAGATTCTATATCTCAGTTTAATGTGCATGACACAACTATTTTCCTTTAAAGTAGAACAAATAACAGCTTTTCTTTCACTTGTTCACCTAGTAGATTGCATAGTAACAAGTTCATTAAACTCCACTCAAATTTGATATTTACTATGTTTGGAACTGCAGCTATAGTTTATTATTATTTTAAATTATAGCATCATGTTTTCAGTCTATTTTATTTTATTTTTTGAAAATGTATATGATTTCAAAATTTTTTTTTATTTCTGTTTTTACTGATTTTACAATTTTTCTTTTAAAATATTGAATTCAAGGTAAAGCATGTTATCTAAAGGGACAGCATAGCAGAAGTTTTCTGTCTTTTGACTCGCTTTGTCTGTGTGTACACAGGGCCGCTGATAGGGGGGGACCACCAGTCCTTTTATAGGGGGCCAGGCAAACAGGGGGGCCCCAACAGCACGGGTAATCAGTGCAGTCGGGCAGAGGGTCAATTACAGAAGGATGACCTTTGCGGGCCCTCTGCAGCACCTGAAAGCAATCTTCTCCCCCATCTGCCAGCTTTCAGCTGCTGCAGGGAAAGATAAGGGCACAGAGCATCGTTCCTGTAATTACTTCTCTGACACTGATCACCCTTTCCCTGTTGTGCCTGCTTCTGCTCCCCCCTCCGAGTCTTTCACTGTGCTTCCCCCTCTCCCATGTGCCCCCCTTTCACTGTGCCGCCCCCCACCCCCCACAGCGCTGCAGGCTGCCCTGTTCTGTAGAAAAATAACAAATTGTAAAAAAAAAAAAAAAAATGAAAATTAAATGATGTTATGAATCATTTAAAAAAATGTTAATTAAAATTGTAAAACATTTTAATATTTTTAAAAATGTTTTTATTTTTTTTAATGTAAAAAAAAATTACAAAACAATTAAAAAGGGTTAATTCACAGAGGTTCTATACTATGTTTGTGTCTGCTAATAATGATTTACTGTATTTTTAGTGAAAATATTGTATTGATATATTCGGAGGAGGGGGGGGGGGCCCTGTCAGGTAAGCTGTACAGGGCCCCATGATTTCTAATAGCAGCCCTGTGTGTACACACTAATCTGTGTGTATACATTTCAGCTTCAGCTATTGAGACCTATTAATGTTTTTTTGTTTCAACAGAACAGTTAAGCAGAATATGGAAAGAAAACATCAAAATAATGATATGCAATAGGGCAAGTAGCTAAAGGGTTATCACTTCTGCCTAGCAGCACTAGGGTCAAAGGTTTGTATTCCAACCATGGTACTACCTAAATAGAGTTTCCATGTTCTTCCTGTGCCTGTGTCGATTTCCCCCCTGCAATGAGGTACTGAGGTTATTTGGCTTCTATATACATTGGACTTAGTACGTGTATGTATGAATGCGAGTAAGGGACTATCATGAATCTGCAGCATTGTTTCATGCCCTGACTGTCTGCTTACCTCCCTGGTCAATGTATCAGCTTTAGGGACCATGCTTTCACACCTTTGTGCTTAAGTAATCTTCTCTCAGCATGGCTGCACCCTAGCCTCTAACAGGAAACACTATATTAACCCCCGCAACAATTGTGTGAAGGATACCCTGAGTGTTTCTTGCTGTGTGCTCTACGTCTGATCTCTGTGTACTGACTTTGGCTTGTTCACCTGACCATCCCTGTCTGCTTGTTGCCCTGACCTTGGGCTTGTCCTCCTGATCATCCCTGTCTGCTTATTGCCCCGGCCTTTGTCATTTTCTCCTGACTATCCCTTGTGGTCCTGTGCTGCTTCTTCCTCATCATCCACCAGAGCTAGCCATACGCGTGAGCTGGGAGACCCTGGGGGGGGGGGGGGCGCGACCTGGAGTCAGATGCAGCCAAGTTCATCCTCACCATCACACCATCAGAGGTTCTGGTGAAAAGCTACTGGCTCTTAGACTCTGCACTCAGGAAAATCTTATGCTCTAGCTCCTTGTCCAAGACTGTGACTGTGACCCTGTGTAGCTGCTGATATATGTAAATCGCTGCAACAATTTACAACACTATACAGGCGGTCCCCGGGTTACAAACATCCGACTTACAATCCACTCCTACTTACAAATGGAGGGAGGCAACAGGAAGTGTGGAGAAATCTAGCCTTAGGAAGGGAAATTCACTCCTTTAACCACTTTAGCCCTGGAGGATTTGGCTGCTCAATGACCAGGCCCTTTCTTTTGGTGGTATTTGATCACCTGTGCGATTTTTTTTTTTGCGCTATAAACAAAAAAAGAGAAACAATTTTGAAAAAAAAACAATATTTTTCACATTTTTTATATGAAATTTAAAAAAAAATTAAAAATCTAATTTTTTTTTAACATTTTAGGCCAATTTGTTTTCTACTACATATTTTTGGTAAAAAAATCACAATAAGCGTATTTTGATTGGTTTGCGCAAAAGTTATTGCGTTTACTATGGGAAAGATTTATGTCATTTTTATTGTTTTTTTTAATTTTTTACTAATAATGGTGGCGATCTTGATTTCTTTTGCGGGACTGCGACATTGCGGCGGACAGATCGGACTCCTAACTGACATTTTAGTCACTTTTGTGGGTATTGGTGACATTACTACAGTAATCAGTGCTAAAAATATTCACTGTTACTGTAATTGTCACGGTTCTCGCCTTGGCTTTAAGACAGTCAGGCGTGGTCGCCGTTAAGTACCTAACATGGGATTTGAACCTGTGTACTTTGACATTCTGTCCTGTTAACCTGCCTCTGAGTCACACTTCAGCTCATATGGATCCAGTCTTGTTAATCTGGTATTCCCTTCAGCACTAGGGGGCTGGACTTCACCTGAGTGTGCTCTTGTCTCTCATTGACCACCTGAAGCTAATTGCTCAATTAAGCAAGCTATAAAACACTGTCTCTCACTGAGAGCATTGTCAGTTCATTGCTGATCCTTCCTTGTGCCTGTGTTGCTGATCTATGTTCCAGACCTTGTTCCTGTTGACAGACATTGTTCCTGTTTCCCAAGCGTGTGTTCCAGACTGACTCCGGCTTCCATCCTTACCTTGTTGTTCCTGTGATCCTTATCCGGACTCCTGTCTTCCAGTGACTTCTGTTATTCCTGGACTTCCCTTTCCATTGCATTCCTGCCGGTCCTGCCTATTGGAGCATTGTCCCTGCCAAGCCCCCGTGCACAAATTCACAGGCCAGGTGGCTTTCTTACCTGGTCACCTTGGACTGTGGATATCTGCAAGGGTGAGCGTACATCTCTGCGTTACAGACTCCGACAAAGGTAAGCCTCGTGACAGTAATATTGACACTGGCAGGGAAGGGGTTAACATTACTGGTGATCAGTGGGTAAATGTATCCCTAGGGGCATGATTCTAACTGTGGAGGGGCATGGCTTGTGAAATAATCACAGAGACATGCGATCCTTTATAGCAGGATCACATAGCCTCTGTGATCACTTCAGTGAGAATGACAGACGGATGTGTTTACATCAGCCATCTGTCCTTCTCGCTCTGCTGCGGGAGATCACGAGTGGCTTGCGCTGGCTTCCCAGGTAACCAGCGGGGGTGGGAGCGCACCGCCGCCGGCGCACGCTCGCCCCCTACAGTCTACTGAGCGAGCGACGTAGGACTACGTCGCTTTGCCCAGCAATGACTGAGTGCCGCAGTAAATGTACGGTGGGCGGGGCTGAAGCGGTTAAGAGTTCTTATGGGAAAAAAGTGTCTCCACTGAAGCTTTATCACTAATCCTTGTTTCCACAACAACTCAAAGTTTCAAAATCTAGTTGTCATAGGGACAAAAAGTGAGGTGAAATCATGTGAACAGGGGTACAAACAGCAAAACAAATGGTACAGGGGTGTTAACCCTTCCCTATGCTATCCAAAAAACTTAAAAATGATTCTTTTGGCTGGAGCTAAACTTAAAAAATATACCTTTTCCAACTTACTAACAAATTCGACTTAAGAACAAACCTACAGTCCCTATTGTGTTTGTTACCCGGGGACCACCTGTATATGCCTGCATTCAGTATATTTACCTGTAATAAACTAACTGACCTTTTTTACATTTTTTATTTTTGATCTAAAGATACACAGATTATATAACTTTCCTACTGCATGCGTACTTGCACATTTTCTTTGCAAGCACCTCATTGGTTTCTAAATCTAAATAAAATGTCATTTTCAGTCCACTGCAGTATGATGCAATCTCATTGTTGAATATATCTCTGTCCTTTTTTCCCAAACATTTGGATATGCCCACTGCTTGCATTAGATTGAAATCCCACTGATAACAACAAAACATGGCTCTCTTCTTGGGCCACAATTGCATTGGCTCAAAGTTTTCTGTAGTAATGGTTATTTTTGCAACCTGTCTCATTGCAACCTGTAAACTGCCAAGAAAGGGATTTGGACAGAGGCAGGCAGACTTTTTAAGCAAAGTTGCCACATTGTTGGAGGGCTGTAACCATTTGAAGAAAAATATGCCCTGGCATTGATGGGGGTAAAAAAATGTTCCAGTATCAGTGAAGTGGAAGTGTAAAAAATAACCACAGAGGTGATAAAATACCACCAAAAAAAGCTCTATTTGTGGAGAAAAAAAAAAAAAAAAGACAACTATTTATTTTTTTTGGGGGGGGGGGGGGTACAGTGTTGCACGAGTGCGCAATTGTCAGTGAAAATAATGCAGTGCCGTATCACATTTTTTTTAAGATTTATGGATAGATTCAGTTTACAGAAAAAAATCAATTTTGACTAGAAAGTGAATATAGTCTGGTAGGTCTGCTCCCTTAACCAGTAACTTGACTGTAAGGAATCTAATCTATTTTTTTGATAAATCGGGTCCTCATGTAAGCTGAATCAGGTTCCTAGGCTTACTTTGCCCTATTTGCCTCAGGTCTAGATCTTATGGTTGATATAACTAAGTGTCACAGCGGCACACTAAGATATACTTTGTATCTAGGTTTTGATGTATGTCTCCTCTGTATGTTAGTGGCTCATATCTGGGTGATATTTTATAAAGCACTGTAAATAGGCCAGTGAAGCAAGGTGACTCCTAGACAATTATTCTGCTATTTTTATTTTTTTTTGTAAAGCTGTAACTTAAACTTGCAATATACCCAAGCATTACGTTTGTGATTCTTGCTTTAAGCTGGCATTAGCCTATATATCCTCACTACAGTCATTTGGGACCTCTAAAGATCTGTAATCTTAAAAACAAAATATGATACAGGTTCAAGTGATGAGCGCAATGAATCTCCTTTCCTCCCTCTTTCACATTATCCTATTTTATTTTATTTTATTTTTATGTTTATTTTTGCCCATTCCTCTTCCTGTTATTAATAAACATTGATAAGCACTCTTTAATAGGAAACTATATGACCTCAATTCACTTTTTAAAGTGACCCTGTTACTACAGGGTCAGAACTAAAATAATAAGTAAATGTAAACGCTATGTACCTACCTTTTCAGAAGGCCTGTATCTACCAGAACCATTTTTCAGGTTTTGCACACATTTTAAAATTCACATTTTAGGCCTGAAAATTAGTTAATATACTTTTTATTTTCCACGTGCCCCCATTCACATAGCATAACCTGCTAAAAAATTAAAATCGCAGCTTAAATTTTTTAGGTTTTCTCTTTTAAAGCATCCAGCAAGGAAAAAAAAATCTTAGGCAGTTGCCATTGTTTAGGAGGGCCTGGGCAGCTGTCTTTGCTTTAATTAACCCTGCCTGTAATGTGCAGGCAGATGTAATGAAATGTATCTAGATCTAAACACTGTCCTAACAAAGGATTAAAGATGTAGAAGCTGGATTTCTTGCAATGTATGCTAATGAGGACAGACCTGGGACAGTCTTGCTCCATTGTTCAAAAAACCTTGGAGTCAGCCATGACACCTCATTCTGAGAAGCATCTTAAAGATAAGCAATAAGAAATAAAAAAAATAGGCATGCTGTGTGAATAGGAACACATATCAAACATTTAGGGACATTTTCTCAAATTAGAATGGAAAAGTGGAAATGCGTTTTAACCACTTTACCACCGGAGGATTTTGCTGTCTTACGTCTGGGCCACTTTTTGAGATTCGGCGCTGTGCGACTTTAACTGACAATTGCGCGGTCGTGCGACGCTGTACCCAAACGAAATTTACGTCCTTTTTTTCCCACAAACAGAGCTTTCTTTTGGTGGTATTTTATCACCTGTGCGATTTTTACTTTTTGCGCTATAAACAAAAAAAGAGCGTTTATTTTGAAAAAATAACAATATTTTTAACATTTTTTTATATGAAATCCCCCCCCCCCCCCAAAAATGTAAAAATCTAATTTTTAAAAAATTTTTGGCCAATTTGTTTTCTGCTACCTATGTTTGGTAAAATCACAATAAGCGTATTTTGGTTGGTTTGCACAAAAGTTATTGCGTTTACTAACAAAGGGAAAGATTTCTGTCATTTTTGGTGTTTTTTTTTTTAACGCGTAATGGCGGCTATCTGCGATTTTTTTTTTTTTTTTTTTTTTTTTGTTCAGTGGGACTGCGACATTGCGGCGGACAGATCGGATCCTTGACTGACATTTTTGACACTTTTGGGGGTACCAGTGACATTACTGCAGTATATATGCACTGTTACTGTAAAAATGACACTGGCAGGGAAGGGTTTAATATTATTGGAGAGGGAGGGGTTAATGTATGCCTGGTGCTTACTAACGTGTGGGGGGGGGGGGAGGTGACTGAGTGACACAAGGACAGATCGCATGTTCAGCTATGCTGAACACTGCAATCTGTCACTCCTTGTCACTTAGGAGATCCGCCCGCTCTGTTTACACCGCCGCTCCTCCCCTGGCCCGACTCCCGCTGTGACTGAAAACAGCGGGAGCGAGCCTCCGGTGGCGTGCGCGCGCCGCCAAGAGCGGGGAATGTCTGGTGACGTAGACCTACGTCACCAGACGATAGCGAGCCACTGTGCCGCAGTAGCAGAACAGTGAGCAGTGGGGAAGTGGTTAAAGTTCCTTGCATCTGTGGTCCTGTTCCCTATCCTGGGTGATCCTAACTTTTTACAGACTCACTTCATCTCCTTGTTTTGTTGTCTGACAGCGCCCATGCGCTGTCAGACCTTGTACCTCTTCCTCACTCTGTCCAAAATTAAAGAAATAAATGTGACTAGAGTTGGTTTTTAAAAAAATATATATCTTTTTTTGTTTGCTTAGCATTATTTAGATGTAAAATTATTCTGTTCCTTTGTTGCACAAATCACACATGTTAATGATATTCCAAAAAGATTGCAATACATAATCATTTCAAATCAAAATTTCAAGTGTATTTCAATATCTTCAACATTATAAATAAAAAAAACTCTAATGCCTCTCTGGGAAATGCAGTCCTTGGCTTACAATAAGATGTAACTGGAACCCGGGTTTGTTAATAAGTGGAAGCTACTGGTAATTTCTGCAGCAGTGTTTGATTCATGTTTATGGAAGCAAAACATTTTTAAGCATCCCTCTAATCAGCAGCTGTTCCATTAACCTTTCTCTGAACCAAGAGGCCACCTACTGTTAATATAGCTTGGGGTGTTTAATGCCTTTTTTGCTGTTGCAGGCCAGCATTGCCTCTAGTGATGTCATGTTATTCCTCTAGAGTATTAGTTCATTTGATCCCTGGGACAAGTAAACAAATTACTGAATTTATATAATTGACACTCTTACATACTGAGTACAGTGTGAAATGAGTCATATAGATAAGTGTGACTCATATTTAAAACAAACCAGAATTGTAGGTACAGTATGCAAAGAGCTGCATACATTGTTGAGACTTTAAATAAATGCCTATGATAATAAATTAAAAATATATATTAGAATCTAAATAAAGTAAATGCTAAATCAGAGCAAGCTGAATCATAAACATGCCCCATTGGGTATTGAAATGTGAGTACCTCTCATTGTCATCTTCATTGTAAGGTGAGATTTGGGGAAGGGCCAAAGTGTCAGCTTAAAATGTTAATACTTGTATATTATTTTACAAGCTACCTGGGATGCGGAGGGAGTTTTCTCTTTCAAAATTTCAGAGCACCCACTCACTAGTGGTTTACACAAAGTCACTGGAGGTTCCATGAGAGATTGTGATAATTTGCTGCACCCATTTGTGTAGAAAAGTGTTCCACTTAATGCATACATAGGTCTGGTGGCATTACTCAGCAGAACTAGTAGTTCAAGACCAGTGTAGAATCTATTCTCCTTATTCAGGTAGGTAACAGGTAACACTCGTTATCTTTTAAACTATCTATAGTGGCATTCTTCCTACTGAACACCAATGTAACAGGATTTTCTTCTAATTGACCACCAATGTAATGGTGCCCGGTTTCACTTACTATTATAGTAAAGAACATTCTTCCCGCTGATTGTCAACATTAAAGGCATTCATTCTCCCACCACCAAATGTAAGGGAGCACTACAAGGACCAGTAATTAGAGAAGTTACCATTTATGTTTCTTTACAAGTTACCAGGGGCGTAACTACAGGGGAAGCAATTGCAACCGGGCCCCATGCTCCAGGGGGCCTGTGTGGCTCCCCTGTATACCTGGATAGGAGGGACGTCAGGGGCAGCATGTAGGGAAATCACTGTCCTCCTTTTTCCTCCTGTAGTTGCAGGAGGAAAATGGAGGAGATTGGTTTCTCTGTCTGCTGCTCCCGTCACTCCTCCTATCCAGTTCACTTGTGTTTTGCTGTCTCTGGGCCCCTGTGTGCTCCCCGTGCTCCCTCCCCTCTCCTGCTGGCTGCTGCAGGGGATGTGTCACAGTAGAGAACCAGGAAGGGGTCAGTAAATATGTAATTTACCAGCTCCTTCCTTTTCTGAATGGACAGAGTCATAGTCAGTCACATTGTAAAAAAAATAAAATAAAATGATAAAAAAATAATACAATTAAAATACCAAAAAATAAAAACTGCTGACACCAGTGGGTGAACTTCCAGGATCGCAAAGGTCACACTTGCGACCGGGCCCTGGCATTCCACCACCATGGGGAGGCCCCAAGATGGCAGGAAGTGGGCCCACTGCAGAACTAGTGAAAGGGTCCCAGGATCAGTGGGAAGAGCCCCAGGCTTGAAGGGAAGGGCCCCAGCCAGGGGTCCGGGGGGCCCTTCATGGTTTCTTGCACCGGGGCCCTGAAGGTTCTAGTTACGCCTCTGCAAGTTACTGTTTATGTTTCTTTACTCACCATTGCTATGATTATTTTTTGTTGTTTAATGATTGTTATTGAAAATCATTTTGTCACATAGAGAAAGAAATCATTTTTATGAAGAGGTTCTCTAATGGTGGTAAAACAAAGATCAGTTTTTTTTATTCGGCCAGCAGATTGAACGGAAAAAAAAATGGACCCGATTCCCCCATCCACACATTTGATGTGGATGTGGGAATCCACCCCGCTGTGTCATTATGTTCTAACGACAGGGAGACTCCCCCACCATCAAAATATACAGATCAGCACTGCAGCCTATAGCTTGCAGTACTGATCAAGGGAAAATATACTGAAAGGGTGGTTTAAAAGAAATCGATTAGTAGGTCCACTTCTGTTCAACCACAGTGGCCACACATAGATCAAAATTTAGTCAGTCCCTGCTGAACTGGCCGAATTGCAAGCCATGAATGGCCAGCTTAAGAGGTTAAAATGGTTTCAAGCGTTTCTCCACAGTAAAAATATCAAAAAATCATAAACGCTGTTTACGAAGGAGGCTGTTCTAAGCTTCAGTTGGTGCATGTTTTCTGACTCCAAGCCTGATTTAGGTTTTAGCAAACACAAGTTTACTTTAAACAGCTGGTAGACTACTATTGATTCTTGTTTCTTTTAGATAAGTTCTAAAAACTATCTAACGATCTGCTGTTAAAAAATAGTTTAAAAGTTGGAAATGGCAAAATATAGACTAGTAAGACCGGATTCTGTTGTTAGTAAATTATGCTAAAGGATCCAGAGGGATGAAATAACATAACAAAGACTTATATTGGGTTTATGAAAAGACAGACAGACTTTTAACAGACCCGGGCCTGTTCCCTCTCAAGGGCATAAGCAATGCCTCTTTTCCCATTCGCTCTCCCATTTAAAGTAGTTGAGTTGCAGTTAGTTACAGTGACTTTCCGAAGTGTTAGCATTTCTTTGTTGGCCTCGGCAACACCCGTGGGAGGGCAGACTGGGCAGCATTTAGAGGTGTGGGGTTTGCTGATCTCCACCTTACAAAATCAACCAAGTCCTTTCTTCCATCTGCTGTCCACTCTGCCATCCTGAACAGCACAATAAAAGGCATAAGAAATACATTTTTGGAGTTGCATTGGAAGAAATAAAAAAATAATGTATATGCAAAAATACAGAACAGAAGGGAAAAGAAAATGTCAGCTAGATAATACAAAGGCTTATTGTAAAAATTAATAGTCAAACAGTTAAAATTTTGGTGTATAGGGCGACTGTCAGGGAAGATGCATACATGTGCACAGGCGCATGGTTCCTGAAAGCCCTGTTTGTGGCCATGCGCATGGGGATGTGCACATTGGTGCCAGGTAGGCTATTTCAACTGCTTTAGTGCCTTGTGTCAGTGTCTTTGGTCTATTTCATTCCTGAAGCATCTGTGCATCTGTTGCTGTATTGCTCACCCATTCCCAACCCGAACTGCTACTGACTTTTCATGAACTCTGCTGCACTGACCCTTGGCTCATCCCTGGGCTACACTTCTGCCTTATCCTTCTGTTCATCTGCTTTGTTATTACTGAACTCAGTCTGACTTCTAACTAACCTTCTGCCTGCCGCCTGTGTCTGATTTCCCTGCTAGTTGCTGACTTTGACTGTCTGACCTTGCCTTGCATCCTCCTCCTGCACCAGATCCAGCTGTAGCTGTGCCTGTCATCATTTTCTGCTCTTCTGCCAGCGTAATACCAGCCAGCTGCTCCTGCGCATCCAGACGCACACCAGCACTCTTTAGTAGAAGTCTTATCAGGCACTCCTGCCGCTCTGTGGTCCGGCGTTCCCTGTTACACTACCAGAGCTCCTGAACCAGAGCTGTAAGAGAGGCCTTCCTCTACACTCAGGCCCCATCATCAGGTACATTACAGTGACATGTGACACTGTTCCTTTCAGTCTTTACATTGAGAGCCTGGTTGATTAATAATATACTGTTGTTATTATTATTATTAACCACTTTACCACCGGAGGATTTTGCTGTCTTCCGTCCAGGCCACTTTTTGCGATTCGGCACTGTGCGACTTCAACTGACAATTGCGCGGTCGTGCGACGCCGTACCCAAACAAAATTTACGTCCTTTTTTTCCCACAAACAGAGCTTTCTTTTGGTGGTATTTGATCACCTGTGCGATTTTTACTTTTTGCGCTATAAACAAAAAAAGAGCGTTTATTTTGAAAAAATAACAATATTTTTAACATTTTTTTATATGAAATTCCCCCCAAAAAAGATGTAAAAACCAATTTTTAAAAAACATTTTGGCCAATTTGTTTTCTGCTACCTATGTTTGGTAAAAAAAATCACAATAAGCGTATTTTTATTGGTTTGCGCAAAAGTTATTGCGTTTACTAACAAAGGGAAAGATTTCTGTCATTTTTGGTGTTTTTTTTTTTAACGAGTAATGGCGGCGATCTGCGATTTTTTTTTTTTTTTTTTTTTTTTTTTTTTTTTGCGGAACTGCGACAGAATGGACCCTTGACTGACATTTTTGACACTTTTGGGGGTACCAGTGACATTACTGCAGTAATCAGTGCTATATATATGCACTGTTACTGTAAAAATGACACTGTCAGGGAAGGGGTTAATTTTATTGGAGAGGGAGGGGTTAATGTATGCCTGGTGCTTACTGACGTGTAGGGGGGGAGGTGACTGAGTGAGTCATGGACAGATCGGATGTCCAGCTATGCTGAACAGTCTGATCTGTCACTCCGTCACTATGGAGATCCTCCCGCTGTGTTTACACACAGCGGGCGGATCTCCAGACTCGATCCCCGACGATCGGTTAAGAGCAGCGGCGATCGCCGCTGCTCCTCCCCTGGCCCGACTCCCGCTGTGAATGAAAACAGCGGGAGCGAGCCTCCGGCGCGCAAGCGCCGCCCAGAAGGGGGAGTGTCTGACGACGTTAATACTACGTCGTCAGACGATAACGAACCACTCTGCCGCAGTAGTATTACTGTGAGCAGACGTAAAGTGGTTAATAATAATACTATTACTACTATTTCTTAGCAGAAGAGTAAACCCAAAGCTTCCTTGCAACATCATATGATCCATAGGTGTTCTGCATTATGGGTGCTAATACTGTTAGAGCCTAGCCTTTTATGACTTGGAACATGTTCATAGGGACACATGGCCCCAGGAAATACAACTCAGAATCTTTGGTTCACTTAATGTAAATAAATTGTTCACTTTGCAACGGAAGTTGCACTTTGAAAGGAAATTTGCCTCAGAGCTTAAGCTGGCCATGCCTGGTTTAAAATTTGACCAGTTCAGCAGAGACCAGGCAAATTTTAATCCACGTATAGTCAGGGAGGTTGTACCGATCAATTTCACTGTAAACGGCTTGTTGAATTTTGCCTGCTCAATACTGTTGGCTATAGAATGCAATGCTGATGAGTGTATTCTGACAGAGGCGAACCAGGGAGGATTTCCCCATCTACTTCAAGTGTGTGGATGGCAGAACCAAGTTTTATTTCATTCAACCTGCTAGTTGAATGAAGTAAAAAACTGTCTAATCTATGGGCCACTTTGGTGAATGTGTTGAAACTTTTGTTTGCCAGAAATGCTGTTTTTTTTTCCTTGCATACAATTGGGTAGTATTTGCAAAGTTAAACTTACCCATATTAACTAAGCTCTGAGGCAAATTCCCTTGCAAGGAGCAACTTCTCTTTCAAAGTGAACAGCCTATTTGCCTCTATTAAATCAAACCCAGGGTGTTCCAGGCCCAGCTGTTTACATGTAGGCAAGTGCTTACTGTTGGGGTACACATTGCCTCATGTTACTGGTTTGCACCGTGTTGTAATAAAATCTATGTTAGTGAGTTTTTGTGTAATAAACTGCCCAGGGAGTTAGGAAGGGGTTAAGTCTGCTCACTGCTGGGTGCTCTTAGCTCTGCTCCCTTCTGGAGGGCTATAAATACCAGGGCATGCAGCCTCTAAGATTTCCTTCCACATGAGACTAGAGGAGAATGAATGCTGCACCATGTGAAGGTGTACTGAGCATGTGGTCTTCCTTTTTGGGTACCTAGTTGGGATGCTAGAAGTTGGCTGTGGACTATTATGAAGGGACTTTTCTTATCTAGATGGTGTGAATTGGGCAGCTTAAGCTAGGATGAACTAAACCTATGTATGGAAGGATCTTTAGAGACTGTGCCATGTTAGTTAGTTTAGTTAGTTTTTTGAGGTTCCTACAAAGGGGTGCATGCAAGGTGAAGAAACAGGGCTTGTACAAGCAGGGGATGAAGAGGAGATGCAAGAGTCACCATGGAAGTGTTAATTATGGTGTGGAGTTGTCAGGAGATGCAGCCAAGTGACAAGCCAGCGGAGGGTTACATGGGACGGTAATCCTGGTAGTGGGTGGGTTGGTGAGCCTGACCATATCACGGCACAGAGAACCTATGGAGGTTTGCAAAATAGAGAGAGGGAGAGAGAAGTGGATCCAAACATTATGTTAAGGCTCATTAGCAACATAGGTCTATGCTGTGTTAATGGTAGGATTCTCGCATTGTCACTGGGAATGAGGTGACACTCATGGCTGTGCTTTTGGAACTGTGCAAGGCAAAATGCTTGCTTCTTAGTTGGGGTGCTGCCTTAATGCTGATTGTTGCATGACAATGGCTCCCATGCTTGTGTCTTGGGCATTAGTGAGTGCATTTACAAGGGTCCCCTTTTGAGCATTTTAGCCCTGCCCACAGACAGGTGGCATGTTTTTATGATGTATGCTTCATTAATGGGTAAATACATTTCTTAGTTTTGATCTGCTTCAATATGTATAAATATAACCAAGGTCAGTATCAAAATGTATCACTTAAACATTGTTTTGCAAGGACTATTCAGCAGACAAGGAAACATACATGCAAGCATGCATACATAAGGAGGAGAAAATATTGTTACCTGGGGGGGGGGGCAAACTTCCCTAAATGTATTACTATGTCTTACTAACTGGTAATCCCCTGTTCAATAAAAGTTCTCTTAGAGGACATTAAAACACCTTCATTAGACAGTCACAAAAAAAAAAGTGAAAAGTTTCAGAGAGGCATATCTTGCGGTGTCTGCTGTCAGATAAAACTTTTTTATATCAACTGACTTTTAATTCAGAAGTTTTCATATAAAAAAACAAACAATTACAGGTTTTTCTATCCATAATACTCGTGTACAGAAATACTAAATTGTGAATAGTGGTATAATACTATTCAGTTGCCATTAATCACTGTCTAACCAATATACATTTCATAAAAAGAAAATTGGGAAGTCTGCTAAGCTTGGTTAGGTAATGACATAATAGCATAAGATATAGCTGAACCAAAATGTTCTATATGATTTTAAGGAGAAATGCAGGGTGGTACAGTTGGCGATAATCCCCCATTACCAGAGGATAGCCACAGAAACCAATGTTTACTAAACTTTTTGGGAAATTCCAAATTCTGGTAGGTCAATTCTTCCCTTAAAAGATTGCTTGTTGCCAATGATGGAGGAGTAGAAGACAACCATTTCTGATTTACTAACTTACAGCTAAAAAGAGTGGTCATACAACCAATGTTTTAAGGTTAAAAATCTGTCTGGAGCAATACTCAGCAGAGCTTTTTTTGGGGTCCATATATTAGAAAGAGAACATAGACTGGTAATTGTCTAAACAATGGACGTCCAGTACCTAAAAAAACGTGTGGCACCTCCAGAGCATATGAATCAAAGTGCTGTTATCCATATACTTAGGGCATTTAGGGGATGCAATCCTACACCATGAAAATAATTTTTGCAGGGTATAGTAGGTCCTATGAATTATGAACAATTGTGTTATGAACAATTGTGTTAGCATTTGAGGGCAAGATGAGAAAACAATGGGAACAGTTTCCAGAGCTTCAGTCCACTAATTCTTGTCAATGGGCCCTAAATCTTGTCTCCAACTCTAACCACAGCATAAATTAATCTTAGAACTAGATTCAACCAGTAATACAGAATAAAGATCACCTACCTCCTTTTAGCCAGAGTTTCAGAAGTAATTGTAAGGGAGCAATGGTAAATTAAAGTGGTTCTTTGGCCTGTACCAGTAAGGCGTGCCAAAGTTGAAAATATTAAAAAAAAACAATGCTTGGGTAGGTAAAGTGATAGTAACCACACAGTGGTTCCCTGCCACTGATCATTATAACAATTTGTATAACGATCAATACCAGTGAACCTCTGCAAAAAAAGCATGCACAAACTTTTTTTGCTGTGCAGAGGTCACATGAACTTCCCCTGCTCATTTCATGCAAGCATGGAAAGACCTGTGGGAAAAGCCTCTAGCAAGCCGATCTGACCATGTCTGATGTGTGACCCTGTGTCCACACAGCAGTGGCGTCGGGATGGGGGCTGACCGGGGCTATAGCCCAGAGTAGGCCCCCAAAAAGCCCCGGGTCTCATATTGCTTATTTAAAATGATTAGCCTTGAGTCCCAAGGCCTGGGGTTGGTCGGGAACTCGGGGCTAAATACCTCAGCACTGTAACATCTATCCAGCATCCAGTGATTGGTGGGCAAACTGGGGGTGGCCACAATGAGAGTGATTGGAGCTGACAAAATAAAGCACTGATGTTGGGGAGGGCGGGGCCGATATGTGGGGCTCTGCCCCTTTGCCCTATTTATAGACAAACAGCCTCTGGCCGGGGAGAAGGGGGCAGGACCAATTCTAACTACTGTATGTGCATCCGCAGCGGTGTATAATAAACCTGAATTATACACCACTGTGGATGCACATACAGTAGTTACAATTGGTCCCGCCCCCTGCTACCTTCCTCCCTGGCCAGCAATGTATACATGCCGCCGATGCCAGCTGGAACAAAGGGGCAGAGCCCCGCATATTGACCATGCCTGACATCAGTGCTTCAATTTAAATGCTCCAATCACTCTCACTGCGGCAACCCCTGGCTTGCCCACCAATCCCTGGCTGTGTTTGATAGATGTTACACTGCTGCATGTTCTGCTATAGGCTGCACTCATTTATGTTCCATCTGATGCTGCCATTGTTCCCTCAGCTCCTGTATACTGCTAATCAAGATTTTAAGATAAGTGTGCCATGCTTAACTAATTGGTGTCTTTGCAATTTAACTAATTCTTGAACCTTGCACCCCGTACAACGCACTCCTGAACCATGCACCCCGTACAATGCACTCCTGAACCTTGCACCCCATACAACGCACTCCTGAACCTTGCACCCCATACAACGCATTCCTGAACCTTGCACCCCGTACAACGCACTCCTGAACCTTGCACCCTGTACCCCATTTCTGAACCTTGCACCCTGTACACCGCATTCCTAAACCTTGCACTCTGTACAACTCATTCCCGAACCTTGCACCCTGTACAATGCATTCCTGAACCTTGCACTTTGTACAATGCACTCCTGAACCCTGCATCCCGTAGAACGCATTCCTGAACCTTGCACCCCATACAACGCACTCCTGAACCTTGCACCCTGTACCCCATTTCTGAACCTTGCACCCTGTACACCGCATTCCTAAACCTTGCACTCTGTACAACTCACTCCCGAACCTTGCACCCTGTACAATGCATTCCTGAACCTTGCACTTTGTACAATGCACTCCTGAACCCTGCATTCCGTACAACGCACTCTTGAACCATGCACCCTGTACAACGCACTCTTGAACCATGCACCCTGTACAACGTATCCCTGAACCTTGCACTCTGTACAGCACATTCCTGAACCTTGCACTCTGTATGTAACGCATTCCTGAACCTTGCACTCTGTAAAACTCTGGGGGGGGGCTCTTTAATGTAAAAGGGGTCCAGAGGTGTGTCTGGGGGGCTCTGCAAAGCAAAGGAGGTCTAGAGGTGTGGAGAGGCTGTGTAATGCTAAAGAGGTCCAGAGGTGTGGGGGTGGCTGTGTTATGTAAAGGGGTCCAGAGGTGTGTGTGGGGGGCTGTGTAATGCACAAGGGGTCCAGAGGTGTGGAGGGGCCCTGTGTATTGTAAAGGGGTCCAGAGGTGTGGGGGGGCTGTGTAATGTAAAGATGTCCAGAGATGTCGCCCCATCAAAATGCTCTAATTGGTGTTACACTCGCCTTTAATTCAGCATCGGGAAAAGCTCCCTGGCGCTGATCCTAAAGCCTGCTTCTGATGTCGGAAAGGGGTGTCGTGGGATCATATTTACCTTTGAGTTCAAACCCCTGGTCTTTTCCCTAGCTAACAACACCCCTGCCACACAGTGATGATTCTCTTCCAAAAAAAAAAAGAATGACACCAATGACACAGGTAATATCTCTACTAAACAGCAGGATGAACCAAGTTTATCTTTCTTTACAATGCTGAAAGTTGTTATGTATTCAATATACTATTTAATGCAAATATATTTTTATACATTAGAGTTTAATGATATTTTAAATTGCTCCAACAAGGATTAAAAAGAGAGCAGTATATTGTATGAAAATAATCAAAAATAATCAGTGAAGAAAAATGATTCCTGCTTTTTTCCAGTTATCTAACACATCCAAAGACAAAGAAAGTATGTTCAGTGATTAATCAGGTAGTTTTCCATGCTTTATGTATAAATATATATGTAGGTTATCATATTTAGATAGTCAGCAAATAAAAGGGAAATGAGGGAGTCTTGTAGAAAAGAGGGAAGATACAGTCACCGCATTGGCTTCTGTAGATTTAGGGTGTATCCTGTAAATTGTTACAACTGAGAAACTAGAAAATAGAGCCCGGCATTAGGTTCTGCTACCATCCATTGGGAGTTACAAAACATCTAATCTGATTCTAGGTCTCTCTCTGTTTCCAGATGAGATCTCTAAAAAGGGAGTCTAGTCTTTTAAACACCCACAGGGGTATCCATATTAGAGAGTTATAAAAAATAAAAAGCAATTGGAACATCTAAATAATTTTTACTAGATTTGCCTGTCCCACAAAGGATGAGGGTAACTTGCACCAGATTTTGAAGTTCTTTTTTCTGCCTAGCTTTCTGCGGTATATTGTCACGCTCTTTATAATTTATCAGCTTCAAAAGAAAAGACCAGGGGGAAGCTCCTCTAGGTGGTGGTCAAGAGCCAACATTGTGTGCACTTTCCAAAGAAAAAAGTGGGGTAAAATGAATACCCCAAAATATGTCCTTAAACCAGTCCTCAAAAATGTCCCCTGGAGATTTCCCTTCTGTATACTCTGGCAGACCCACAGTGAGCTAAACTATTTTTTCAACGTCTATTTTCCAGCCCAAAAATATTGAGAGATTTTCTGTGTCACAGCTTTGGTAGATTGCTGCATGGGGATAAAAGCATCCTCCATAGTAATGATCCTGTTTTCCACCTCAGTAACTCTCTTCCTAAAGTTCTTAATATCTAATAGAAGTTCATTCTCTTTTATGCCATTGAGGCCAAGAGTAGGAGAGGTAAGAAATGTATAACATGTATTCACTAAAGTCTGTCAGATTAGGTTCAGAGGCATGTTCATCATTAGGATCAGAGTGACTGTCACTACTCAACATGTCAGCTTGTGATTCTTGTAAGGCAGCCTCTGCAGCAGGGATCTGCAGGACAGTCCCCTGAAGATAGTAACCTCCAGCTGGTAGGGAGGATTTGTCCACTGTGTTTTTGATTAGTGCACATGCAAATCTACTAGATGTACTGCTGTATCCCTCGTCTCTAAAGGCCTAAAACAAGCACCATCTGTGACTGAGGGATAGGTGACTGCTGTGTCATCCTTATTGCACTTTTTTATGGCCAGGGAGGCTGGAATATACCCTTAGAACACTCTGGATTACCTCAGGAGCACTGTTGTCCCTTAGAATGGGTTGCCACTACTGCTGTGTGCCAGTACAAGATGGAGAAGATGTTAGGAGAAAGCCACTGCAGATGTGTCTGCTCACATTCTTATCCAAGCCACACTCTCTCAGACAACATTTTTACTTAGAAAAAACACTTTTCCTGAGGACAGTGGGAGTAGTTTGCTGAAACTGGGGCAATACAAAATCTGGAAAAACTGTGTTTGGCAACCAATCAGCTTTCTAACGTCAGCTTGTTCTCCTACGATTTGAAAATGAAGGTAGAAGCGGATAGGTTGCCCTGTGCAGCTGCTCAGGATTCTGTCTGCTCCAGTCTTAGTAAATCCTTAGTGTATACTGTAGACTGTCACTTACTACCTCATTTTCAGAAAATGCTAGTTGCTTTTCTGTCATGCCAACCCAGTGACAAAACATATATGATAAAGGCTGTCAAAAGCATTAAAGCATTAACACATTTGTTTTTGTTTTTCTTAGACACCCTGCATGATGCAGTTACAGGATTGAGAGAAATCATATATTATGGTTTGAAGATTTTTCCAATAAATTATTACTGCAACTGCTTAAAAAATGTTAGCAGGAGCTCAGCTTTATTTTTTTGTCTTATGCGGAACCTAAAGTTAAGGATACTTACCTTTTCTCAAGAGATCTAAAGCTTGCAAGGTCTTTCGTGGTCGTCTTTTCCCCAGCTTCTTCTGGGTTCTGGTTCTTTGCCAAATTGATTAGCCAGGGCTTGATGATGTCACTCCTGTGCATGCTTGCATTTACATTGAATGTCTCTTCTGCAAAGAACTTGCATGTTCACATTTTTTTCAACATTTAGTTCTACTGTTAAGCAGAATGTCATCCAAAAATATTAAGATTAACATAGTCTATTAAAGATAAAATGTAAAAATATTTTTTTCTGCAATATTCACCTTCAACCCAGTGATTTCCCCAGCAGTACTTTTGTCTGCCTCTAGATGTCCTCAATCGTATGGCCAGAAAAATGGAGACCACTTACTTTAATCTGAGATCATCTTGTACCTGCCCCGTCTTGTTAATGGACAGTGAAGAAAGAAGTACAGTGATGAGCTTATCCCTGTGTCACTCTGCACTTTTGTATCAGCATGCTTCTTGCCTGCACATGAACTAATTTGCTCTTTTTACTACTACTTCCTCCCACACTCCAGCACTGCTGTATACGAACTACAACAGGCCAATAATACGTCAAATTTGGTTACTTACGCTGCTTGAATTTAAAAGCATATATTTAATAATGTATTCATGATTAGGGTTGAGCGAACCCGGACTGTATTGTTCGGGATCGTACCGGACTTTTGGGTGTTCAGTACCCAGGCACGGACCCGAACATTTCACTGTATGTTCGGGATACAGTCCGTTGTTCGGTAATTTATTTAATGTTTTGTCACGGTTTCAACAGCTGCAAGACAGCCAATCAGCAAGCGTTTAACTAGTGTGCCCTTAGAAGCCATCACAGCCATGCCTACTAATGTCATGGCTGTGATTGGCCAGTGCAGCATGTGACCCAGCCTCTATATATGCTGGAGTCACGTATTGCCGCACGTCACTCTGCTCTAACTACTGTAGGGAGAGGTTCCTGCTGAGGGAGAGATAGGAGATTATTGTAGGGGCAGGCGGGAGATTGCTTTCAGGGAAAGAATAGGAAGAATCTTCTTTAATCAGACAGCGATCTACAATGATTTTATTGTGTGGGGGTGCAGTGCACAATCTTTTTGCCCTGACCTGAGCCCAGTGAGAAGGAGGGAGAAAAAAAAAAACATTTATCAGTCTATTAGGTGGACGGCATGCGGCGTGTAGTGGCCATGTAATGCAAGCTCAGTGCATATGTGTCTGCTTAATCTGGATTAAAAAAAAAAAAAACGTTTTTTCCTTCATATTTTACTGTGACTTACAGCGTTTAGACACTGCAGTTCTAATCTGCTATTCAACAAGCACCAATTTAAGGGGACAATTATTTTTCAGTTTTTCATTCATACATTACTGTGACACTGTCATACAGCGTTTAGACACTGCAGTTCTAATCTGCTATTCAAAAAGCACTGATTTAACCACTTGCCGACCGCCGCAAGTACATCTACTGCGGCGGTCAGCCCCTCACAGGCTAAGTGACGTATGGGTACGTCACTAGCCTGTGAGGCTCTGGGGAGCGAGCGCGCCGCCGGAGGTGCGCTCCCGCTCGGTCACGGACCCCCGTGTGCCCGGCAGATCCGATGTCCACCGGGCACTCAGGATCGTCCGTGACAGCGGGAGAAAGGCAGGCGGCTGATGTAAACAAGCCGCCTGTCATTCTCCCCTGTGTAAGAACAGTGATCATACGGTTCTACTATGTAGGACCGTTGATCACTGTTCCTACACCTCAAGCCACAGCCAATCACAGTAAGAATCACGCCCCTAGGGACACACACCACCCCTCCCTCTCAAAAAAAGTTAACCCCTTCACTACCAGTGTCATTTTACAGTAACAGTGCATATGTATAGCACTGATTACTGTAGTAATGTCACTGGTAACCCCAAAAGTGTCAAAAATGTCAGTCAAGGGTCCGATCTGTCCGCTGCAATGTCGCAGTCCCGCAAAAAAAATCGCAGATCGCCGCCATTACGCATTTAAAAAAAACAACAAAAATGACAAAAATCTTTCCCTTAGTTAGTAACTTTTGCGCAAACCAATCAAAATACGCTTTTTGCGATTTTTTTTTTTTTTTTTTTTTTTTTTTTTTTTTTTTTTTTTACCAAAAATATGTAGCATAAAATAAATTGGCCTAAAATGTTAAAAAATTTTGATTTCTACATTTTTTTCATATAAAAAAATGTGAAAAATATTGTTATTTTTGCAAAATTGACACTCTTTTTTTGTTTATAGCGCATGATCAAAAAATCGCACAGGTGATCAAATACCACCAAAAGAAAGCTCTGTTTGTGGGAAAAAAAGGACATCAAATTAGTTTAGGTACAGCGTTGCACGACCGCGCAATTGTTCGTTAAAGTCACGCAGTGCCGAATCGCAAAATACCCCCTGGTCAGGAAGGGGGTAAAATCTTCCGGGGCTTAAGTGGTTAAGGGGACAATTATTTTTCAGTTTTTCATTCATACTTTACTGTGACACTGTCATATAGCGTTTAGACACTGCAGTTCTAATCTGCTATTCAAAAAGCCCTGATTTAAGGGGACAATTATTTTTCAGTTTTTCATTCATACTTTACTGTGACACTGTCATACAGCGTTTAGACACTGCAGTTCTAATCTGCTATTCAAAAAGCAACAATTAAAGGGAAAAGTAAAAAAATTTCATTCATACGTTACTGTGAGATACACCCGTTGGATACTGTTGTTCTATTCCACTTTTCAATAAAAACCCATTTAGGGAAAAAACATTAAATTGCAGCCTAGTCTGCATATGTTACTGTGAGATACACCCGTTGGATACTGTTGTTCTATTCCACTTTTCAATAAAAACCCATTTAGGGGAAGATCCTAAATTAGAGAAATATGAGGATAAGGGATGTATTCTGGGTCGTGGTGCTGCTGGTGGAGCTCCTGTTGCAAGGAGAGGACTTGGCCGATCTGTGCCAGCTACACACACAAGTGAAACACCTTCCTCAGGTGTGGGTAGGCAACAGAACCTGCAGCAGTATTTGGCAGGTCCTAATGCGCCTCTACAAATGTTGAGGCCAGAACAGGTACAGGCGATAATAGATTGGGTTGCTGACAGTGCCTCCAGTTCCTTCACATTGTCTCCCACCCAGTCTTCTGCTGAAAGGTCAGAGTTGGCACCTGCAGCCAATGTCCATCAATCTATCACCTCACCCCCTTGGAAATCAGCCAAGCAGTCTGAGCCCCAAGTCATGCACCAGTCTCTTCTTCTTTTTGATGACTCTGTTAGCATGATTTCCCAGGGCCATCCACCTAGCCCTGCCCCAGAAGTGGAAGAGATTGAGTGCACCGATGCCCAACCACTTATGTCTCAAGATGAGTACATGGGAGGACCATCGCAGCACGTCTCGGATGATGACAAAACACAGGTGCCAACTCTGGAGACCCACAAGGAGGGCAGGGGTGAAGACTGGGTGGAAGATGATGTGGAGGAGGATGAGGTCCTCGACCCCACATGGAATGAACATCATGCAGGTGACCTGAGTAGTTTGGAGGAAGAGGCGGTGGTCACACAGAGCCACCAGCGCAGCAGAAGAGGGAGTAGGGTGCAAAAGCAGAGCGGCCGTGCCCTAGACACTATGCCTGCTACTTCCCAATGCAGCAAGGGACGAGCACATCAAAGCCAGCTCAAAGGAGTTCCCTAGCATGGCAATTCTTTAGACAATGTGATGATGACAGGACACGAGTGGTTTGCATGCTGTGCAATCAGAGCCTGAAGCAAGGCATAAACCTTCTCAACCTGAGCACAACCTGCATGACCAGGCATCTAAGTGCAAAGCACGAGCTGCAGTGGAGTAGACTTCTCCTGCTTCCTCTTCTGCTGCAGTCTCAGCCTCTTCATCCACCTCTGTAGTGACAGTGGCACCTGCCACCCCGCAAACAGAGGATCTGCCAGCAACACCACCACCTGGGTCACCAACAACCATCCCCACAATGTCCCATGGAAGCGTTCAGCTTTCTATCTCCCAAACAAAGGAACGGAAGAGGAAGTACCCCCCTACCCACCCCCGATCCCTGGTCCTGAATGCCAGCATTTCAAAATTCCTGGCCTTTGAAATGCTGTTATTCCGTCTGGTGGAGACGCAGTGTTATAAAAGCCTTATGGCGGTGGCTCTCCCATGGTACATTGTGCCCAGCCGCCACTACTGTTCCAGGCAAGCCATCCCTTCCCTGCACAACCAAGTGAGTGACAAAATCAGGTGTGCTGTGCACTGCGCAACGCCATCTGTGGCAAGGTCCACCTAACTATGGATACGTGGACCAGTACCTAACAGTAACTAACAGCACACTGGGTAAATGCAGTGGTGGCTGGGCCTGAGATGGATAGCAGTTTGGGGCATGTCCTTCCACCACCGAGGATTGCAGGGCACTTCAGTTTGCCTCCTGTTCCTAACTCCTCCTACTCCGCTTCCTCATCCTCTATCGCCTCTTCATCCAGTCAGCGTAACACCTTCACCACCAACTTCAGCACAGCCAGGGGCAAACAACAGAAGGCAGTTTTAAAACTTGCCTGTTTGGGGGAAAAAACCCCACACCGCGCAGGAGTTGTGGAGGGGCATTGAACAGCAGACCGATGAGTGGTTGCTGCCAGTGAGCCTCAAGCTCGGCCTGGTGGTGTGCGATAATGGGCGAAATCTCATAGCAGCTCTGGGCCTAGCCGGTTTGACACACCTCCCTTGCCTGGCGCATGTCGATATATCAGAGCTGCTGCAGAAAGTGCGGGCCGTCTGTGCGCACTTTCGGCGTTCTCACCCTGCTGCAGCTCGCCTGTCAACACTGCCGCGTAACTTCGGCCTTCCCGCTCACCGCTTCATATGTGACGTGCCCACAAGGTGGAACTCCACCTTGCACATGCTGGCCAGACTGTGCGAGCAGCAGCAGGCCATAGTGGAGTTTCAGCTGCAGCACGCATGTATGAGTCACTGCGGAACAGCACCACTTCACCACCAATAACTGGGCCTACATGCGAGACCTGTGATGCCTTGTTGCGCTGTTTCGAGTACTCCACCAACATGGCCAGTGCCGATGACGCTGCTCTCAGCCTAACTATCCCACTTCTATGCCTTCTTGAAAAAACGTTTGGGGCGATGATGGAAGCGGATGTGCACAGGATGAGGAGGAGGAGGAGGAGGAAGAGGTATCATTTCCAAGGCTTTCAGGGCAGTCATTCACAAGTGGCTCTGAGGGTGGGTTCCTGCACCCACAAACACCAGGTACACAATTGTCCAGCAGGGGCACAGTTCTGGAGGATGACGAGGATGAGGAGGAGGAGATGGAGGAGGAGATGGAACCATGTTCACAGCAGGGTGGCACCCAGGCCAGTTCATGGCCATCACTGGTGCGTGGCTGGGGGGATACAGAGGACACAGAGGATACACCTCCCACAGAGGACAGCTTTTCGTTGCCTCTGGGCAGCCTGGCACACATGAGCGATTACATGCTGCAGTGTCTCCGCAACGACCACCGAGTTTTTCACATTGTAACTTATGCTGATTACTGAGTGGCCACGTGCTTGATCCCTGTTACAAGGGCAACATACCGTCCTTAATTCCCTCACTGAAGCGTGATCGGAAGATGCGCAAGTACAAGCGCACGCTGGTAGACACGCTGCTGGTGGCATTCCCACCTGACAGCAGGGGCACAGTGAAAGCACAAGGCCAAGGCAGAGGAGGAGGAAGAGGTCGCCAACGCAGCCAGGGAACCGCCAGCACCTCAGAAGGCAGGGTTAGCATGGCCGAAATGTGGAAAAGATTTGTCAGCACGCCACAACAAGCAGCTGCACCACCAGCTGATATGGAACGTCTTAGCAGGAGGCAGCATTTCACTAACATGGTGGAGCAGTATGTGTGCATACGCCTAGACCTACTGAATGACGGATCTGCCCCCTTCAACTTCTGGGTCTCCAAGTTGGGCACATGGCCTGAGCTTGCCCTTTACGCCTTGGAGGTGCTGGCCTGCCCTGCAGCCAGTGTATTATCTGAACGGTATTTAGCATGGTTGGGGGCGTTATCACAGACAAGCGCAATGCCAATGTGGACAGAGCCAATGTGGACAAGCTCACGTCCATTCAAATGAACCATTGACTTCAATGGGGTTCGGGATCGGGGTAAAGTTCGGGCTAAGTCCGGGTCACGAGCCTGGACTTTTTTTCACGTTTGCCCGAACCTGCCGAACCCGGACATCCAGATGTTCGCTCAACTCTATTCATGATTACAAAGCTGCATTAATGTGTGTCTTTTATATCTGCCTTCAGCTTGAACCACTTCAATACAGGGCACTTTTCCCCCTTCCCGTCCAAGTCTATTTTTAGCTTTTAACGCTGTTGCATTTTGAATGAAAAGTGCGCGGTCATGCAACACTGTACCTAAACCAAATTTATGTCATTTTTTTCCCCACAAATAGAGCTTTCTTTTGGTGGTATTTGATCACTGCAAGGTTTTTTTCTTTTTTGCTAAACAAATAAAAAATGACCGAAAAGTTTGAAAAAAAAAAAGGTTTTTTTTGTTTGTTATAACATTTTGTAAATAGATATGTTTTTCCTGCACTGATGAGCACTGATGAGCCCGCACTGACAGGCACTGATGAGGAGGCACTGATGAGGAGGCACTGATGAGGAGGCACTGATGAGGAGGCACTGATGAGGAGGCACTGATGAGGAGGCACTGATGAGGAGGCACTGATGAGGAGGCACTGATGAGGAGGCACTGATGAGGAGGCACTGATGAGGAGGCACTGATGAGGAGGCACTGATGGGGTGGCAATGATGGGGTGGCACTGATGGGGTGGCACTAATATACGACACTGATAGACGGCACTGATATGTGGCACTGATCGGTAGCACTGATATGCAGCACTGGTGGGCACTGATAGGTGGCACTGATAGGCAGCATTGATGGGCACTGATAGGCGACACTGATGGGCACTGATGGGCACTGATAGGTGGCATTGATGGGCACTGATCGGTGGCACTGATGAACACTGATGGGCAGCACTGATGGGCACTGATAGGCAGTACTGGTGGGCAATAATAGGCACTGGTGGGAAGCACTGATAGATGGCAATGATGGACACTGGTATGCAGCACTGATGGGGAGGGCACTGGCTGGCATTACTGATGGGGAGGGCACTGGTGGGCTGATTACCATCCCTGGTGGCAATGGTGGGCATCCCTGGGGTCATGGGTGGGCATCCCTGGGGTCATGGGTGGGCATCCCTGGTGGCTCTAGCACCCCCCAAGGGTCTGCACTGGTAATCAATGCTCTGATTTCCAGTGCAGACCCCCCGTCTGCTATCCTCTACTCGTAAGGAGGAGAGGAGAGATTGGCGCAAACAGATGGTCAGAACTGCATACAGTATCTATGCATAGAGCAAGGTATGGCAAGGTGGGCTTCGGTACACAAAGTCCGGTGTGGCTTGCTAAACACTTCGATGGCTGCCTCCAGTGAAGGGTGAAGTAACCCTGTATGACCCAAAACAAGAAGAGAGAAGACCGGGCGCCGATCTAAGTGTAGCAATAAAACATTTTATTAGCAATAGCAAGAGTACTACTCACAGGAGTACGGTAAAAACAGGCATCTCAATGATGGTGGGTATGTAGAGTTCGTCCAGGGGGTCCTCCCAAGGTCCTGTTGGAGCTGGTGCTGCGAGGGATAAGCTGCGGTCTCCTGGTGCGGGACGCGCTGATCGCTCTGTGATGATCCGGCAGCGTGAGTCCGTAGGATGGAGGGCCGTGGTGTCACTTCCTGGTCGACACTTCCTGTGTGCTTGAACGGCGACGCGTTGCGGAGCCGGCCTGAAGAAGGAGCGCATGCTCCGCAACGCGTCGCCGTTCAAGCACACAGAGTCTTTAATACTTTTTTCAGGTATGCATTGTTATTGACAACTGTGTCTCATTTGTTGTCTTGCGTTGTCACCGGCTCACATGCTCTCCTAGTAAGGACTCCAAGTGACTGTGCCAACAGGCATGGTCCACTATTAACACTATCAGGAAATTGGTCTAGAGCAATGATATGCAGCTGATGATGGAGTGAGTATATGTACATATAAAGCATCTGAAAGAGTTCAGAAAATGAAATGCAAAAAAATGGAAAAAAAAAGGTGAAAGCAGAACTTTATGGGAAAAAGGGCAGTTTTTATGATACAGTGCTTTAGCTAACTAAATGTCATCCAGTTAGGGTTTACATCTACTAGACATTAACTGACATTTATGAGGTCAGAAATTATTTTTTTCTACTGTAAGTCATTTGACAAAGGATTATTTTCTCTGAATTTAAAAGTATATTTTTATGTGAATTTGACACTGGTCATAAACACATGACTTTTAAACCCCACATAGCTATGTAGCTAAATACATTAAAGGTCAGCAATGAGTTCAGGAACCATATAAAGGCACAAGACCAGATGCATGTAAAGTGTTATTATCCCAGTCTGAGTATTCCAAATCGACTTTTCTTACAACCTTATTAGATGCAGTGAGTTTCTGGAGGTGTTATACATAATAATATTTCAGCATTTGTAGTTCTGCTGTTTTCTGTGTTTAACCTTTGGTAGCTGAATTTGTTTCTCTACAGCTACTAAGCAAACCTGTATATAGCAACTATGACCTTAGTGACAGAAGTTGATAGAAAAAGGCATTAACAGGGGAATATTAGGTTAAAAATTTTGAAAAAAGGTATGGCTAACCTTAAAACAGTGGGTATCGCTAGAACAGACAGCTTCCTCTACACCATTGGAGGTACTCCTCTGGTCCCCCAAACTACATAAATACCCTACTATAGGGACAACCTGGAAAGCGTACCATATAGCTTTTGACTCCATCAGAAAAGCTCCATTTTCTTTGCCCTTGCTCCCTTCACCCCGGGTAAGCAAGATACCCATTTTATTATCAAACAGGGCATTCTCCTCATTAGTAGGGATGATCGAACGGTTCGGGTCGACCATCGGTTCGGCCCGAACATTGGGTATTCGAGGTTCGGCCGAATTTAGAACTTTTTGCCCAAAAAGTTCGGAATTCGGCAACCAGAACCGCCCAAAATGCAATGCTTCAGGAAATGGGCTTTAAAAGCCCGTGATTGGACCAGAACCATTAGCAAAAGCCAATTGAGGGGGCAGGAAAATGCTAGGAATGTGATTGGAGTGATTAGGGGGTCCCTAGACCAATCATTAGTGAATACGCCCCCCAGTATATAAGATCGCCCCCGCCATATTCCTAGCATTGTTATACTGGACATGGAAGAGAGTGGAAGCTGTTCTGTTAATTTCACTTTAAAAGTGTCATTTAGCTATTTATTAGTGTGAGGAAAGGGATATCTAGTGTAGTTAGAGTGCTCCTTTACACTTAAGTTAGCTTCAAAAATTTAGTTTCTGTAGGGAAAGTATGAAGTGTCAGGGGACCGTAGTGTAGTGTAGGGTTAACTGGCAGTGACTGCTATGGCAGGGTGACAAAACCCTTCCATAGCAGGGTGACCGCTATAGAGAAATGATCATTTCTCTGAATTGCTTCGGCACACCCACAAGGCTTCTCACCAGCCAAGCATTTTTTATGCTGCAGGGGCTGCCACTGCCAGTGCTTTTTTGAGGACATGTTTGATGTCAGACATGACATCTGAACATGTGTATAGGGGATATATATACACATATATGTCTGTATATACCCCTAGCCATATATAGGTGTGATAGTAGCAGAAATATATGCTTGCGCTAATGAAATCATTTACAGGAAAATATTTCTGCTACTATCACACCTATATATGTCTAGGTGTGTATATAAATATATGTATGTGTGTATATATACCACTATACACAAGTTCAGATGTTTTGCCTGCCTCAAAAGAACCCAAAAAAATGCCAAAAAAAACGCTAGCATCGAAAAAAAAATGCCCAGGTGTGTTTTTGGGGGGTTTTGGAGGCAGGCAAAACATCTGAACTTGTGTATAGTGGTGTATATACACACATACATATATTTATATACACACCTAGACATATATAGGTGTGATAGTAGCAGAAATATATGCTTGCGCTAATGAAATCATTTACAGTAATATATTTCTGCTACTATCACACCTATATATGGCTAGGTGTCTATATACATATAATTATGTGTGTATATATACCACTATACACAAGTTTAGATGTTTTGCCTGCCTCAAAAGAACCCCAAAAAATGCCAAAAAACGCTAGCATCAAAAAAAAAAATGCCCAGGTTTGTTTTTGCTGGCATTTTTTGGGGGGTTTTGGAGGCAGGCAAAACATCTGGACTTGTGCACAGTACCACTATACACAAGTTCAGATGTTTTTCCTGACTGCAAAGAACCCCAAAAAATGCCTGCTTTGAAACCGGCAAGGTGTGAAAACCGAGGAGAGAAGCTAACCCCCTGAGCTGAAAGTTTTCTAATACAAACAATCCTTTTTTTTCTGGTTCTGGACATGCTACAGAGCTGAAACTTCACAGGTACACCTTTTAGACCCCCCAGACACAAAATCACACAAAAAAAGTTCTTAAAAATTGTCATTTTTGATAAAAAAGCCAATTATTGAAAAAATGTAAAAAAAAAAGAGATTTTTTGATTTTTACTTTGGATTTCGTATCTGGTGGGTCTAAAAAGTGTACATGTGAAGTTTCAGCTCTATAGCATGTCCAGAACCATAAAAAAAAATATTGTTTGTATTAGAACACTTTCAGCACAGGATGTTGGCTTCGCTGCTGTAAGTAACACCTTGCCGGTTTAAAAGCAGGCATTTTTTTGGGTTCATTGCAGTCAGGAAAAACATCTGAACTTGTGTATAGTGGTACTGTGCACAAGTTCTGATGTTTTGCCTGCCTCCAAAAACCCCCAAAAAATGGCAGCAAAAACACACCTGGGCATTTTTTTTTTGACGCTAGCGTTTTTTTTGGCATTTTTTTGTGTTCTTTTGAGGCAGGCAAAACATCTGAACTTGTGTATAGTGGTGTATATACACACATACATATATTTATATACACACCTAGACATATATAGGTGTGATAGTAGCAGAAATATATGCTTGCGCTAATGAAATCATTTACACTAATATATTTCTGCTACTATCACACCTATATATGGCTAGGTGTGTATAAACATATAAGTATGTGTGTATATATACCACTATAGACAAGTTCAGATGTTTTGCCTGCCTCAAAAGAACCCCAAAAAATGCCAAAAAAAACGCTAGCGTCAAAAAAAAATGCCCAGGTGTGTTTTTGCTGGCATTTTTTGGGGGTTTTTGGAGGCAGGCAAAACATCTGAACTTGTGCACAGTACCACTATACACAAGTTCAGATGTTTTTCCTGACTGCAAAGAACCCAAAAAAATGCCTGCTATTAAACCGGCAAGGTGTGACTTACAGCAGCGAAGCCAACATCCTGTGCTGAAAGTGTTCTAATACAAACAATCTTTTTTTTATGGTTCTGGACATGCTACAGAGCTGAAACTTCACATGCACACCCTTTAGACCCCCCAGATACTAAATTCAAAGTCAAAATCAAAAAATCTCTCTCTTTTTTTTTTTTTTTTTTTAATAATTGGCTTTTTTATCAAAAATGACAATTTTTAAGAACTTTTTTTTATGTGATTAATAGTTAATGGGGCATGACCCAGAACCCTGGGCACTTTCTAGGGGCGTTTATTGGGTTTTAGGGCTTAAAAATTGTGTTTTTTGATTACCAAAGTTCGGGTCCCATTGATTTCAATGGGGTTCTGAAATCCGGGCCGAACTTTCGGGAATGTTCGGATGTTCTGGTCGAACCGAACTTTTCAAAAGTTCGATCAGCCTTACTCATTAGGCACCTTACAGTTATTGCAATTCACACACTTTTTTCATTCCCTATTCAGTCCTGAAATATCTTCTCAAAAGTTGACATCATTTGAACAGGAATGCCACTTAATCATTTTGGTTTTCATGACCTATAAATGGCTCCTTGTGGAGGTTTCTCATTTGTTACCACACTATTTAGATCACTGGGAGCAAGATCTGAGGATTACATGCAGTCCCCGGGTTGCAAACATCCGACTTACAAATGTCTCCAACTTACAAATACAGGGAGACAACAGGAAATGAGAGGAAATCTACCCCTAGAAAGGGAAATTCACTCCTGTAATCAGTTCTCATGGGAAAAAGGTGTCTCCACTGAAGCTTTACCACTAGAGTTGAGCGAAAACCTGGATGTCCGGGTTCGGCGGGTTCGGCAGAACTTGAAAAAAAAGTCCAGGTTCGTGACCTGGACTTAACCCGAACTTGACCCCGATCCCGAACCCCATTGAAGTCAATGGTGACCCGAACTTTTGAGTAGTAAAATGGCTCTAAAAAAAAACATGGAAAGGGCTAAAGGGCTGCAAATGGCAGCAAAAGCTTGTTAAGAGCATGGCATGGTAAGGGCTCTGCAAACGAATGTGGATAGGGAAATAACTTAAAGTAACATAAAAAACATAAAAATAAAAAAGAATCATCTTGATCTAGGAGGACGAGGCCCATATGGAGTAGGAGGTTGAGGTGGCGGTGGATGTGGCGGTGTAGGTGGAAGCGGCGGTGGAGGAGAACGAGGTAGCCAAGACTGGTTTTTGTTTTTAATTGTATTACTTTTTAAATTAGGGTACACCCCAAAAGAGTGAGAAAGATCAAAAATACAACAATGGCTGGGTAAGGCCGGTATACGTGTCTATTCTGCACAAGGTACGGACAAGTCCTGTGGGATCCATGCCTGGTTCATTTTAATGAACGTGAGCTTGTCCACATTGGCTCTGGACAGGCGGCTGTGCTTGTCTGTGATAACGCCCCCAGCCATGCTAAATACCCATTCAGATAATACACTGGCTGCAGGGCAGGCCAGCACCTCCAAGGCGTAAAGGGAAAGCTCAGGCCATATGCCCAATTTGGAGACCCAGAAGTTGAAAGGGGCATTCCCCTCATTCAGTACATGTATAGTACATAAGGAACGGTAAGGAACTGTATATGGTATGTGGTAAGGAACTGTGATGGCGGCGGGGGGGCTTTTTCCCCCTTCTGAGTTGAGTTTGGCCCTGGAAAAGGTATGTGTCCCTGGTCGTGGGCAGGGCTCTCCCAAAGCTGTCTAAGTTCTAAGGCCTTCTAGTAGGGACGGGGCTGCACTAGTCTTGCCAGGGACCGGGATTTTGAAAAGCCTGTGGTGTATGTGCCCCTGGAGTGGCAGTCCAGGGGTGCTGTAATTGACGGTGGATGGCAACACTATGAGTATGGCACCAAGGACACTGCACTTCCTACACACGTTTTTCACTCCTGCCTCTAGAGCCGGGCCTTTTGGTCAGGAGTCAGGACCATAGGAATTTTTTATTCCTGGTCGAAGGGCCTGCCATAGTATTGCAACGTGGCACTAACCTTGCACTTCTTCACTATCCCTTTCCCCACTTTTATGTGCTGTTTTTTTTGTGTTTTTTATTGTGGCGGTATACTTTATTTTGCACAGCGTGATTAGTAGGGTGTAGGTCCTTGGGCTTGTCACTGAAAGTCTTGGGAGGGGGTGGATATGGCCTTTTGGTTCGTCCTCTCTCATGGGGTCTCTCTTCGGGAGAGCCCCACCTAGTACTTGGGGTGGTCTGTTTTAGCAGACCTCCTAAAGAAGGTTTCGGCCAGGTTAGCCAGTGAAAGTACCCCAGTCCCTGTCAGGAGCCTTGCGCCCCGGGGGATCAGGGTCAGGGACCATGTGTAAACCCTGTGCACTTTTTGTGTTCACTTTTTTGGTGTGCACTTTTTTATGCACCCACCCTGGTGATATTCTGAGTGTGTTCACACACCACGGGCTTAAAAAAAAAATCAGCTGGTGGCCCTGGTTTTTGTGGCGTGCCGACAAAGCTTTTCCACATTTCATACATGCTAACCCTGCCTCCTGAGGTGCTGGCGGTGCCCTGGCTGCATTAGCGACCTCCTCCTCCCCTGCCTTCGCCTTGTGCTTCCACTGTGCCCCCGCTGTCAGGTGGGAATGCCACCAGCATCGCTTCTAGACCTTTTGGCCAAGATCAAGTGTGGTATCTGTTATCAGTTAAATCAGTAATCAGTAAAACTGCCTGCTGTCTTTTACCCCTGGCTGTGCTGAAGTTGGTGGTGAAGGTGTTATGCTGACCGGATGCAGAGGCGGAAGAGGATGAGGGAGCGGAATAGGATTCAGCAAAAGGAGGCAAACTGAAGCACCCTGCAATGCTGGGTGGTGGAAGGAGATGCGCCAAACAAATTTAAAGGGTGTATCTCACAGTAACATAATCAGCAAACGCTGCAAAATTATACATTTTCCCCTAAATGGGTGTTTATTGAATAGCAGATTAGAACAACAGTATGTAAAGGGTGTATCTCACACGTACACATACAGACTAGGCCGCAATTTAATATTTTTTTCCCTAAATGGGTGTTTGTTGAATAGCGGAATAGAACAACAGTATACAAAGGGTGTATCTCACACATACAGATACAGACTAGGCTGCAATTTAATATCTTTCTTTCCCCCAAATGGGTGTTTATTGAATTGCAGACTAGAACAACAGTATCAAAGGGTGTATCTCACACGTACAGATACAGACTAAGCCACAATTTTAATATCTTTCTTTCCCCTAAATGGGTGTTTATTGAATAGCAGAATAGAACAACAGTATCCAAAGGGTGTATCTCACACGTACAGATACAGACTAAGCCGCAATTTAATATCTTTCTTTCCCTTAAATGGGTGTTTATTGAATAGCAGAATAGAACAACAGTATCCAAAGGGTGTATCTCACGTGTACAGCTACAGACTAGGCCGCAATTTAATATTTTTCCCCTAAATGGGTGTTTATTGAATAGCGGCATAGAACAACAGTATACAAAGGGTGTATCTCACAGTAACATATGCAGACTAGGCCGCAATTTAATTTTTTCCCCTAAATGGGTGTTCATTGAATAGCGGAATAGAACAACAGTATCCAAAGGGTGTATCTCACATGTACAGCTACAGACTAGGCCACAATTTAATATTTTTTCCCTAAATGGGTGTTTATTCAATAGCAGCATAGAACAACAGTATCCAAAGGGTGTATCTCACAGTAACGTATGAATGAAACATTTTTATTTTTCCCTTTAATTGGTGATTTTTGAAGAGCAGATTAGAACACAGCAGTGTCTAAAGGCTTTATCTCACAGTAACATATAAAGGAAAAAAATGAAAAAAAAAATTCCTTAAATTGGTGATTTTTGAATAGCAGATTGGAACACATCAATGTCTAACGGCTTTATCTCACAGTAACATATAAAGGAAAAACTGAAAAAAAAATTCCCTTTAAATTGGTGATTTTTGAATAGCAGATTAGAACAGCACTGTGTGTAAAGGCTGTGTGTCACAGTAACATATGAATGAAAAACTGAAAAATAATTATTTTTCCCTTAAATTGGTGATTTTTGAATAGCAGATTAGAACACAGTAGTGTCTAAACGCTGCATGTCACAGTAAAGTATGAATAAAAAACTGAAAAATAATTATTTTTCCCTTAAGTTGGTGGTTTTTGAATAGCACATTAGAACACAGCAGTGTCTAAACGCTGTATGTCACAGTAAAATATGAAGGAAAAATGTTTTTTTTTATTTTAAATCCAGATTAAGCAGACACATATGCACTGAGCTTGCATTAAATGTCCGCTGCACGCCACACGCCGCCTAACAGACTGATAAAAGTTTTTTTTTCTCCCTCCTCCTCACTGGGCTCAGGTCAGGGCAAAAAGATCGTGCACTGCACCCCCACACAATAAAATCAATGTAGATCGCTGTCTGATTAAAGAAAATTCTTCTGTCCTGTGTCCTATTCTTTCCCTGAAAGCAATCTCCAGCCTGACCCTACAATAATCTCCTATCTCTCCCTCAAATAAGCAGCAGCAGTATCCTGTCCCTACAGTAGTTAGAGCAGAGTGACGTGCAGCGCTATGTGACTCCAGCTTACATAGAGGCTGGGTCACGTGCTGCACTGGCCAATCACAGCCATGCCATTAGTAGGCATGGCTGTGATGGCTTCTAAGGGCACACTAGTTAAACGCTTGTTGATTGGCTGCCCTGCAGCTGTTGAAACCGTGCCATTAAACCCGCGCCAAAACATTAAATAAATTACTGAACAACGGACTGTATCCCGAATATACAGTAAAATGTTTGGGTCCGTGTCCGGGTACCGAAAACCCAAAAGTCCGGTACGATCCCGAACAATACAGTCCGTGTTCACTTAACCCTATTTACCACCGATCCTTGTTTCCACAACAATCTAAATTTTTCAAAATCCAGTTGTGAAACAGACAGTGAGGTGAAATCTTCTGAACAGGGGCACAGACAGCAAAACAAATGGTACAGGGGTGTTAACCATTCCCTATGCTATCCAAAAAATGTAAAAAATATTTTTTTGGGCTGAAGCTACACTTAAAAAATGTACTTGTTCCAACTTACAAACAAATTTGACTTAAGAACAAACCTACAGATCCTATCTTGTTTGTAACCTGGAGACTGCCTGTACTCTGTCATCAGCAGGACATGTGAAGATCCTCACCATGCCGTTAAGATCCTTCAAATACCCTCATAAAAGACATAATGCATTAACCCCTTTTTCTAAGGGCCCCTGGACCTCCTTCGTTACTATTTACCATTCTAATATTACACCCCGTGAGCCCTGGACTTTTCCTTTTTTAAGCTCTTAGTGACGCAAAGGGTAAAACAAATACCTGAACACAATTTTGCAACCTGGACATGTGTTAGTAAAACTGTACATAGAATCATAACTACTTTCTGTATCCAAGTGGATTATACCTGGGTTATAGCTTTCACTCCAATTTAATCCCTTCCTATGTGTTGCCTTGTCAAACACATAGGCTTTCCCATTACCAGCTTGTGTCTTCTCCCTCTTTGATCCACCCAGGGCCAGATTAACATAGGGGCTATTGGAGCTGCAGCTCCAGGCCCCTACCTTAATATAGGCCCCGGGTTGGCCATATTCACTGTTACCGCTCTTCTGTCACTTGTAAACTCAGAAGTCTGGCTTCTATGCTCGCTTCCCCAGGCAGCTCCCTCAGAACCTCCCCACACAACACGAAGGCCGGACAAGGAGGGACAGTTGCCGATGCATGGATGTGTTTATGGGCTTCAGAGACAGCATCCCATGTTGAATTAGGCATGCATGGCTGCACCCTTCCTCCTCTGGTTGCATGCCAAGGCACGGCCCTTAAGGCCCTTCAAAATCCTCAGCACCAAGCCCATGATGCTCTTAATCCGGCCCGGGATCCACCAATACGTCCGGACTTGGGGGTCTCCCAGACTGCTCCATTTTTGTGAGACTCCTTCCATCTTGCAGCTCCCCACTGACACAGAGCACACTATTGAATTCTCTGAGGTATGCATTTCCTCCTTCTTTGTATTGTATACTTTTCTAAAGTGTTGTAATAAAATCTTTCTGCTATCTTGTACATTTGAAATTGAATATAAAATTCTCATAAGTATCTTTTTCATTGTATTAGAATATCACTTGTATCTAAGGGGTTCGTAAGTCTCCCAAAGAAGCTATGGTCACATGGCAAAACATGTATTGAGCTGATACCACCACAAGTGTTTGATTGTTTTTATATGATTTTAAATGTTTGGTACATTGTTTAAAGTAAAAAGATTTATGTTTTTTGCATATAAAAAAGTCATGAGTTTTTTCTCCATCAATTTGTTCTATTTATAGTATCAGCACCTCAAAAGTCCCATAAATCCCTATTAGTATTGTATCTACACATAGGGTATGTGTTATTTTTTTTTTTTCACTCTCTGGCAAAGGAACATTTAAAATGCTGGATTATACCATGTTTTTTTTAGGAAAATTGGGCTTTCTTTTGGTGGTAAATTGTAACAGATATCTCCTGATTTTTTTTTTTTCATCAAAGGAAAACTAGCCCATAATAGTAAAAACATTTTTTTTTTAAATTAAGCTGTATATTTCTTGCTATTACTATAATTTATCACCAAAGAACAACCCAAAATAAATTCTCCTGCTCCTGACCATGGCTGCGATACCACATATGTGTATGTTAGTTGTTGTTTGTACCCATAGTAGATCCCAGAAACAATGGTGAACATTTTGCTGCTTTTTTTTTGTCCTACTTAAAACACACTGACACTGATTTAAAAAATCCTACCCAAAATATACCTACCCTGACCTTTGGACCTTGATCTTTGACCCTTACCTTGACCCCCACACTTACCCTGGCACTGATCTAGATCAAACCTTGATCTAGATAATCTTTTCTTTATTTTATAATTTTTTAATTGTAGTTTTTTTTACACACTTGTGTTTATTTTCATCTTCATCTCCTGCAAGGAGAAAGATACTATGTATTTTTCTCTCCATTCAGAAGAGAAAGTAAACACAGGGGCAGACTGCACAATGACTGATCACTGTGATAGCCAATCAGAGGCTAACACAGTGATCAGGCAACCCTGAAAACAAGGAGTCCTGGGTCCTGATCAACGGTATGAGATCCGGGGCTCCTGGTGAGAGCACAAAGACAGGTAGGCCTAAAATGCAGCCTCTTGGATAAAGGCCCACTTCAGTGAAGCCACATATCTGGGTACGGTAGGCGGGAAGGGGTTAACCCAATAATAATTACTGCATGTGTTTTTGTAAAACATTAATTACTTGACATATTTTTCAGATTGTCGTTGTAGTTCGCACTCTGTCACACCTAAACAGATATGGAATGGATTTGTATACTTGTTTCCCTTTCTCTGCTTTTTTATATGAAGAATGTAAAAAAAAAATAAAGAAAATTAAAAGAAAAACCCCTCTGGTCTTAAATTCATTTTTTTCTTTCAGGGCCAATGACTTATTCTTGGCTATGTTGAAAGCTTGGCTTTATTTATTTACCCCCAAGACTATATTCATTATAGTAAACCCTTTTTCCACAGACCTCTGTGTCTTGAACAACACTGCCTTTTTGAAGGTGTCCAAATATGGGACAATAATAGGCCAGTAAAAAAAGGCTGTTTTAAATGTTACCCACTGATAACTGACTGATGTATGAAGCACCAACAACCCCCGAAAAAGTCTTAAATATGCATGTAAAGTATGGCTATATGAGGGCCACCCCAGTGTGCTACGTGTGCCTCACAGCTAGCTGACTCTATGTACTTATTACTGCAAAAAATAAGATGTTCGGTGCAGGTATTAAACATACAAATTCATCAGATCTGGCTGCCAGATTGATGGTTGCAGATCAATGCATCAGCACTTAAAAATATGAAGTCCCAATCTTCCCATTTCTGTGACCTTAACTAACTGTTACATGCTTGCATTATAGAACTGAGTTAAGGTTTCCTCCTAATGTAAAGGTTTGTCTGGCACACAAAAGAGAAGGAATAAGGAAAGCGTAACATTTGATTTTCAGTCCACAGAACTGATGGATTAAGCCATGAAGTAAATTATAAAGAGGTCTTCTTTCCTCGAGTCCATCACAGTGCACGGTGGAGGGGAGTATTGGCAACATGTCTGTTTGCAAAGGGAAACACTGATTCTCAAATAAATGGGATCTCTTGCTGGCTATTGATCAATCTGTCACATTCAATGACTGAGCTGTTCTATAGTAAAAGACAGATGTTACCCAGGCAAAAGAAAAAAAAAGTAAAAACAATCAGATTAGGCACGCTTATTTAATTACACTCCTAGAGTGAACCATAGGTCTAGGCAGAACAAGGAGGCTGTGTAATTCTAGTTTTTTATAGGTCACCACAATTTACTTCTTTCTCATTTCTATACCAACTGATGAGGTTAAGAGTTTTGTTGGGTTTTGCTTCTAGCATACCAAAGCCTAAAAGATTTGTATTTTTTTTTGTATTCTTTTTTCCTAAAGAATAAATGTACTTTTTAAACACTTTTACTATATCCAGAGATACCTATTCATTCTGCTTTAAGAGCTGTCATCACAGACCCAGATAATCACAAACATGCTTTGCTTGCATTCACCTTGTAATGTGTTTTCATAAGAAAGAAGGCACCATTTCATATACAGTCAGGTCCATAAATATTGGGACATCGACACAATTCTAATCTTTTTGGCTCTATACACTACCACAATGGATTTGAAATGAAGCAAACAAAATGTGCTTTAACTGCAAACTTTCAGCTTTAATTTGAGGGTATTTATATCCAAATCAGGTGAAAGGTGTAGGAATTACAACAGTTTGTATATGTGCCTCCCACTTTTTAAGAGACCAAAAGTAATGGGACAATTGGCTGCTCAGCTGTTCCATGGCCAGGTGTGTGTTATTCTCTCATTATCCCATTTACAAGGAGCAGATAAAAAGTCCAGAGTTCATTTAAAGTGTGCTATTTGCATTTGGAATCTGTTGCTGTCAACTCTCAATATGAGATCCAAAGAGCTGTCACTATCAGTGAAGCAAGCCATCATTAGGCTGAAAAAACAAAACAAACCCATCAGAGAGGTAGCAAAAACATTAGGTGTGTTGGATGACCAAAGAATTCTTTCCCTGGTGAAGAAAACACCCTTTACAACAGTTGGTCAGATCAAGAACACTCTCCAGGAGGTAGGTGTATGTGTGTCAAAGTAAACAATCAAGAGAAGACTTCACCAGAGTGAATACAGAGGGTTCACCACAAGATGTAAACAATTGGTGAGCCTCAAAAACAGGAAGGCCAGATTAGAGTTTGCCAAACAACATCTAAAAAAGCCTTCACAGTTCTGGAACAACATCCTATGGACAGATGAGACCAAGATCAACTTGTACCATAGTGATGAGAAGAGTATGGAGAAGGAAAGGAACTGCTCATGATCCAAAGCATACCACCTCATCAGTGAAGCATGGTGGTGGTAGTGTCATGGCGTGGGCATGTATGGCTGCCAATGGAACTGGTTCTCTTGTATTTATTGATGATGTGACTGCTGACAAAAGCAGCAGGATGAATTCTGAAGTTTTTCGGGCATATTAGGTGCTCATATTCAGCCAAATGCTCCAGAACTCATTGGACGGCGCTTCACTTTGCAGACGGACAATGACCCAAAGCATACTGCAAAAGCAACCAAAGAGTTTTTTAAGGGAAAGAAGTAGAATGTTATGCAATGGCCAATCAATCACCTGACCTGAATCCAATTAAGCATGCATTTCACTTGCTGAAGACAAAACTGAAGGGAAAATGCCCCAAGAACAAGCAGGAACTGAAGACAGTTGCAGTAGAGGCCTGGCAGAGCATCACCAGGGATGAAACCCAGCGCCTGGTGATGTCTATGCATTCCAGACTTCAGGCTGTGATTGACTGCAAAGGATTTGCAACCAAGTATTAAAAAGTGAAAGATCAACCCCCTTTCCCCCATTGCTACTTTCTTCCCCGAGGTCCTGTAGTTTGTATTTACCATTTATGCCCTCATATCTGTGAACTATTGGACCCATACAGTTTCAAAATGCCTCACAACTTCGTGGTAAAACGTACACCCTATTGACTTACTGTATTGTTCACTTTGTTTGTACACCATGTTGTTTTTCAATAAAAATATAAAAAAAAAGAAGTGAAAGTTTGATTTATGATTGTTAATCTGTCCCATTACTTTTGGTCCCTTAAATAGTGGGAGGCACATATACAAACTGTTGTAATTCCTACACCGTTCACCTGATTTGGATGTAAATACCCTCAAATTAACCACTTGCTGACCAGTCACGTTGACTGTACTGCGGTAAAGTGGCTCGTTATCGTCTGGCAACGTAGACCTACGTCACCAGACACTCCCCTCACTCGGCGGCGCGCGCGGAGGCTCGCTGTATTCAGTTACAGCGGGAGTCGGGCCAGGGGAGGAGCGGCGGTGATCACCGCTGCTCTTCCCCGATCGTCGGGGATCTAGTGTGTTAACAAAGCGGGCGGATCTCCTAAGTGACAGGCAGGGTCAGATTGCAGGGTTCAGCATAGCTGAACCTGCGAACTGTGCCTGTGTCACTCAGTCACCTCCCCCCACACACGTCAGTAAGCACCAGGCAAACATTAACCCCTCCCTCTCCAATAAAAATTAACCCCTTCCCTGCCAGTGTCATTTTTACAGTAACAGTGCATATGTATAGCACTGATTACTGTAGTAATGTCACTGGTACCCCAAAAAGTGTCAAAAATGTCAGTCAAGGGTCCGATCTGTCCGCCGCAATGTTGCAGTCCCGCAAAAAAAATCGCAGATCGCCGCCATTACTCGTTAAAAAAAAAACACAAAAAATGACAAATCTTTCCCGTAGTTTGTAAACGCAATAACTTTTGCGCAAACCAATCAAAATACGCTTATTGCAATTTTTTTTACCAAAAATATGTAGCAGAAAACAAATTGGCCTAAAATGATAAAAAATTTAGATTTTTACATTTTTTTGGGGGGGAATTTCATATAAAAAATTTGAAAAATATTGTTATTTTTTCAAAACTGTCGCTCTTTTTTTGTTTATAGCGCAAAAAGTAAAAATTGCACAGGTGATCAAATACCACCAAAAGAAGGCTCTATTTGTGGGGAAAATAAGGACATAAATTTGGGTACGACCGCGCAATTGTCCGTTAAAGTAACGCAGTGCCGAATCGCTAAATATGGCCTTGTCAGGAATGGGGTAAAACCTTCTGGTCATAAAGCGGTTAAAAATACGCTCATTGAGAATTTTTTTGTCAAAGACATGTAGCTAAATACATTTTGGCCTAAATATATGACAAAAATGTAATATATTGGATATTTTTTAACTGTCAAAGTAGAAAAATATTGTTATTTTTTCAAAATTGTCGCTTTTTTAATTAATATCGCAAAAAATGAAAATCGCACAGGTGATAAAATACCACTAAAAGAAAACTCTGTTTGTGAGAAAAAAAGGACTTAAATTTCGTTTGGGTACGGCATTGCATGACCACGCAATTGTCAGTTAAAGTCGCAAGGTGACGAATCGCAAAAAGTGGCCTGGACGTAAGACAGCAAAATCCTCCGGTGGTAAAGTGGTTAAAGCTGAAAGTCTGCAGTTAAAGCACATCTTGTTTGTTTCATTTCAAATCCATTGTGGTGGTGTATAGAGTCAAAAAGATTTGAATTGTGTCAATGTCCCAATATTTATGGACCTGACTGTATCTGTTTGATCCAGTGCATTTAGTTCCAGGAGCCAAAAATTTTGATTTTCATCTTGCAATTCATTCATGTATTAACTGGTGATCAAATGTTAAAAGCTGAGTCCTGTGTGAGTTTAGTTAAAGAGGTTGTAAACCCTTTTTTTTTTTTTCTTTTTCACCCTGAAAGACAAACACATAATGAGCTAGTATGCATCGCATACTAGCTCATTATAAAATACTTACCTTAGAACGAGCCCCCGCCGTGCCGCCCACTTAGCTGTATGACGGGCGACATGTCCAGTCGCCCGTCTTCCGGGATCGCGGCATCCGGCCATCTGATTGGCCGGAGCCGCGGTGACGTCACTCCCGCGCACACGCGCGGGAGCCAACGGTCACGGCACGGAGTTCTGAAGGAACTGGATGCATGTAAGGTAAATATCTCCTAAACGGTACATGTTTAGGAGATATTTACAGTACCTATAGGTAAGCCTTATTATAGGCTTACCTATAGGTACAAGTGTCAGAGGAGGGTTTACTTCCTCTTTAACCTTTGCCCATCCGTCCAACCCATGTGATTCCAGAAAACTAAAAAAATAGTAAGCAGAGTGTATATTTGAAGCTAGAGGTGTAGTGCAAGAAACCATCAAGGGCCCCCTGACCCCGGGACATTTCCCTCCAAGCCCAGTGGCAGAATGCCAGGTCCCATTCGCAAGTCCACTTGCAACCCTGGTAGTTCTACCACTAGTGTCAGTGGTTTTTATTTTTGTTATTTTTTTTAATTATATTTTACCATTTTTTTATTTATTTACAATTTAATTAATTTTTTTATTTTTTCTGGAACCCCTTTTGGGGGGCTTTGGTGAAATATCAGGGATCTAAACAGACATCTAATATTTCACCTTTAAGGCATAGAAAGCAGATTGAGGACACAGCTCTCAATCTCCATCTCCTCAGTCTCAGCTGCACAGAATTAATGGACAAGAATAACTCTGAATAGAGGATCCCATTCAATCACAAATGAAAGCATAGTAAATACAGTTTACTATGTTTTAGTTATGAATGGACAGAGTCAGTTATTGGTACTGATCACTGACTGTCCATTCAGAAAAGGAAGGGGCAGTTAAATCACATACAGTATTTACCAGTCTCTTCCCCGCTCTCCATCCTGAAACATCCCCCACAGCAGCCAGCAGGAAAAGGGAGGGGGGATGCCAGAAGAGCTGGAGGAGGGGATAGGGGGGCACACAGGGGCCTGGGGGGCAGCAGAAACAAGAGGAAGCTGGATAGGAGAGGCAGTGGGGGTGGCAATAAAAGGAACTGATCCCTTCCATGTTCATCCTGCAGCCACTGAATGCCTGCAGAGGAGGAGAAGCCCCAAGCCGCCCCTCCTGTCCAGGTGTACAGGGGAGCCGCTTGCCTTTTGCACACAATTGCAACCCCTGTGACCCCTGTAGTTACGTTTCTGTTTGGAGCCATCCCTGATGCCTTTCTTGTTCTCAGTTCTGGAGCAGCAGTGGATGATTAGTGATGGTGTGACCCCATTCTTACCTTTACATCCTACCAATGCCATCTTAGGCATTAACTGTGTTGAAACTTAGAAAGGGAGGCCCACACATATTAATTGTGCTGAAGGTACCAACCAATCTTGATGTAGCTTTGCAGGCTCTAAACCTCAGTCCCCTGGTCCTGCATTCAGGGGTTGCAAGAAAAGTTCAGTAGCAGTAGGTCTGTTGGGAGTATTTTGTTCCCTATGGTGGTATGGGAATTTTATTTTTCCTGCAATAGACAACGAGACTTCCCTTTGCTCCAGCAGCACTTAAATACAGAATCTCTTTTTTTTACAAGGTATAATCTCACTACATCTTGGTCTGAATACTTTGAATTGCAAATTTATGCTGCTTCTTCTTGTCCCTAATTTCAAACTATTGGGATTTCTGAATTAAAATGCCAATGCACAGATGTTCCATGTTAGACAAGAACAGTACCAGAAAATTTTAATGTAAATTATTCACTCTGAGGATGCTGTAAAGACCCCAAACAACATAGATGACAGGGTTTAAAATATTGTAGTCCCATTCCTGATAAAACAGATTACCCCCATCATTTACATACAGAGAAGTTTCTATCCTTGACCTATAGAGAAGTCGATGTTGGAGTTGGCAACCTAGTAAGATCAGTCTGAACTTTCTCCAGCTAAATTTTTAGCTGTGACTCAACAAATATCTCCTATAGAAACCACAGGAAGACAGGGAATATTAAAGAAGAGACTGAGGTTATATAATCAATTTGATGTTGTCCCTTCCTTTTCCAATCACCAAGCTGTAGCTGATATAATGATCAGTGGAGTACCACCATGAGCAGGTTTGGGCTTCCAAAGGATGGAACCAACATCACTAAATAGCTTACAGCTATGCATTTATCCTTTTGCTGCTCTACTCCCTTCTCACGGGAATAATAGGTGAGAAAACTAAGATCAGAAGCTACAACAAACAAAAGGCAACAAGAGGAAGGAGATCTAACCACAGGGTAGTGGACTATGCAGTGAATTTATTTTTAAAATTTGTACACTGTAAACACTATAGGTAGGGCAGCGGTTCTCCTAGCTCCCCCTATTTCAATTATTGCCCTTTTAAAAATGTCTTTAGTAGAGTCGTAAAATAAAAAAGCTATACATAATGAATGGAAAAAAAACTTCATTAAATATAATTGATTCAGTTATAAATATTTTCTGAAATGCTGTTGATTAATTATAGTGTTTCTTCTAGCTCGATGATGCAGCTGTTGTTATGTCATCTTTGATCAGTGTCTAAAAAGCTTTCTGCAACGCGCAATCTTAAACACTACCCAAATCAATTATTAATATTGAACAGTGACACCACCAGTTTCTTCAACAAGATGTTCACTATTTTATCAGCTTTCTCAGCATTTTACAGTGTGTTCTATTTGGTACAGATATATATGCTTATCTCTGTCCAGTTGTAGAGCATCTGGAGGTATTGACACGGGCAACTGTTTCATTTCATACACTACATGCCAGTAGGAGATGCCTTAATTGATACATGCATTTTCTCTTGAGACCAGAGTTTAAAGTGCTTTATCATAGTAATGGATGTTCATTGTCCTGACGATAAATATATACCAGAGTATGTCAGATACCTTGTCAGCCCATGAGACCTTAGGCTCCTCCCCCAGGGACAGGAAACACATTCCAAAATTCAAATAAAAGGCGGTGCCTTAGTCCTCACCTTCAGTATTTAGTGTTTCCTCCGGACAGGGGGTAACATGTTCCTGGAACTGAAGCTCCCGGTCTCCTGGACTGTCCTTGGAAAGACTTGGAAAGATGCATCTCCTCAGCCCATAGCGGTACCCCCTTAGTGCCGCAATAGGGGCTGACCGCTGTCTCCTGTTCTTCTAGCCTCTCGGCAGGACTACGGATGCTGTCTGGTGGAACGTTGGGGAGTCCACTCCGTTGGTCGGCCGGTTCCTTGGAGCAGAGTCCTGTGTACCCGGAACCGCTAACTTCGGAAGAAATTTTGAAATTGGCGCCAAAAACGGAGGGGGCGGAACTCAGCGTATCCACTCTGGCCTCACGGGAAGCGACAGTGTCACTTCCGGCGCAGTGACGGCATCCGCGGGCGCCGGAAACCCTCGTTCCAGTTTCCGAAGGCGCGAACAGTGAGTACATATGGGCGACCGATGTTAGGTGGAAACAGCAGTGCTGGGACCACCATACAGAGCGATGGACACGACAGTAACCGCACAGGCGATGGAAGTCGGCTCTGGCATCGGCACCTCTCAGGTAAGCAAGGGGAAACGTACACCCTATTTGCAGATACCTGTTAGGAACTCCGTTCCCCTTCCCCCCTCTCTTTTCTATCGTTAGGGGCAGGGGTTAAGCAGCACCGCTCCCTCTTTTCTAAATCACAAATGGGGGATAAGCGGGAGGTGGGAGGAGGACAAGTTTCCCTGATTATAATTCTCTTGTCTTTTATCTTCCAGGCCAAGGCTCAGGACAATAACCCACCTCAGCCCCCCAAAAAGAAGTGTGCTGTATGCGGAGAGAAATTGAGTTCCTCTTGGAACAAAGCAGTGTGCCGGGCATGTATAGCTAAACTGGTCAGAGACGACCCTGCAGTCTCTACCCAGAAAATGCTGACCTCAGTGAGAGATGAACTAAAAAGTACCATTAGTTCATTCAAAACTCTCGTTGAAAAGATGCAGGCACCAGTCCAGCCTTCCACCCCAGCTCAGGCTCCATTGGCCCAGGCCCCATCTTTGAATGTCCCAGTGGGTTTGGAGGAAGTTTCTTCTTCCCACTCCTCCGGTGGGGAGCAAGAAGGATCAGGATCAGGGGAGGAACCCATAGACAAGGATTCCCATAATAGCTCCAACTTTAAATTGAGCTTGGAGGATGTAGATAACCTACTAAAGGCAGTTTATACAACTCTAGAAATTGAGGAGGAAGTGCATCTCTCTAAGCATGACTTGATGTACGCTTGTCATAAAAAGCATGCTAGAGTGTTCCCTGTGCATAGCTCCCTATTGGATATGATTAAACAGGAGTGGAATTCTCCTGATAAAAAGCCTTTTTTTCCAAAGACTTTGAAAAGAAGGTATCCATTTGACAACAGTGGGGATCAGCCTTGGAACAAAATTCCTAAGCTGGATGCCTCCCTTTCCAGAATCTCCAAAGGCACTGACTTGGCATTTGAGGATTCAGGAGCTCTAAAAGACCCTATGGATAAGAGAACTGATATCTCTTTGCGTAGGGTCTGGGAAGCCTCCATTATGAGCTTAAAGCCAGCCCTGGCATCCACCTGCATAGCCAGACACCTGGAGCTCTGGCTATCTCAAATCCAAACACACTTGTCTGCTGGAACATCGAGGGAACAGATTAATAAATCATTTCCGCTCTTGTTTCAGGGAATTGGATTCCTGGCGGATTCTTCAGCTGAAGCTGTAAGAATGGCAGCAAGGACCTCAGCTTTGGCTAATACGGCCAGAAGAAGCCTATGGCTCAAGACATGGTCAGGTGATGTTACTTCTAAATCTCGCCTTTGTGGTCTTCCCTTCACAGGAGACCACCTTTTTGGCCCAGGCCTAACAGAAGCCCTGGAGCGTACAGCGGATAAAAAGAAGGGATTCCCAGAAAAGAAGAAATTCCCCTATGCTCAGAGGAATGCTCGTGGCAGGGGTAAACAGCAGAAGTCTTTTGAAACCCAGCAAAATTTCAAAAAACATTGGACCGGGCATAAAGGAAAAGGGAAGGGCAACATTCTGTTTAACCCTCCTCAACGCCCCGACAAGCCCCAATGACTCCCTTCCCAGGGTGGGAGGAAGTTTAGGGGCCTTCCTCCCACTATGGAAGAGGATTTCTTCCAGCCCTTTTATTCTAGACCTAGTAGGCCAAGGACACAGGCTGGAGTTCTGTCTTCTACATCCGGAAAGAATCTGGGTCTCTCTGAGGGACGTCACAAGAAGGATGTGCTTGATGACCTCCTGTTTCCCAGCGGTCCCCTGGGCAGGGTTCCAACTACGTCCACTCCAAATGTTCTTCCTACAGAATTGGGATGGATAGTCAAGTTCCTTAGAACAAAAAGTAAAGGTTCCCACCAAGTTGAAAAGGACCCTTTGGGGGTGGAAATCCTCTCTTCACCTATCAATAAGGCGAAGCTGGACCATCCAGGTATCACAGACATATCTGCACCACCACCAGATGAACCAGGACAATTGGTTCCTCAACCAAGAGGTGTTTTTCAAAGTCACAACCCCTTGGGGCCTACCGGTAGTGGATCTGTTTGCCTCCTAGGCAAACAGGAAAATAGAAAAATTATTTTCCATAATCCTAGTAGATATAGAGATGATCCTGATAACCCCATACTGGCCCAAGAGGCCACGGTTGGCACGCCTTCAGGCATTGGCTGCACTACCTCCAATGACCTTCCCTTGGAGACTAGATCTCTTAACTCAAGGTCCGGTGGTCCATCCATTTCTCAGGACCCTAAACCTGTCGGCCTGGTATCTGAGGAACAAATTCTAGGTTCTCAGGGGTTCTCAGACAGAGTCATCCAAACATTGACCAGCTGTCGTAAGCCGGTCACTAGGAAAATCTATGCAAAAAGTTGGAAGAAATTTCATTTTTGGATGGTGGAGAATCAGAGATTTTCCCCAGATATTCCAACTATCTTAGATTTTTTTCAAGAAGGCATAGACAAAGGTCTCTCCCTAGGGACCTTAAAGGTACAGGCTGCCGCCCTTAGTGTCTTCCTTCGGTTCTCCCTTAGGGAAGACCCTAATGTGAATGCCTTTTTCAGAGCAATTGCCAGGACAAAACCAACCAGGATTAAAACGTGTCCAGCTTGGGATCTATCCCTGGTACTCCAGGCTTTGGTTACCAGTCCGTTTGAACCCTTGGTAGACCTGTCAGTAAAAATGCTCACCCTAAAAACTTTATTTTTAGTAGCTATTACTTCGGCTAGAAGAGTTAGCGAATTACAGGCTCTCTCAGTCAGAGAACCTTTTCTTATGATTTTTGACGACAGGATTGTGCTAAAAACAGATCCAGGATTTTTGCCCAAGAGGGTCTCTTCTTTTCATAGGACTCAGGACATAGTCCTTCCTTCCTTTTGCAATTTCCCAAACAACAATAAAGAAAGAGAATTTAGTTGTTTGGATGTCAGAAGAGCCCTTCTGAGATACCTGGAGGTGACTAAAACCTTCAGGAAGAATGATACTTTGTTTTTACAATTTTCCGGCCCCCATAAAGGGGAAAAAGCTTCTAAGGCAACCTTAGCTAGATGGATCAAACAGGCTATCACAGAAGCCTATATGGTGAAAAAGGTGACTCCACCTTTCATTACTGCACACTCTACTAGAGCACTGTCCACGTCTTGGGCTGAAAGGGCCGGTGCCTCTCCAGAACAAATCTGTAAGGCAGCTACCTGGTCTAACTTTTCGACCTTTGTTAGACATTATCGCCTGGACCTCCTATCTTCTCAGGAACAGGCGTTCGGTCGAAAGGTGCTCCAGGCAGTGGTCCCTCCCTAGACTGGTAAGTTCTTGCTTATCGTCTCATGGGCTGTCCTGGAAGACGACTTTGAGAAAAGATGGGTTATACTTACTGATAACTCCTTTTCTAATAGTCTTCCAGGACAGCCGGATTCCCACCCGATTTATCTGGTATTATGTATAAATGATATGTGTATATATATATATCTATGTATATGTTTTACAGAGTGTCCTACGGTTCTCATGAAATACTGAAGGTGAGGACTAAGGCACCGCCTTTTATTTGAATTTTGGAATGTGTTTCCTGTCCCTGGGGGAGGAGCCTAAGGTCTCATGGGCTGTCCTGGAAGACTATTAGAAAAGGAGTTATCAGTAAGTATAACCCATCTTTTTTTACTTCTTAATTTTTTTCTTTTAACAGATTATTTTAAATCAACTGTACCAGCTTGGCACAACAGGCATAATAATCATAAGGCCTTGGTAACAAACAAAGCAATGTCAGTGATAACTGCCATTGTATTTATTTCTATGGAGACATAAGGTGAATATGGCAAAAAAAAAATACAATTTTATGAGGCTTTTGTAAAATATAAGAGCCATTTAAAGCCTATTGAACCCTTAAAATGCATCTATCTTCACCTTCCCTACTGTCTCAAATTCAGTCAAATGTCACTAAACTGTCCAGCTTTTTACCGTAAGTTTGGTGAAACAAAAGATCCTAATTTCACTCATTCCTAATGGACAGGAGCCAAATGTTGATCAGAAAATAAAATAAAGCATAAACCTAGGGATTTTTATGATGGCAACAGTTCAGGTTTAAAGTGTAACCAAAACTTTTATTTTGTTTTGGATATAGTAGGAAAGGGTTAAAACCCTTGTCAGATTATTTTGTATCATCTGTGTACCATTGAGGACATTTCCCTTCATTTCCTGTCCAAGAAAAGCAACAAGAAGTAGGAAATCTCCAATAGTGAAGGCAACTTTGCTTATAGACAGTTGTCCATTTAATTGGTGTCCCCATTGGGTGATTTCCCCTTCCCTTTCTAGAAAACTCTACATTTTTTGATTTCTTCTCATTTTTCTTACTCATTGACAATCATCACCAGTGAAGTTCTAACTCCTCTCTATTCTATATACAACTCTATCCTAAAGAAACATTTTAAAGAAAAGGAGGGTGCAAAGAATAGATGCAATACCTGAAAAACTCTCTGTATTACTTTTTTTTTATATGTGCCCAAAGTGCAGAAGAATGTGGAGATTGTCAGCATGGGGCTGATGTTATAAGAAGAGGTCAACTTTTCTTGTTACTTCCAACTCGAAAACTTGTTAAGTGTAAACAAATATATCAACTAGTATTAGCACAATGGGGAAACCTCCAATTGTGGTTATATCAGCCTGTGTAAGTGTGTATGAGAAGAAAATTAGATAAATCTTTTTGAGACAGTTACCAGCACAATAAGTGTCCCTACTTACAGATTTTTCCTTTATTTCTGTCTCAGTGACAGTTCAAGATTTTGCTTTCCCCATACTTTCAGTTTTGGTGACAATGTCCATTATGAAAACATAGAGAGTAAATCTCCCCAGCAGAGACATAGGCAGCAATAAAAATCTGACAAAGTTTCTACCCTTCACTAATAATGTACTGTATCCTGACAAACCAAAACTGTCATGTACCTTGTGGCAGAGCCTGACGTGTAGGGAGACCTCTTGTACAACCTCAGCTCAAGGGCCACTGGTGTTGCGACAGTGGCTGCGAGAGTGCGGTGAGGTAAGAGTGCCTGCAAGATCTTCTATTGGTCACAGAGGTGTGTGGCAGGTGCATCACTAGAGCTGGGCTGGATAGCTGAAGCAGTAGATGGCGGCAGGAACAGTAGATGCAGACACACAGCGGATAGAAGACCGGTGTCACTAGGAACAATGCAGAGCAGGACAGACAGATAGCTGGATGCAGGATCAGACAAGCCAAGTAAGCAATGGATTATCAGATGCAAGCATAAAATGGTAGGCAGAGAATGGTCAAGGTGCAGGCAGAGGTTGGCAACAGGATATAAGGCAGATGAAAGATATAACAAGGTCTTATGGCAAGCCAAGGTCAGGATAAGCCAGGTCAAGCACAGGAATCAAGCAGAGATCACAAGAACAGGTATATGGGTAAAGCTGCAGATCAGACAGCAAAGCATTTGTGCAGCTGCTGCCCTTATGTAGGCCATTTGGCGCCAGTGTTAATGGCTAATGCGCGCACATGCGCATAGGAGTTCGCCTGTGCCCACCAAGATGGGCACCTCCATTAATGTGCCTGCACATGGACATTGGCCTCTGCCTTGGAGCTTTGGTTATGGTATGGCTAGTACATCCCTAACAAAAAGGTTTTTGCTGTACATACATGTTAAGCTAAATTTTCCACAAATAAATCCATACAATGACCTTGTTTAGATTTACATATTTACAAGATATCACCATGAGGACTGCCATTTTTTTAAAATTTGGAGCTTTCACTTACACCCATCCCCAAATGTTTGGAACACTTGATTATGTTGCAATAGTACTGGCCCTGAGCTCAAAAAGTAAAAATGTGCTATATTGTAGGGAACTTCTAAGAATGTTAAGTGTGACTACACAGTTCCTTGAAAATGTATCTTTTTTTCTGGAAATCCCCCAGAAAAATAACTGTGCACTTTCTGCCATGTGACTGGGCCTAAGCACTTATGTTTTGCTCATTGTTATTCTTGATAAAGAGAAAGGTGCAGTGCAATGATTTCCTGCTTCTGCCTAATTTATGTGCATCTGTACTTCCTTCACCTCTCCAACTGCTTATTAAAGCGGAGTTCCACCCAAAAGTGGAAGTTCCGCTTTAAGGACTCCTCACCCCATTACATACCCCATTTGGCATGTCATTTTTTTTTTTTGGGGTGGGGGGGTACGGGTACCTAGTTTTGAGTGGCACCACGGCACTCCAAGCAGAAGTTCTCCTCTCCCCCTCCCTCCCTGCAATCTTCTGGGACACATCACAGGTCCCAGAAGATTGCCTGCCCATTGAGGAGGCGCAGAACGATTCGTGCATGCACCTTTTGCACTCGGATGTGAAGCCGCAAGCTGTCACAGCTGGGTGCCCACACTAGTGATGCCGACACTGGTGAGAGATGAGAGAGAGAAATGAGGGTTCGGGCGGCCACATCACTAGACCATGGGACAGGTGAGTGTGTCTATTAAAAGTCAGCAGCTACACTTTTTTTTGGCTGCTGACTTTTAATAAACGCAAAAACGACTGGAACACTGCTTTCATTTCCCCCCCTCATCAGATTACCAGTCATCAGAAGGCAGCAAACACAAGAAAAAAAAATGGGTCTGGCCATAATGTCCTTCCTGTGATTTCAAAAAGTATCTATTTTGTTAAAAAGGTTTTTGCCTTCATGTTTAAATTTTACATTTTAAACAGCAAATTTGCATTAAGAGTTAAGGGTTTTTTTTGGAAAAAAGGTTTAATGTTCTCCATAGAGTTATAGAGTTGTTTTCTGCCATGGGGCATGCAAAGTAAAAATGACAACATAATCTCTCTTTTCTCATTCACATCCTGTACTGAATACTCTTCCCTTTGCAACCATTCTTTCCTATTTCCTTTTGTGTCTCTAATGGGCACATAGAGATTAAAAATGGTGAAACTGCACCCAATTTTATTTAAAAAAAAATAGTTGCTAAAATGTTTGTATGATTTCACTGACAACTACAGGGACAAGAAATGAATGTTGTGTACACTGGAACCCTTCTTTTAACTTTCCCTACTGAATGCCAGAGTAAAGAGTACACTTGCAGACATCACATGTGCCTGGTTAGTGGAGTAAGCAATTAAATAAGGTTTTCTCAAATGTCTTCACTAGACTGACCCCAGTCAGTAGTGTCTGCTGGTGTCTGCTGGTACTCCATTTGTTCACACTCCAAGTTCCAGATGTGTTACTTTGGGCCATGTTGAGAGTTTCACATGTTCCCTAATACCCAAAATACCAAGTCCCCCCTTCCTCCTGGTGGTCAAAAACTGTGATGGGGGAGTGAATAGTAGGCACTATTGAATGACATTTTTGACGCTTTTGGGGTTACCAGTGACATTACTACAGTAATCAGTGCTATACATATGCACTGTTACTGTAAAAATGACACTGGGAGGGAAGGGGTTAACTTTATTTGAGAGGGAGGGGTTAAGTGTGTCCCTAGGGGCGTGTTTCTAACTTTTATTTGATGTGGCTACTTGTGTAAGAACAAAGATCAACGGTCCTACATAGTAGAACCTTATGATCTTCATTCTTACACAGGGGAGAATGACAGGCGGCTGTGTCTAAATTAGCCGCCTGCCTTTCACCCACTCTAACGGACGATCGTGAGTGCCCGGCAGACATCGGGTCCGCCGGGCACACGCGCGGGGGGGGGTCCGTGAGCGAGCGGGAGCGCGCCTCCGGCGGCGCGCTCTCGCTCCCCAGAGCCTCACAGGCTAGCGTCGTAGACCTACTTCGCTTTGCCTGTGAGGGGCTGATTGCCAACGTAGATCTACGTTAGGCAGTCGGCAAGTGGTCAAGGGCGCAGTGACACCCTGGACACCCAGCACAAAGCACAATAGCAGTAAAGGTGTCCAGTGTGTCCCCTTACCAATATATACACCAGTAACAGAGAACATTCCCAGCTCAACTCACCAACCAGTCTGCTTACCACCCAAATTAACCTGTCCAGCAGTATGCATTAAAAACAGGGGTTTAGTTAGCACACATTTGCAAACGCATGCATAAGCTGCAAGGCCCCTTCACAGCCTTGGTGGACAGTTGGTGAGTTGTGCTGGGAATTTTCTCTGGTTTTGTCTTTCATGCGTTTACCCTTCCATGTGCTCCTTGCTGTGAAGACCAGTTATAGATGGGGCAGGGGCCATTTCTTTGTTACTGGTATATATATTGGTAAGGGGACACACTGGATACCTTTGCTGCCATTGTGCTATGTGCTGGGTGTCCATGGTGTCCCTGCACTTTTAAGGAGGAATGGGCTACCTCCAGGCACACCTGCCCTACTATCTATCCATTAGAATGCATGTGCTCCCACTGTGGTGACTCTCATAAATTTTGAAGGGTTAGGACAGCAAGTGATAGAGGGTGCCGTGAAAGGGGCCTAGCAGCTTATGCATACGTTTGCAAATGTTTTTAATGCATACTGTTGGACAGGTTAATTCCGTTTTTAGGCAGACTGGTTGGTGAGTTGAGCTGGGAATTTTCTCTGGTTTTGTCTTTCAAGTATCAGCTGCTGCAGGAGCCATCATTCACTATTAGATGTTGAAATAATCCCTAGTAAACTTTGATTTTACAGGATCATGTTTTATACAAAATCCCAAGAGTAAAGTGCTCAACTGATCCCAGCTGTATTACAGAAAGAATAAATGTCTGTTTGGAGAGAAAGCTTTATGCAAATTCACACTGTAAAACACATATTGGTTTACACTCATGAATTAGGGCTCATTCATACCATCAGCATTTTGGTTTATGTGGCAGGCTTGTAAAAAGCAGTCCCAATGTAAGAACAAGGCAATTCCCCTTATGTACTATGTCTTCAGTTCACATTAATACGCTGCATTGGTGCGTGCAACCCCCCCCCCCCCCCCATTGCATTGTTGTGTAGTGCATTGTAACACACTGCAACACATAAGGATTACATACATATTACAAAAAGGGAAGAAAAATCAAGCAATGTGTTTTAATAATGCATTGCATCACATGGCACCCCACATTTACAGGGCACAATATTGTGCACTGTATGATGTAGATGCCATTTTATAGTTTCCTTATTGTTGTTTTGTTTCTTTCTGTATGTAATTTTTTTTACTCTTTTTGAGTATTATTTGTTACTATCAAAATAACTTGTAATTTTGATGTGAAAAAAAATAAATCATGAACTCCCAGTAACTACTGTATATATGCTGTAACTATTTAGCAAAATTTTTGTTAATTCCTACCGGTTTTTGTGTCATAGGATGACTTTCTATAATAATATAATCAGGCCCAGCATTGTGCTAAAAAATATTAAACCTTGAAGCACCCATTCAGATGCGCAGCACTCTATCCACGCTTGGGATGATCGAACGGTTCGGGTCGACCATCGGTTCGACCCGAACATTGGGTGTTCGAAATTCGGCCGAATTCCGAACTTTTTGCGGTAAAAGTTCGGAATTCGGTCACCAGAACCGAAGTGAGCTCTACGGGATGTAATGCTTTCAGCCCGCGCTCACTGAGAGGAGGCGGGGCGGAGCGCAGACTGAATGCAATACATCCCTGAGAACAGCTAGTGCCGAACTGGAAATAACGCAAGATTTTGTCACTCAGCGATTAGCAAGGGCTGCTGGGATACATGACGCCGCTATCCCAGGAGATTTCGCAAATCGCTGAGTGACGTAATCGCCTATAGGCAGCAGGACCCAGAAGTGCGGATGAATAAAGAATAAAAAAAGGTATTTCCTTACAAAAATAAAATGGTTTGCATTGGTAAAAGCATTTTTAAAGGGGATTACGTACATCTCAACTTATTAAAATGGGTGGAACTCCGCTTTAACCACTTAAGGAACAGGCCTATTTCTGTCACTTTACAAGTTAAAATCATTTTTTTTTTTGCTAGAAAATTTTCTTAGAACCCCCAAAACTTTTTTTTTTTTGCAGAGACTAAGGCCCCTTTCACATGGGTGATCCAATCCTTCTTTCAGTTTTTCAGGTGGACCGGATCGGATGCTCCATGCATCCCTATGGGGCAGCAGATGTCAGCAGAGACATCTCCACTGACATCCGCTGCTATCCGATTCGATCCTGTCCGTGAAATACGAACGGATGGAAACTCTATTTTCCATTCGTCTGGCGGATCAGATGAGAATGGACAGGCGGACCGTTCTCATCTGATCTCCCCATAGAGGACAGCGGGGATCTGACAGCTTCGTCTCCACACACACAGAGTGGAGACGGAGCTGTCATCCGCCTGTTCAGCGGGGATCTGCGGATCGATCCCCCTGCTGAGCAGAACGGACCTCTTTGGACAGTGCGCCGTGTGAAAGGACCCTCACACTAAAGAATAAAATGGAGATTGTTGCAATTTTCTGGCAGTGCCCCTCCCAAGACTAGACTCTGGATCCGCCCCTGCCGTAGTTTAGGGTGACCTGACTCTGATAAAGCCTCAGTGACAACTATACATAAATTAAAATTAAAAAAAAAAACTCATTATTTTTTCTTAGAACTTCAGTAGCGCAGGGATGGTGTTACCCTTTCATAAAGTGCAAATAAATAAAGTGCATAAATTGTATAAATAATCCAAAACATCCAACTAAGCAAGAACAGAGTCCTTCAAAAGTCTTTGTAAGTTTATGTAGTGCCAGAGCAATTGGTGTCAGTTATAGGAACCACCGTACAATGTCACCACCACCAGCTCTGGCACTACATAAACAAAGACTTTTGAAGGACTCTGTTCTTGCTTAGTTGGATGTTTTGGATTATTTATGCAATTTATGCACTTTATTTATTTGCACTTTATGATAGGAGGGTAACACCATCCCTGCGCTACTGAAATTCTAAGAAAAACAATCAGTTTTTTTCTGGTTCTGGAAATGACACAGAGCTGAAACTTCACAGGATCACTTTTTAGACCCCCCCCCCCACACTAAATCCAAAGAAATCTCAATTTTTTTTTTTCAATAATTGTCTTTCTATCAAAACGACAATTTTTAAGAACTTTTTTTTGCCTGATTCATAGTCCCTGGGGCATGACCCAGAACCCTAGGCACTTTTTAGGGGCATTTTTTAGGTTTTAAGGCTTCAAAATGGTGTTTTTTGATTCCTGAAGTTTGTGTCCCATTGATTTCAATGGGGTTCTGGAATCCGAACCGAACTTTCGGGAAATTCGGGTGTTCTGGTCGAACCGAACATTTCAAAAGTTCGATCATCCCTAATCCACGCATTCAACAACAAAAAATGCAGAGCAGTACAATGATAATGCTTCTAATTTCGACCTCAAACACTGTGTTCTCACTCTCAACTTCTAGGAAAAGCATTTAGCTCATTACAAAAAAATGACTAAAAATGTAGTTGGTTGCAAGGACAGTTTAACAATTATAAATATTACATCCACTAAAAAAAAAAGTCCCTTGAAGTTGTTTTAGCCAAATTCTTAGGAAGGCAACTCCAATAATTACAAGGACGGTTCTGCTAAGCAAATCATGTGAGTTCCAGATTAACACTACCTAGAAGGTCACAGGTTGCTTATCCTAACTTACTGCATGACATAAATTCACTAACTGTAGATGTTTTCTAGCACAACTTAGAGAAAACAAAATGTTTTCTGCTACTTATCTTGGAACTGCAGAGAAGTTACTGAGGCAGGCGACTTAACTAAATTGCTTTATAATTAAGTTTATGAAAAATGAAGCCATCCGAGCATCACCTGTAAGGGAAATCTGTTGTTAAAATGCAGCATTTAACCCTGGCACTTCAGCAGATGCACAACCCAAGTGCCAGGCATTAATTAAACAATTTCTGTGTACATTCCACATGGGTATGGATTGCTATGCTAATTAAAACAATATTAACTCCTTATATTCTTGCTATGTATTAGGCTGTGGCCTAACTACAACTGACAGAGGCCCAAACGCCATTACCTATTTTATAGGCAATTCACTACTGTGACCCATATCACATTACCATTAAACATTACATAAATGCTTCTGTCTGAATTGTACAGCAAAACCATATATGTTTTTGAATGAGATATTCATTTCACAAGTAAATATACAAAAAGTGGTGCGCTAATCAAAGGTATATGGTTAAAGCTCAATAAATAGATAATTGTGCAAATAGCAAATATTGTGCAAAGAGTGAATATTATATAATATCTTAAATAAAATCAATCCATTCAAAAATCTTTAACCTTTAGTTTATCAATAAAAGGTCAATCAGTAAAAAATCCCATCAGTAAAAAATAGGAAATAAGTAGATCAAAAAAAGTTCTTGAAAAAAAAAAAAAAAAAAAAAAATATATATATATATATATATATATATATATATATATATATATATATATATATACATACACACACACACGAAAGTGCACCTGAAGTCTAAATAAGTGCCGAATAAATCTTCATCCACTGTTAGTTGATAAATCTCACATTCATGATTCCAGATATAAAAAAGAAAAAAATTAAATAATAGGGTAAAATTGTCACAATAAAAAAATCACTTATTATGTGAATCAAATCAAATCATGAAAAACGTGTGCCCACACAGTGAAAGTGCTCCAATCCGTGTGAAGTGACTCTCAAAAAAATATCACATAAATCTTCCACCAATAACTATCAGGCTATTATATGTGCTCAACTGCAGCGCATACAGGCTGTGCTTAATATAATGGCAGAGTGATGTCACTCCTCACACAGACCGCTCCTAGGTTCTGCAGCCCATAGACTGGCTCTGCTTAGCTACTAGATGGTAATGACAGAGTAAATTTTCTTCTCACATTGATCACTCCAGCGTGTACATGAAGGCAAAGGGAATACCCACGATAGACAGTAAAATATTTTATTTAAATAAAAACAATCCTCACACCACAGTAAGCAGCTGGCGGTAAACCCTATCGCATATGCAGCTCTCTCCACATCAAAAACCTAGCACTACGCCAGACACTCAGCTGATCGATACACAGCGAGTGAGCCGCAGGCCATATATCACTAACTACTCCTACGCATTGCATCACAAACACGTGACTTCCTCAGGGTCACGTGCATAATAAATGATTATTAAGTGATTTTTTTATTGTGACAATATTGCACTATTATTTCGTTTTCTACTTTTTTATATCTGGAATCATGGATGTGAGATTTATCAACTAACAGCAGATGAAGATTTATTCAGCACATATTTAGACTTTAGGTGAGCGGAGTAGTGGAAGATTTTTTAAGGACTTTCGTATATATATATATATATAATATTTTTTTTCAAGAACTTTTTATGATCTACTTATTTACTATTTTTTACTGATGGGCTTTTTTTTTACTGATGGACCTTTTATTGATGAACTAAAGGTTAAAGATTTTTAGATGGATTGATTTTATTTAAGAGATTATATGAAATTCACTGTTTGCACAGTATTTGCACATCATGTTATCTATTTATTGAGCTTTAACCATATATATACCTTTGATTAGCGCACCACTTTTTGTATATTTATTTATTCTACAAGCACATGAGTTCTTGAAATGATGGGAGCTGCAATTCAGGTCTAGGTATTTTCTGTGGTTTACCATAATAGCGCACCTTTTTTCACATTTTCATTTCACAAATGATTTGTCAAATTCAGTTGTAGTATAGTACAGGCAGCCAAGCTGTACTGTACAACCTTCATCACAGTTACATGGTATGTTGGTGTTGGGGCTTCATTTATGTCCCTCCTTGTTCCATACTTAAATCAATTCCATGCTGTAACTGTTCTGTCAGTATTAACCACTTTATGACCGCTTACATGGACACTAACTACTGCGGCAGTGTGGCACGATCCCGTCCAGCGGCGTAGACCTACGTCAGGCGCGATCACGGCTCCCAGAGCGCGCTCCAGCGTGCCGCGGGTGCCGATTCTGATCGGATTCGGTAGGGAACCGATCAGTCACCAGATACTGACCAATGATTTTTGATCAGTATCTGGCGATCGGTCCCAGCCAATGGTAATCTGTCCCCTGCCTGTGTAATGTAAACACAGGCAGGGGAAGTGATGTCATTGTCACTCCTGGAGCCCTTTCGGTTCCAGGAGAAGACTGAGACACATCAAAAACGTGAGTTTCTACCAACACTACACTGACACACCTAACATAGGCACATTTAACCCCTTGATCACCCCCAGTTAACCCCTTTACTCCCTATTACTCTGTGCACTAAATACAGTATATAGGTAAATACTGATCACTGTATTTAGTGTCACTAGTGACCCTAATTTGCGCTTGCGCTAAGCCCAGATAGGGTTAGGGCACCCGCCACCTATCCCCTAATAAACTTTTAACCCCTTGATCTCCCCCAGTTAACCCCTTCACTCCCTATAACACAGTGCACTAATATATACAGTATATCAGATAACTACTGATCACTGCATTTAGTGTCACTTGTGACCCTAATTTGCGCTTGCGCTAAGCCCAAATAGGTTTAGGCCACCTGCCATCTATCCCCTATAAATGTTTAACCCCTTGATCTCCCCCAGTTAACCCCTTCACTGCCCTGTCACAGTGTTCACTATATACAGTGATTACCGATCACTGTATTAGTGTCACGGGTGACACAACTTAGGGTCAGGGTCCCACTACACCACCGTTACTTAGCGTCAGTTACAGTCAAGTACACTAACACACATACACACACACATACCTCCATTACTAGTATAGTGTTTGAACAGATCAATATCTGATCTGATCAGAACTATACTAGCGCCCCCATAATTTAGTGTTCCCAAAACGCAGTGTTTGCACAATCAGCATTGATTCCTGCTAGCACCTGCGTTTAGCTCCCTTGCCCAGACCACCTTACCCAGGCAAGTGTAGTAATCAATAGATTACTGACACTTCCAAAAAACACAAATCACACAAAACCGCTGCGTTAGCAGAGTCAGGCCTGATCTCTGCTAGCACTAGCAGTTTTTTTTGTAGCGACCAAATAGTCCTCGACAACCAGGTGCTTTTATTACCTAGTAGTCGCACTACTGTACTGGTAAATTTAGTTACTAAAATGACAAAACGTTGGTACAGTGGTGAAGAGGTCTACAGTATCCTGACCATGTCAGATGGGAGCAATGGGGAAGCCTCACTGGCAGAATCAGGGTCAGTATACGAACCAGATGACAGCAGTGGCTCCCTGACAGATAGCTCTGGCGACAGAGGGGTCCCTGCTAAGGTCAGGCGTACCTGACCCCATTCTGGAGTTGCTGAGTTGCAAGAACCGGGAGTTTCTCGTATGCAGCAGAGTGACAGTACTAGTGCCACTCACACTTCTCGTGATCTGGCAAGCACGAGCGGCCTAGTTCACCCTGGACCTACAACCAGCACTGCAGTATCACCTGGTGATGTGGCGAGTCACCTAAGTGCAGTTGAAGCTGGTGCTGTGGCTAGCACGAGTCGTGGCCCGTAGCCACTGCGTATCCAAAGACAGGCCCGTAGAGCCCATAGTGTCCTCCCTGAAGCGCTGGCATATCCTAATTGGCAGCCAACAGATTCCACAGCGCCAGTACTTCCCCCATTCACCGCCCAACCCGGAATCCAAGTGGAAACAGCTGGTTTTAACATCAGTCCTTAACGGATTAGTGCTAGGTTTTCTGAGAGACCGGCTGTTCAAAGAATCCTCCATGTCTCTGATCGTGAAATATAAGTCACTATATTGTTTTTCAAATAACGAAATATAAAGAACTCACTGAGCAGGTTAAAAAAACTGAGCCAAAGCCAAACGTAGAAGAAAGAAAGAAACCGCTCCGGTGTAAGATTGGGATCCTGGGAACCTGGGTGTGGTTAATCTGCTAAAAGGGTAACTTGGGAGCACTGGCTAGGAAACTCTTTGGTCACAGGCCAGTAGTAGGGGGAGGAACAGCTCCATTCTTAAAACTGGCATCATTATATTAGGCTCACTGCCTGTGCATCCCTATTGAGTCTGTGCAAACCCCTTCTGGTCTGTTGTACTGGAGTGCATGTGTACCTGCTCAGTTTCTCCAACCATCTCCTTGGGCACAGCCACACCATAATCCTCCAGAACATTTACTTGGGCTCCCTGCTGCCACAAGTGACAATTCAGTCATTATCCCTGTCTGTCTGCTCTTGCCATGATCTTTTGTGGGAATCCTTACTTGTATACCTAGGAATTGTATACTTAGGAATTACTGAGGAAATTTGTGCTACTTTGTTGTATTTTATGGGGAAAATGTCAGCCGTGCTAGCTGACTCAGAATGCGGAGGCTGTAATTGTGCATTCATGTCCTCTGCTTAAGAGTTCATGTCTGATTTCCCCCTAGCTGCAGCTGCTTATGCCCAACCATGTGAGGATAAGGAGGAATTTACCTTCTCTGTATTAGATGACTTGGTATTTGAGAAGTCTTAGTCGACTGACACAACTCGAAAGGGTAATTTCACTTTTGTGGGAAAAAATATTGCAATTAAAAATAATATAGCATAAATAATTGTGACACAAGCCGTACTGTAAAATAACAGTATTACATATTGCCATTACTTTTCAAATTGCAGCAGATGGTGTACAGGACTCCCCCAGAAATGTATTTTCCTGCTTCTGTGATTGGATCACTGATTTTCCTAAAAGTCTTTACTAAGATAAAATTCAGAATAACAAAATAAAAAGAATCTGCAACAAGATTGTTAAATTCCCTGTAATATACACAGATCACCCAGGGTATATATATATATATATATATATATATATATATTTTTTTTTTTTTTTGTTTTTGTTTTTTTTTTTTCAACAAAAGTGGAGTTACTCTTTAGGGATACTATATCAGTCCTTATTAGTGCAGTGCACACATTTTCTTGACATGGCAAAACCTGCATCAGTCATACCTAGGGTTACCAGCCTGGGTTCTCCTAAAAGTACCAAGCCTGTACACCTATTGTAAGCCTATTTTGTTAGGTGATTTTGTTCAGTAATTGGCCTAATCCTGAACAAGTGTTTACTCCTCCCAAGCTTTTTGCCAAGCAATATCCAATTGAGGGGGTATTCATAAAAAGTGGGCTGTCCGCATAGTGGATCCGGCCATTTCATGACTTAACAAGGCTTTGACTGTACCTGTAGAGGATTTGTCTCAAGATCCTGGATCGATCTTATTGATCCTTCTGTCCTCCAAAAATTGGAGATCATGCCTGTGGCCCTGCTCTACTGCATTTTTGGTTTGGCTTATATTATTTGCCTGTTATCCAGAATGAGTCTCCTCTTGCTACACACGTGTATGACTATTGTGGCCTTTGGTTGGTTTTCAGAACACCAGTGCAAGAAACACCTTTTGGGTATGCATTTTGATGGGGAATGGTTTGTTAAAAAATCCCTGCACAACTTTATCAAGGATGTCACCAGGGAAAAGAACATACTTTTGCCCCAGCAAAATGAGCCTCAGACTGGAAAACCTTCTACCTCAGAGGCTTAGAGTTTCTTTGGTTCCTCTCAGGCCTGCAAGTCCAAGGCTAAACCTTTGACTCAGTTCTGTCATAAATCAAGACCTCCCCATAATAAGAAGGCAGGTCCACTTGTCCTAGAAGGAGAATATTTGTTGACATTTGCAGCCACCTGGTTCCAGCACATTTCAGATGCTTGGGTTTAGAATGCGGTATCCAGGGGCTACAATCTAGAATTTCAATCTCTTCAACATGATTCATTATTGCGGCACCTACCTGCAAGGATTAGCAGACCTTCACACTTCTCATGTGCAGCTCTCTCTCAAAGCATCAAATGCCATTGTTTTAGGAAAGTAAAGGTTCCAGAGTTTCTGCTCACACTTATCCTTTCCCAAAGTGAAAGGAGCCTTCGTCCATTTTGGATTATAAGGTACTGAGCACTTTGCTTCATGTTCTGCATGGGATCTTCAAGGTTAGCTATTGCTTCCCTCTGTGGTGATCAAGGTGCCTATTTGCATGTTCCCAACTTTCTGGCACATCACAGCTTCCTGTGCTTTGTAGTAGGTTTACAACCTTACTAGGGTGCTAGCTAGCCTCTGTGCTCTTTGCTTCACTCTTGAATCATTCCAATAGTGGGTTACCTGGATGAACTTCTACTGAGACATTGCTGCTTCCACATATATTTGCAAATGTTGTACAACTAAAACCTCTGATTTTAACACAAATTGTTAGTGTAATTTGTTTTTCCTAGCTAGTAAGTGCTAGTCCTATGCTAGCTGGTAAATGTTGTGGTAAAAAGTTTGTTTTGTTTGTTCTGTGCAAAGACATTGCATGTGCACCTTTAATCTAAAAGCTGGTTATTTGGGCCTGCTGCCACTTTGTTTAGCTTGCTGGAATTGGTGCAAAGATACATTGGATGCATTCAGCTGCCATTGTGCCTCCAGACATACCCCCCCCCACCTCATTTTATGTATGCTCCAACATCAGGCTCTCATAGACTAGAGTTAGAACCACACTATTTTTGTGCAATGAAAACCCCTGTTTTTAATACTAATTGCCAGACAGTGTAATTTGTGTTGCTTTGCTCGCTAGCTGGAAAGTGTGCAGAGATGAAATGTTGGACGTTTACTGTTCAAACTCGGCAGAGGTTCGGGTGAATCTTGAACCTCTAGAAGCTAGCGCTGGAATCATCGCTTGGAGTATCATGGTCTTCTCCTGAATACTGTTTTGTCCAGGGTCTGCCTTCCACAGGGCAAACCCCAAATTCTCTACTTCTATGTTGAGATGCTACAGTGCAAGAGCCAACCATTGTCGACTTTTGCATGGGGTTTCTGGGCCTAATAGCAGCCTCTTTTAAATCAGTGCCAAATACCCAGTTCCACTCCAGTCCATTGCAACTCATCATTCTGGCTGTGTAGGAAAAGAAGGCCCAGTCTCTAGATAATGGCATACGCATGATCCCCAAAACCTGACTTTCTCTGGCCTGGTATCTTTCAAGTCTTGCCCTGGATTTGGGGATTTACTTCTTCCCACTGGTCTAGAAGGTTTTTACGATTGATGCTAGCCTGTCTTCTGGGGAGAAGCCCTAGACACTCTTTCTGTGCAAGGGCTTTGGTTGGAAGGTTTTTTAACCCTTCAACACTGGACCTCTCAGTTGCAAGGTTATGCAACCAGGATTCACTCTGGCAATGCTGCAGCAGTGGCTTACTTTAACCACCAAAGTGGAACCAGAAGTCTTACAGCTTAAAAGAAGCTTACCAGATTCTAGCTTAATTTTTCAGCCCTGTCTCTCGTTTATCCCAGGCAGTGGAAATTGGCAGGCAGATTACCTCAGTTGACTTGGGAGGATGATCTCTTCACTCCAAGGTGTTTTAAAACCAATGTCACAGGTATAGGATGCCAAACATAGATATCTAGGCTTCCAGACCCAACAACAAATTGTCAAGTTTGTCTCCAGGTCCAGGGATCCTCTACCTTTGCAGTGGAGTGGATGCTCTGGTGACTTCAAGGGGTCAGTTCAACCTGAACTATGCCATTCATCCTCTAAATCCCCTTTCTCACCTGATCTGCAGGATCGGGATGGAGGGCATTCTAGTGATTCTCATTGTATTGAACTGGCCGAGGTGAATGTGGTTCTCAGACATTGCCAAAGTCCAAGCAAAACTCTGTGGGGTCTTCTATCCCAAGGATTTGTTCTTGGTCATGGCTTTTACAGCCTGGCTATTGAAGCCCAGATCCTGTGAAGTAGGGACCTATCTCTTATCTCTATGCTCCTGAAAGCTAAAACATGTACTTCCTGCAGAGTATACTATTGTACTGGTTAAGCATCTTTCTAATAGTGTGAAACAAGAAATTAAAATCCCAAGAAGTAAACCACGGGACAGCCGTGGGTCTTTTTGTCCATTCTGGCCCATATAAGCGTCTGTCCTTGAGTACTATCAAGGGTTAAATTTGTGGTTCTAATTATTATTATTATTTTTTTTTCAAAGTCTGCTTGCCTCTCACTCCTTCATGAAAGACTTTTTTCCTCCTCTATGTTCCCCATCGACTCCCTGAGATTTCTACCTAGTTATTCTGGTTCTCCAAAAACTGCCCTTTGAACCTACCAAGGACACCCCCCATCTACTCTTACTCACATGCTTATGTTTCTTGTTGCTATCACTTTACAACATAGTAAGTTTCTGAATTGCAGGCTTTATTCTGTAAATAACTCATAACTTTCTTCATAGAGACCAGATTGTCTTGAGGGCTAAGTTCTATTTTCTCCCAGAGTAGTTTCTACCTTCCTTCCTAGCCAGGACATTGCTCTCCCATCTCTATGCCCTGCTAATTAACATCCCAGGGAGATTTCCCTCCACTGTCTTGATGTGATATTCACTGTTTGAGTCTTTATTGCAGCCACATCTTATGTTACACAGACTTGCCTTCTTTTTGCCATTTTTGAGGGTCCCAATAGACCTGACTGCTTCTAGCACTACTATCTCCAAGTGGATTCTACATCTCCTTATTCAAGCCTATAGACTTAAGAAAAAGGTTCCACCTTTCCATGTCAAAGTGCACTCTACTAAGTCACTTAGTGCTTCATGTGCATTTTAGTATTCATAATCTGTTTCTCAGATCTACAAAGCTGACACCTGGTCTTCTGGTCCAACGCTCAAGTTTTACCAGGTGGAAGTTAAAGCCTCCACTGATGCCAACTTTGGTCATAAAGTAAAGTGGTTTTGTCAGCTCTGCTGAGCCTTCTTTTGGTAATCTACTATTACTTGTGGGCCTGTTAATATATTTTCTCTGTTGCCTACCCCTGAGTTGGACTGCCTTTTTACATCCCCGTGTACCTGAATTACCATATTGTGTCCCTTTATTTTATGATTAGGAATTTGTTCTCCAAAAAAAGAACTTTACAAGTCAAAAATTCTATTTTTATTGTTTGTTTTCTTTTTTTCTGGGCTCTGTATTCTTTAGTTAAAAAACTGCAGTTCTGCCTTAAAGTGTAATGTTTGACTGTATTTACAGTTATAGAATGGTCACTGTGAAAGGGAAGAGAAGGACTTGACAAGCCCACATTTGCGAGGAGGATGAATGGGTAGCTTTGAAGAAGATATTTGCTGTAAATAACTATACATCATTGTCACCTTTGGTCAGTGTTTCTCAGCCAGCTTCACAGCAAAAGAATAATAGGTGTTAGGCCTATGACTCTGTATATAAAAAAAAAAAAAAAAAGTAAAACATGTTGTAAGCAAAATTTGAAGACTTGATTTAGAAAATACTGTTTTACAACAAAGGTTAACAGTTTTTTCCTGGAAAAAACATACCTGCCTTTTGATCTCTTTCTCGTTAATAATATAGGTTCTTACTTTTTTTGTGTTTCCCCCAAAGCCATGATCATGGCCATGCCATGAGACTAGACAGTCTCAGAAATTTACATAAGGTGTGCATGCCTTCCTTTCTATCCCCCATGGTAACCCTCAGCCATTGAGATTGGCGGCTTGTATTTCCTAATACAAGAAATCACTCCCAAAATGCTATTTGTTAAGAATACTCCACTGCTAAAGAATCTTCAGCATTGAACACATTTCTGTATATGTCAATTGCCTGGTCTCCTGATGCACTTTGCAGTTCATTGGTTCCTATGTCACTACTGTATCTTTTAGTGATGTAAGGGCTGGCGGGAGGAATCATACAACACAAGAACATGACTATGCCAGAAGTGTTCTGGATGCTCAATCCTCTTCCACAGCAGTATCTATGCAATACAAAGCATATCGGCACCTGGAGAGGTAATTATGGAATCTATTTCTTGCAAAGATAGGTGCATATAGTATGTTTTACATTTCACCAGTGTATAGGAGTTTGATGTATGACACACAAAACAAAATGCATTTTTTATGGTTACTTGAGCTCTCTAGCCTTTACTTAGTACAGAAAACATAATAAATATAATAAAAAAAATTATATCAACATTCTTAGACAAAGTCTTTTAGATTTTTTAGATAAGTTACGTTACACTTATTTTATAAAGTGTAACGTAACTTATATTTGCAAATATATGTGGTCACCATTATTTTGCAGCACTGCCTTAACCCTCTTGGGCATGGAGTTCACCAGAGCTTCACAGGTTTCACAGGTTTCCACTGGAGTTCTCTTCCACTCCTCCATGATGACATCACAGGGCTCGTGGATGTTAGAGGCATTGCACTCCTCCACCTTCCATTTGAGAATGCCCCACAGATGCTCATTAGGGTTTAGGTCTGGAGACATGCTTGGCCAGTCCATCATCTTTACTCTCAGCTTCTTTAGCAAGGCAGTATTCTTCTTGGAGGTGTGTTTGGAGTCGTTATCATGTTGGAATACTGCCCTGTGGCCCAGTCTCTGCAGGGAGGGGATCATGCTCATCTTTAGTATGTCACAGTGCATGTTGCATTCATGGTTCCCTCAATGAACTGTAGCTCCCCAGTGCCGGCAGCACACATGCAGCCCCAGACCATGACGCTCCCACCGCCATGCTTTACTGTAGGCAAGACAAATTTGTCTTTGCACTCCTCACCTGGTTGCCGCCACACACGCTTGACACCATCTGAACCAAATAGGTTTATCTTGGTCTCATCCTTCTGGGATGACAGCCATGCAGACTGTTAGGAATGCTTCCTGAGCACACTGATGTGCTGTCATGAGTCTGCAATCTAAAGGGTTAACCTAGAGCAGACTAATTTCAGTAATTGGCAAACAGGCTGCCTTATTTAAACAGCTCAGCAGCACTGTGTCTTTGCTGTCTTGTCTGCAGTTTCATCCTGTGTTCCTGAAGCCTGCCTCCTGTTCCCTTTTTGATATCCGTTTTGACCTTTGGCTTGTTCCTGACCTTGTTGACCTGCTGCCCGTCCTGACCCCGGCTTATTCGACCATTCTCTCGGATCTCCCTTGTCTGCTTATCTGCCTTCGGATCTTGACCGGTTTCTCCCTTGGTGGGGCGACCATGAGGACTGCGACCTGGTATCCACACACAGCAAAGTCCATCCTCACCACTAGAGGCTCTGGCAAAAAATGGTGGATACTTAGATTCCGCACCTCAGGTTAGCCTGTGTCACTTACCTTGGGGGTTCCCGTCTAAGCTCCGCCCTCCAGCACACGTGGGGCCTTCCTCTGCCATCAGGCTACCACTTGTATCCCTAACAGTACAAGACAGCCATGACGGAGCCTGCAAGAGAAGCCTCACCATTGGAAGAGATCTGCCAACACCTCTCAGCCCTGTCTCAAGCCGTAAAGTCGCTTCAAGGCGGCTACACACAGCTAGAGGAACGGCTGCGCTCTACGACACTTCAGGGGGATCCTCCTGTATTATCTGCTTCCTCTCCTGCTGCAGCACCCTCTGGACCTGCTTCTGGCCCTACCGTAGTGATGCTGCTACCAGAACCTCGAGTTCCTGCTCCCGAAAAATATTCCAGGGATAGCGGTAAATTCTGCGCATTTCGCAACACCTGCCAGCTGTATTTCTCCCTGCAACCTCAAACCTTTTCTTTGGAGACCACCAAGGTGGGGTTTGTTATCTCCCTGCTCCTAGGTGAACCCCAGTCCTGGGCTCATCGGCTCGTTGAAGAGGGCAGCCCCCATTTAAACTCCTTACGGTCATTTTTTGAGGCCATGGTACAGCTTTATGATGACCCGCAGCGATCCTCCACCGCAGAAGCTGTGCTTCATGTTCTTCAGCAGGGTCGCAGGCCCGTAGAAGACTACGTCGCTGACTTCCGCCGCCTCAGTTCCGATACGTCCTGGAACGAAGCAGCAGTCCGGTATCAGTTCTGTCTTGGCTTGTCGGAAGGATCGAAGGATGAGCTGGCGCGGGTAGGTGTCCCCGGCGCCTTGGAAGATTTGATTTCCCAGGCCATATAAATCGACCGGTGGCTACGGGAGTGCAGAGCAGAACGATCTCCGCAGCAGTTCAGACCAGCCTGGACGCTACCACGAGTTGCTCCTCCTGCATACTTTTCTTCCGCTGGGTCAGCTCCTACAAACCCCGCTCCCGCTGGAGTCGCCTCAGATACGCCTGAACCTATACAACTTGGGATCATACGCCCTGCTTTGTCCCCGGAGGAGAGACACCGTCGCCAGTTGGGTAACCTGTGCCTGTATTGCGGTGAAGCTGGCCACTATGTGCGCTCCTGCCCGGCAAAATACCATAAGTTCCTGCCGGCCTCACCATCCAGTTGTGTGGCATCTGTTGCCAGTTCCTCCCACCTAGCCTTTCCTGTGTCATTACAGCTTCCGGAAGGACCCGTCCCAGTTACAGCAATCATTGACTCGGGAGCCTGCTGTTGTTTCATTGATCGCTCGTTCGCCCTGCAACATGGCGTACCTCTCCGGCTCAAGACCCAAGACCTCACCATCTTCCTGGCTGATGGCTCCCACATCAAATCCGGGCCCGTGACCCAAGAAACTTTTCCCCTTCCTATGGTCTCCTCCTCAGGCCATGAGGAACTGATTAGCCTGGATGTTATCACATTCCCCTTATTTCCCATTATCCTGGGATTACCGTGGTTGCAAGCACATAACCCGCAAGTCAATTGGATTACAGGCACCATCCAGTTCCCATCTCTTTACTGCAAGAATTCCTGTCTACCCGCTCCTCCTGAATTCCCCAAGACTCTGTTCTGTCTTGAATCCGAACCTGATGTATGTTCTGTGTTGCCCAAAGCATACCATGATTTCCTGGACGTATTCAGCAAACGGGAGACCTTGCCCCCCCACCGTCCATATGACTGCCCCATCGACTTGCTCCCAGGAGCCGAAATCCCGTTCAGCCGGATTTACCCACTTTCTGAACGTGAGCTGGACGTCTTAAAAGACTATGTAGAGGAAAGTCTGAAGAAGGGGTTCATCCATCCCTCTACCTCTCCAGCAGGGGCAGGTATCTTCTTCGTAGAGAAGAAGGATCACACCCTCGGACCCTGCATCGATTATAGGGATTTAAATAAAGTTACTATTAAAAACCGTTATCCCCTTCCTCTAGTCCCCGAACTCTTTCAGAGACTCAGATCTGCCATCCTGTTTACTAAGCTGGATCTTCGTGGGGCGTACAACTTGGTGCACATCCGGGAGGGCGAATACCTGGTAATGCCATTTGGCCTTTGTAATGCTCCTGCCACTTTTCCAACACTTTGGAGTTGCCAACGTCTATTGAGACGAAACGTTGGCGACTCCAGACGCAACGTCCACACGCCCCCTGGAAAATAGCCAGCCTTCATCATCCTTTGCTACTTGGGATTGTTCGCGGGACGCCGCACCTCCATCCCCAGGTTCTAGCGATTTGACAAGCCTATTTATTCTTGAGACATTGTGAGTAATATTTTTTAATAAAGTGGAATATTATTTTTAAACGGGATTACGCTATGGGCTTCGCTTTCTTTTCTTCCCACATATTCATTTATGTTTGATGAAAAATATTGAGGAGCACGAACCCTACACTGATCTGTTACATGCTTTTTGAGAAGTGGTCTACTTGCATCGACTAAGCATTCCTCTAACACCGGATCTTCAGTGGTCTTGATTAATAGCTGGGAGAGGCTGACTCATTAAGTTGAGCAGCCAAGGAAATCTGGTAAGCTGCTTAACATATCCCATCACCGAGGTGTTCTCTCCCTTCACATACCCTGGGTGTCACGGGTTGAATCACTTCTTGCAATATTGTGCACGTGGATTTATGATTTCATTTTATATCATTTATATTGGGACTCATTCATTTGGACACTCTTTTTCTTCATTATAAACATCATTGTGATTAGTAGTTTTTTTTCATTCATTTGGACACTATTTATCAATTTTGTGATCATTAATACTCTTAGCGCTACACTTTTATGTTTTATTGTTAATTTGAATCTCCCTTCTTTGCCAATTATGGTTTTCATCCTTCCTTTGTGCCCGACTTCCCATCTGATTCCGGAGTGCCCGCAGTTCAGGTCACCATTGACTTCTTCAGGAGTAACAACAAACTTCTGCAGGACACCTTGGCCAAGGCTCAGATGGCATCCAAAAGAATCTTTGATGGGAAAAAGAGGGGAGAACTGATCCTCCAAGCAGGTGACCAGGTCTTTTTAACCACAGCTAACCTCCGCTTGGCCTGCCCATCCAAGAAGTTGGCTCCCAGGTTTATCGGCCCATTCCCTGTTAAAATAAGACTCAATGCCGTGTCCTATGAGTTATCCTTACTTGATACCCTATGGATCCATCCTGTGTTCCATGTCACTCTTTTAAAACCCGTGGTTCCCGACGCCTTCCCCGGCAGAAGCCCTGGACCTCCGGAACCAGTGATGGTGGATGGCGACATGGAGTACAAAGTTGAGGCTGTACTTCATTGCCGGAAAAGAAGTAACCAGCTTCAGTTCCATATTAAATGGAAGTGTTATGGGCCGGAAGAGAATTCCTGGGAACCGGAGAGTAACATTCATGCCGCAGACCTGATCCAGGCGTTTTTTCTTGCCCATCCTCAGAAAAGCAGTTTGTTGAACACAACCGGAGGTTGCCCTTAAGGGGTGGGCAGTGTTAGGAATGCTTCCTGAGCACACTGATGTGCTGTCATGCGTCTGCAATCTAAAGGGTTAACCTAGAGCAGACTAATTGCAGTAATTGGCAAACAGGCTGCCTTATTTAAACAGCAGCACTGTGTCTTTGCTGTCTTGTCTGCAGCTCCTCCTGTATTCCTGAAGCCTGCTTCCTGTTACCTGTTTGATATCCGTTTTGACCTTTGGCTTGTTCCTGACCTTGTTGACCTGCTGCCCGTCCTGACCCCCGGCTTATTTGACCATTCTCTCGGATCTCCCTTGTCTGCTTATCTGCCTTCGGATCTTGACCGATTTCTCCCTTGGTGGGGCGACCCTGAGGACTGTGACCTGGTATCCACACGCAGCAAAGTCCATCCTCACCACTAGAGGCTTTGGCGAAAACCGCTGGATACTTAGATTCCGCACCTCAGGTTAGCCTGTGTCACTTACCTAGGGGGTTCCCGTCTAAGCTCCGCCCTCCGGCACACATGGGGCCTTCCTCTGCCATCAGGCTACCACTTGTATCCCTAACACAGACCAAATTGATGCAGTGTGCGGCGTAAGGTCTGAGCACTGACAGGCTGACCCCCCCTCCCCTTTAACCTCTGCAGCAATGCTGGCAGCACTCATACTTCTATTTTCCAAAGACAACCTCTGCATATGACGCTGAGCACATGCACTCCACTTCTTTGGTCGACCCTGGTGAGGCCTGTTCTGAGTGGAACCTGTCATGTTAAACCACTGTATGGTCTTGGCCACCAAGCTGCAGCTCAGTTTCAGTGTCTTGGCAATTTTATAGCCTAGGCCATCTTTATGTAGAGCAATGATTCTTATTTTCAGATCCTCAGAGAGTTCCTTGCCATGAGGTGCCATGTTGAACTTCCAGTGACCAGTATGAGAGAGTGAGAGCGATAACACCAAATTTAACACACCTTCTCCCCATTCACACCCGAGACCTTGTAACACTAACGAGTCACATGACACCGGGGAGGAATAATGGCTAATTGGGCCCAATTTGGGCATTTTCACTTAGGGGTGTACTCACTTTTGTTCCAGCAGTTTAGACATTAATGGCTGTGTGTTGAGTTATTTTGAGGGGACAGCAAATTTACACTGCTATACAAGTTGTTCACTCACTACTTTACATTGTAGCAAAGTGTCATTTCTTCAGTGTTGTCACATGAAAAGATATAATGAAATATTTACAAAAATGTGAGGGGTGTACTCACTTTTGTGACATACTGTGTGTATATATATATATATATATATATATATATATATATATATATACTATATTACCATAAGTATTGGGATGCCTGCTTTTACACATGAACTTTAAAAGCATCTCAGTCTTAGGCCATAGAGTTCAATATTGAAATGGCCCACCATTTGCAGCTATAACAGCTTCAACTCTTCTGGGAAGGCTGTCCACAAGTTTTAGGAATGTGTCTATGGGAATGTTTGACCATTCTTCCAGAAGCCCATTTGTGAGGTCAGGCACTGATATGGACAAGAAGGCCTGGTCCCCAGTCTCTGCTCTAATTAATCCCAAAGGTGTTCTATCAGTTTGAGGTCAGGACTCTGTGCAGGCCAGTCAAGTTCCTCCACCCCAAACTCACTCATCCATGTCTTTATGGACCTTGTTTGTGCACTGGTGTGCAGTCATGTTGGAACAAGAAGGAATCATCTCCAAACTGTTCCCACAAAGTTGGGAGAATGAAATTGTCCAAAATGTCTTGGTATGATGATGCCTTAAGAGTCCCCCTCTCTGGAGCTAAGGGGACAAGCCCAACCCCTGAAAAACATCCCCACACCTTGTCTTGAAGATAGCAATAACAGTAGCAAGGGACACTATAATATCTTATCACACATAACTATGACCCAGCTACCTTTTTCCAGACAACCCAAAAATAAATGTAAGGTTTTAATAATATTGTACTCCAAAATTTTAGGCTCATCAATGCATTTTGTCTAGGCCAGAAGTATTCTAATCTTTTAGCACAGCAAAGTAAGCATTTGTCAGGTTCCTGAAAAACCACAGCTAGACAATCCCTTACATTATAAATAAATAAATGCATGCATGCATAAATAAAAATCATTTTGATTACACCATCCACAAACATAGCCTTTCACCTAATTATATTTATAAAACAAGCAGTCTGGTCAGCATCTTGCATACATTCCAAGATCCCCCATAAAAAGTATAATACAACAAGGTGGTCATTTGTTTTATGTAGGTTTACTACTTAGGCCAATTGCCCTTGACTGGCAAGTGCAGCACCAACCAGTTAGCAAAGAACAGAAATATGGTCTGGATTTGCGTTAGTATGTTTTCATTGTCTTATAAATTGCTGTCAAATAACAGAACTTTGCAAATAGTAAATGATTCATGATAGCTGTTCATGTAACATCTGTGAGCAGTTACGTATAAAACAGAGCATCTTTGAAATAGTTAGTTAAATAAAGAAAAGACCTGAATCATTTACCACTTACTAAATTATATTTGCAGCCCTAGCACAAATTTACAATCCAATGGGCAGATGTTAACAGCAGGTGTCATATCTGCTGCTAAACATATTAAAATGTCTCTGTGGTCAATAATGACCTTTATTTTTCCCTCTGATGGCAAATTACAGAAACCATATTCAGTCTACATGATAGAGAAATAGATGCATTTTTACTTGCCTTTAAAGCTGAACTCCCTGAAATCTCTCCTCTGCTTATTGTCCACCACCACTCTTTTCTTATCCATCCACTGGCTTTTATTTACAAATCAATTCAAATATAAAATACTAACAACAACATACAAAGTCATCCACAACTCTGACCCAAGCTTCATCACCAAACTTGTCTCAAAACATCACCAAACTGTCCTCTCCACCCCTCCCAGGACCTTCCTTCAGAGCCACATCCATTCTCGGAAACTCCCTATCCCAAACTCTACAGCTATCATCTGCTCTATGATCAGGCGGTCCCTGGAAATTCCTCTATTCAAGGAAGTCTATCCCAACTCTATCTAAAAATTGTACATTTACTTTTTCCATCAACTGATCCCAACACAGCTATTACCTTTTCACTTATTCCCTTTTCCTCCCTTTTAGATTGTAAGGACTCACAAGGTCCCCCTGATCTTTTTTTTTTCTTGAACTGTATTGCAACTGTACTCTTTCCATTTATATTGCAAAGTGCTGTGCACACTGTTGTCATTAAGACTCCTTTCATATCTTGGTGTCCTGGATCTGGATCGTGCAAACGGAATCACGGGATTTGGGATAGCTGGCAGAGATCCGGGATGCCAAGGTGTGATCAGAGCCTAAATAAACCCTGTATTCTAATAGAAATAATAATATTAATCCTATTAATTACAGGCTAATGTAAAAAAAAACATCAGTGAAAACCCTAATATATCTATTATACTACTAAAGCTGTACTAAACTCACTAAGAACTTAGGGCACACAGTGGTGTAGTGGTTAGCACTTTCACCTAGCAGCAAGAGGGTCGCTGGTTCAAATCCCAGCCATAACACTATCTGCCTGGAGTTTGCATGTTCTATCTATGCCTGCATGGGTTTCCTCCAGGTACTCCAGTTTCCTCCCACACTCCAAAGACATGCTGGTAGGTTAATTGGATCCTGTATAAAAAAAAATGGCCCTACTGTGTATGTATGTGAGTTAGGGACCTTAGATTGTAAGCTCCTTAAGGGTAGGGACTGATGTGAATGTACAATGTATATGTAAAAGCGCTGCGTAAATTGACAGTGCTATACAAGTACCTGAAATAAAATAAACTTACTAATTACTACAATTAATGGCTATTACTTCATACTATTGACCTTTCTGCAGCCTTTGATACAGTTGACCAACAGCTCCCCCTCACAAAACACCACTCCTTTGACCTCAAAGATTCTTTCCTGGCTCTCCTCCTTAACAAAATGTTCCTTCAGTGTTGCCTCCAGTTCTATCTTTTTCTACACTTGCTCATTCTGTAAGGGACCCCTTGTCTTCTATTTCTACACCCCCTCTCTTGATCATTTGAAACCATCCCTTTACTTCCAATACCAATTCTATGCTGATGATGTCCAAATCTATCTCTCCTCACCTTCAGTCCTTCAGTCTCATCTTGCATGACTGACATATCAGTATGGATGTCACACCACTTCCCATAACAAAATCTTTCTAAAAAATGAGCTCATAATATAACCTTCCACCATACCATACTCTTTCCCCTGCCTTTTCCATCAAAATCAGTAATGCAACTATTTTTCCCTCTCTTCATGTCAGAGTGTTAAGTGTAATCCTGGACTCTGACCTGTCCTATCAGCCCCAAATCCAATCGCTTTGCAAATTTTGCAGACTTCACCTTCATAACAAGTCTAAAATACTCTTCTTCTTGGCCAATAAAACCACCAAGCTACTCATTCTCTGCCCTTCTATCTCTCTCCGTGACTATTGCAGCTATCTTCTCATTGGCCTACCTCTGTACAGGTTATACCCCGCTTCAGTCTATCATGAAAGCTGCTTAGTGTCCACCACTCCTCTCTAACAACGTACAAAGCCATTCACAATCCTCATCTACCTCATAAACTTTGGGGTTGATTTACTAAAACTGGAGAATGCAAAATCTGGTGTATCTGTGCATTGTAGCCAATCAACTTCTAACTTCATCGTGTTCAATTAGGCTTTGACAATAAACCAGGAAGCTGATTGGTTTCTATGCAGAAATGCACCCGATTTTGCACTCTGTAGTTTTAGTAAATCAACCACTTTGTCTCAAAATGTAAACCAAACTGTCCTCTTTGTTTTTCCCAAGGCTCCTCTCTCTCTAGTCCTCTCATCACCTCGTTCCATGCTTTTATTTTGGACTTTTAAAGAGCTTTCCTACCCCAATTTGTCAAGCCATCTCCTACTCTAACCATGTTTAGGCAATCCTTGAAAACGCATCTCTTAAGGAAAGCTTATCCTGCCTTCATCTAAAAACTGAACTTTTACTTTCTCTATCAACTTATCCCTCACAGGTATTACCATTTGTACCACTTGCACTCATCCATTAGATTGTATGCTCTCACGAGCAGGGCCCTCCTAAACTTGTATTGAATTTTACTATCTCCCTTTATATTGTAAAGATATGCTCAAATTGTTGGCACTATATCATGTCTGTATAATAATAACAAATATAATTTATGAAGTCACCAAATGCATGTTTAAAACAGACTTCTCTGCAAACATTTGCATGTTTTCCATCCAAAGAAGTTGTATCTCAGTCAATCCAGACCTGACAGCTCTGCCACATATATCAGCCTTGTCTGGTAGGAAAGGATATGTGTTGTGTGTTTTTTGTTTTTTTCCTGCTGCTTTTAACCACTTCCCTCTGTATATATATATGTCATTAGTTTGACGTTAAATACTGCAGCTATGGCAGCAGCTAGCTGCCATAACCCCAGTATTTTTTTTATACAGTGGGCAATTTCTCTTTTCACATAAAAGGGAACCTGTGGCAGATTTATCACACGATTATTTTTGGAGGCGGCGGGAGAGGTCCCCCCCCCCCCCCCCTGCCTTTTCCCGTTCATCTCCAGGCTTACCCCACCGATCAATTAGCCCGGGCCTGATCTGATGCTCTCTGTGGCTTGGCAGGAGGCCGAGTGAGGGCAAAGGCAAAATACATTTTTCTTTTTTTGCTTTTAAGTGTTGATATGAGATCTGAGGTCTTTTTGACTCCAGATCCCACAATAAAGAGGCCCTGTCATGCTTATTTCTATTACAAGGGATGTATACATTCCTTGTAATAGGAACACAAGTGATAAAAATAAAAAATAAAAGGACAGTGTAAAAATAAAAATTAAAATAAATAAGAAAAAAAAAATGCAAGTGCCCTGTTCCTCGAAGCTCATGCACAAAAGCACACATATTTACACTGTGTTCAAACCACACATGTGAGGTATTGATCCGATCCTTAGAGCAATAATTCTAACACTAGCACTAGACCTCCTCTGTAACTCAGGTAGCCTGTAAATAATTTTAAGGCATCGCCTATGGAGATTTTTTAGTACCGTAGTTTGTCGCCAATCTATGAGCGTGCACAATTTTAGCATGTTGACATGACAGGTTAGGTACAGTATCTATTTACTTGGCATAACATCATCTTTCACATTATACAAAACAATTGGGCTAAGTTTACGGTTTTCTTTATTCAAAAAAGTGTATTTCTTCCCAAAAAATTGCGTTTGTGAGACAACTGCGCAAATACAGTGAGATATAAAATATTGCTACAATCTCCATTTTATTCTCTAGGATCTCTGCTAACAAAAAACCTATATAATGTTTGGAGATTCTAAGTAATTTTCTAGCAAAAAATACTGATTTTTGTAAACATTAATAGTCAGAAATAGGCCTGGTCCTTATGTACTGGCCCTAACCCCTGCCCAGTACAATGATTGAATGATCAAAGGAGAAAACTGATGAGCTAATTTCTCTGTTGCTTTAAAGTTAAGAAATTCAAAACTACTTTTGCAGTGGGTCTTTCCATGCTAATCTGGGGATAAATGTTCATTTTTGTCTAAGGTACCATTAAAAAGCAGATTTGCTCACCATACTCCTTGTTCCCTGGTTATAGAAATACAAATGTTGTTGTTGCTAGCATTTTCCTTCTAAAAAGTGCTAGAAAACTGGCCGTTATGTCCATCTGGCTTACATAGTATATAAACCCAAATTAAAAAATGCAACACAGTTTTGCTCATTAGTTTACACCACATTGACAGATCTTGTAAAATGTTAGCCATGTTTTCTGTACCAACATTACATAACAGCCCACTTACAATGCACCAAGCAGCACCTAGAGAATCCTCAAAACTTTTGAAACACAATCATTTGAATTGATGAGATTTATAATTAATTTTAATTTTTGTTCACTGCCATAAATGTGATTATTGGAGAGTCAAAAAGGCCTGTGAAGAGAAGCACACCATCTCTATTGTAAAGCACGGAGGTCGTGGATCTCTGTTGTTTTGGGGATGTGCAAGTTTCAGCAGGAAATTTAGTCAAAATGAATGGCAAGTGTGGCATAATATCAGAAAATACTGGAGGAAAATTTCAGTTCATCATTTATTAATTTTATCACATGACAGCTATCCAAAACATAAGGCCCAGTCAACCCTTTATTAGATTAAAGATTCTGGAGTAGTCATCACAATTTCTTTACATAAACATAATTCAGCCATCTTAGGAAGATCTCAAACATCTAGTCAAAGCTAGTCAGCCAAAAAAAAAAAAAACAAATGTACAAGATCTTGAGGCTTTTTACATAGTAGTTATCGCATAGTAATTATTTTTCATTATTGGCTTGTTATTTTCCTTTATTGCTTATTGGTTTGTTCGATGGTTGTGTTTTCCATGATGCCTAATAGTTTTATTGAATCACACTAAAAATAAAAGAAATGTGTTTGGCATGATTACTTATGATTTCTATAAAAATGATCAACATTATACAAATTTTGCCACGGTATGTAAACTTAAGTGAGTACACCCCTCACATTTTTGTAAATATTTTCTTATATCTTTTCATGCGACAACACTGAAGAAATTACACTTTGCTACGATGTAAAATAGTGAGTGTACAGCTTGTATAAGAGTGTAAATTTGCTGTCTCCTAAAAATAACTCAACACACAGCCATTAATGTCTAAACCGCAGGCAACAAAAGTTAGTACACTCCTAAGTTATAATGTCCAAATTGGGCCCAAAGTGTCAATATTTTGTGTGACCGCTATTATTTTCTAGCACTGCCTTAACCCTCTTGGGCATGGAGTTCACCATAACATCACAGGTTGCCACTGAAGCCCTCTTCCACTCCTACATGATGACATCATGGAGCTGGTGGATGTTAGAGACCTTAAGCTCCTCCACCTCCTTTTTGAGGATGCCCCACAGATGCTCAATAGGGTTTAGGTCTGGAGACATGCTTGACCAGTAGTGATGTCGCGAACCTAAAATTCGCCGTTCGCGAACGGCGAACGCGAACATCGGCAAATGTTCGCGAACCGGGCGAACCGCCATAGAGTTCAATAGGCAGGCGAATTTTAAAACACACAGGGACTCTTTCTGGCCACAATAGTGATGGAAAAGTTGTTTCAAGGGGACTAACACCTGGACTGTGGCATGCCGGAGGGAGATCCATGGCAAAACTCCCATGGAAAATTACGTAGTTGACGCAGAGTCGGGTTTTGATCCATAAAGGGAATAAATCACCTAACATTCCTAAATTGTTTGGAATAACGTGCTTTAAAACATCCAGTGTGTGAATACAATCAGGTATGATGTTTTATCGGTCAAGTAGTGTAAGGGTTACGCCCGCTTCACAGTGACAGACCAAACTCTGACAGACCAAACTCCCCGTTTAACAGTCAGTCAGTCCATTTGCACAACCGCAAACTCCCCATTTGCACAAGGTTGGATACCAAGCTAGCCATGTCCCGTTCCTTGTCCTCACTGACATCATTGAAGGTCTCTTCCTCCACCCAGCCACGTACAACACCAAGGGTCCCCGAAAGGTGACAACAAGCCCCCTGGGACGCCTGCTGTGGCTGGTATTCCACCTCCTCAAAGCCACCTTCCTCCTCTGACTTCTCTTCTTCAGACTCCTCTCTCTGCGTTGCCACAGGTCCAGCAATTGACAACGACAAGGCTGCTTCTGGTGGTGATGGGGACCACAACTCTTCCTCTTCATGCTCATCTACAGCCTGATCCAGTACCCTTCGCAGGGCACGCTCCAGAAAAAACGCATATGGGATGAGGTCGATGATGTTGCCTTGGGTTCGACTGACCACCAGGGTTGTCACCTCCGCAAAAGGACGCATGGCATGAGCCTACAGCCATTGTTCATGAGCATTCAGTAGCGCAGCCAAAAAATACCCAGCTCCGCAGAAAGAATGAAAGAAAATGAATGTTTTTTCTATGAAAAATTATCCTGCGGATCGCTTTTGGTCTGTTCACAATGAAGCAACGACCTTATCATCTGGGGTGTGCCAACACACTCCTAGAGGTGATCGCTTCATTGTGATACGCAAGCCCCTTCACCACGACAAGGTAACGATCACGAAGGGGAATTGACACATGTATGTGCCTTTTTTTTTTTGTTTTTTGTTTTTTTGCAGCCACAGTGTAGCACCAGAGGCCAGAAAAATTAGGCATGTACACATGCATGAAAAAGTAGGTATTGTTGCAGCCGCTGCTGTAGCAGCGGCCTGAAAAATTGAGGTTTTCAAGGCAGAAAGTGCACTAAAACATTGCGGCTTGAACCGTAGTTGGTGGCGGAGACGTCACGTAAGTCATCCGGCATGCAGAGAATGATTAAATACAGCAGCGTGTGGACCAATTTTAGCCCAAGGCATCTCAGTCATCACCAGGCCTTTTTTAGTCAAATGCATCCCCCACTGTCAGTCCCCTCAGGATCCATGCCTCATTCATCTTAATAAACGTGTGGTAATCAAGACTTTTTTGACCTAGGCGACTTCTCTTCTCAGTGACAATACCTCCTGCTGCGCTGAAGGTCCTTTCTGACAGCACACTTGAAGCGGGGCAGGCCAGAAGTTCAATGGCAAATTGGGATAGCTCAGGCCACAGGTCAAGCCTGCACACCCAGTAGTCAAGGGGTTCATCGCTCCTCAGAGTGTCGATATCTGCAGTTAAGGCAAGGTAGTCTGCTACCTGTCGGTCGAGTCGTTCTCTGAGGGTGGACCCCGAAGGGCTGTGGCGATGCGTAGGACTAAAAAAGCTCCACATGTCCTCCATCAACAAGACGTCTGTAAAGCGTCCTGTCCTTGCCGGCGTGGTTGTGGTGGTAGGAGGAGAATTACTTTCACCTCTTCCCCTGTTGGATTCCCGTTGTGCTGTGACATCACCCTTATATGCTGTGTAAAGCATACTTTTCAATTTATTTTGTAGCTGCTGCATCTAGTAGCGTGGCCACCCAGTACAGGTCGTTCTCCTTCAGCCTTTTTATACGAGGGTCCCTCAACAGGCATGACAGCATGAAAGAACCCATTTGCACAAGGTTGGATGCCGAGCTACTCATGTCCAATTCCTCGTCCTCACTTATGTCATTGAAGGTGTGTTCTTCCCCCCAGCCACGTACAACACCACGGGTACCAGATAGGTGACAATGAGCACCCTGGGATGCCTGCTGTGGTTGGTGTTCCTCCTCCTCAAAGCCACATTCCCCCTCTGACTCCTCTTCCTCAGACTCCTTTTCCAGTGTTGCCGCAGGTCCAGCAAGCGATGGTAAGGCTGTTTCTGGTGGTGGTGATGGTGACCACAACTCTTCCTCTTCCTCTTCACGCTCATCTACGGCCTGATCCAGCACTCTTCGCAGGGCACGCTCCAGGAAAAAAACATATGGGATGATGTCGCTGATGGTGCCTTTGGTGCGACTCACTAGGTTTGTCACCTCCTCAAAAGGACGCATGAGCCTACAGGCATTGCGCATGAGCGTCCAGTAACGTGGCAAAAAATACCCAGCTCCGCAGAGGCTGTCCTAGCACCCCGGTCATACAAATACTCGTTGACCGCTTTTTCTTGTTGGAGCAGGCGGTCGAACATTAGCAGTGTTGAATTCCAACGTGTCGGGCTGTCGCAAATCAAGCGCCTCACTGGCATGTTGTTTCGCCGCTGAATATCTGCAAAGTGCGCCATGGCCGTGTAGGAATGCCTGAAATGGCCACACACCTTCCTGGCCTGCTTGAGGACGTCCTGTAAGCCTGGGTACTTCAACTGGTTAGATTCAACACATGTGCCATGCACGGCACATGTGTCAACTTGCCCAAATTCAATGCCGCCAACAAATTGCTTCCGTTGTCACACACCACTTTGCCGATCTCCAGTTGGTGCGGGGTCAGCCACTGATCCACCTGTGCGTTCAGGGCGGACAGTAGTGCTGGTCCGGTGTGACTCTCTGCTTTCAGGCAAGTCAACCCCAAGACAGCGTGACACTGTCGTATCCGGCATGTGGAATAGCCTCTGGGGAGTTGGGGGGGTGCAGTTGGTGTGGAGCAAGATGCAACAGCAGAAGAGGACTCAGCCGAGGAGGTTAGCAAAGAGGATGGAGTAGGAGGAGTAGAGGAGGTGGCAGCAGGCCTGCCTGCAAGTCGTGGCGGTGTCACCAACTCCTCTGCAGCAGAGCCACGCATTCCATGCTTGGCAGCCGCCAGCAGGTTTACCCAATGCGCAGTGTAAGTTATATACCTGCCCTGACCGTGCTTTGCAGACCAGCTATCAGTGGTCAGATGGACCCTTGCCCCAACACTGTGTGCCAGACGTGACATGATTTCCTTTTCCACAATAGAGTACAGGTTGGGGATTGCCTTTTGTGAAAAATAATTTCGGCCGGGTACCTTCCACTGCGGTGTCCCAATAGCGACAAATTTTTTGAAGGCCTCAGACTCCACCAGCTTGTATGGTAAAAGCTGGCGGGCTAAGAGTTCCGACAAGCCAGCTGTCAGACTCCGGGCAAGGGGGTGACTCTGTGAGATTGGCTTCTTACGCTCAAACATTTCCTTGACAGACACCTGACTGTGGGCAGGTGAGCAGGAACTGCTGAAGGTGAGAGGTGGAGGGGCGGGTTGTTGATAGGGGGCATGGAGGACAGCAGTGGTTGACATGGCTGAAGATGCTGGACCAGGAGGAGGATGGTGGCTTTCAGTTTGTGTGCTGCTTTTACTCATGTGTTGATCCCATAGGCGTTTGTGATGTGAGATCATGTGCCTTCGCAAAGCAGTTGTACCTAGGTGGGTGTTGGACTTCCCACGACTCAGTTTCTTTTGGCACAGGTTACAAATGGCATCGCTGATATCAGAGGCAGACACACAAAAAAAATGCCACACTGCTGAGCTTTGCAAGGACAGCATTCTGGTGGTGGCAACAGCTTGCGTTGATTGGCGTGCTGTCAGGCTGACCCCGGGTGCCGAATCTACATGCTGTCTGACTGCGCCACTAGCTCCTTGCGATGACCTCCTCCCCCTGCTTCCAACTCGTCTCCTCCTCCTCTCTGTCTCCCCATCTGAACTTTCCCCCTCTTCTTCTGCTCTTCGAGCAGGCACCCAGGTGACATCCACAGACACATCGTCATCATCAGCCGCTTCACTTGACAACTCAGCAAAGGCAGCAGCAGCAGGTACCACATCATCATCATCATCACAATGTACGTCCATGTGTATAATGCTGCCTGACTGAGACATATCCCCGTTATCTACATTCTCTGGCACTAATAGTTGCGCATCACTTATTTCTTCCAACTGATGTGAAAATAACTCCTCTGACGGATCAAGTGAAGCGGGTGTGGTGCTAGTGTTGGTGGTGGTGCCGGCGGGCTGGCGAGTGGTAAATTGAGAGGTGCCCGAAGCTGAGCTGGAGGAGGATGGTGCATTAAGGTTCCGAGCGGAAGCTGTAGACGATTGGGTGTCCTGTGTAAGCCAGTCAACTATGTCCTCAGAATTTTTTGAGTTCAGGGTCTGTGGTGGCCTCTGAACACTGGGCATTATTCTAGGGCCTAAGGAAATCACAGCACCACGACCACGACGGCCCTTGCGGGGTGGCCTGCCTCTGCCTGTCATTTTTTTTTTTAATGTGTTGTACTATGAGTGCAAGGTGCTGTGCCACCCTATAGGAGTGTTGGGCAGTGGGTACAGTACACTCTGTGGACCTGACAGTCACTGGCACCCAGGCAACTGCAATTTAAAAAAAATATATATATTTTTTTTTACTTTGCAAGCTGCTGTGCCACCTTATATATCAGTGGTGGGTGGGCAGTGGCACAGTACACTCTCTGTGGACCTGACAGCAGTCACTGGCACCCAGGCAACTGCAATTAAAAAATATATATATATATTTTTACTTTTCAAGCTGCTGTGCCACCTTATATATCAGTGGTGGGTGGGCAGTGGCACAGTACACTCTCTGTGGACCTGACAGCAGTCACTGGCACCCAGGCAACTGCAATTAAAAAATATATATATTTTTTTTTACTTTGCAAGCTGCTGTGCCACCTTATATATCAGTGGTGGGTGGGCAGTGGCACAGTACACTCTCTGTGGACCTGACAGCAGTCACTGACACCCAGGCAACTGCAATTAAAAAAAATATATATATTTTTTTTACTTTGCAAGCTGCTGTGCCACCTTATATATCAGTGGTGGGTGGGCAGTGGCACAGTACACTCTCTGTGGACCTGACAGCAGTCACTGGCACCCAGGCAACTGCAATTAAAAAATATATATTTTTTTTTACTTTGCAAGCTGCTGTGCCACCTTATATATCAGTGGTGGGTGGGCAGTGGCACAGTACACTCTCTGTGGACCTGACAGCAGTCACTGGCACCCAGGCAACTGCAATTAAAAAAAATATATATTTTTTTTTACTTTGCAAGCTGCTGTGCCACCTTATATATCAGTGGTGGGTGGGCACACAGTGGCACTGCAGTGGGCACAGTACACTCTGTGGACCTAACAGTCACTGGCAGCCCAGGCAACTGCAATAATAAAAAATATATATTTTTTTCAATTTGCAACAAGATGCTGTGCCACCGTATATATATCAGTGGTGGGCAGTGCACTGCAGTGGGTACAGTGCACTCTGTGGACCTGACACAGCACTCACTGCAATTATGACAGAGGAAAAAAAAAATATTTTTTAAAATGCAAGGTACTGTGCCTGTGCCACCCGAAATGAGTGTGGTGTGCACACAGTACAGTCTGTGGTAGGTCTGTGGCCTCTCACACACAGCGGGCAGGCAACTGCAGTGTACAATAGATATATATATATATATATATATATATATATATATATATATAAAGAAAAAACTCTATTACCTTACCAGCCCTTAAAAGGGCTTTTGGGGACACTAGATATATATATATGTATATATATAAATAAAAAAAAAATCCTCAATTACCAGCCCTTAAAAGGGCTTATATATATATATATATATATATATATATATATATATATATATATATATATATATATATATATATATATATATATATATATGAAGAAAAAACTCAATTACCAGCCCTTAAAAGGGCTTTTGGGGACGCTAGATATATATATATATATATATATATATATATAAAAATTACACAAATACCAGCCCTTAGAAGGGCTTTTTGGGGTGCTGTCCTTACAGCAGTAGTGGACCAAGAACACTGCAAGACCAGCTCTCCCTGCTCTCACTGCACACACTGCTTCAGAATGATCTAAGATGGATGCTGCCCTTGCTTATTTATAGGAGGTGGGAGGGTGTGGGAGGGAGGTATGCTGATTGGCTGTAAATGTGCCTGCTGACTGTAAAGTTCAGGGTCAAAGTTTGCCTCAATTATGTATTATGGGGGGCGGACCGAACATCGCATATGTTCGCCCGCAGCGGCGAACGCGAACATGCTAAGTTCGCCGGGAACTGTCCGCCGGCGAACAGTTCGGTACACCTCTATTGACCAGTCCATCACCTTTTACCCTCACCTTCTTTAGTAAGGCAGTTGTGTTTGGGGGTTGTTATTATGTTGGAATACTGCCCTGCGACTCAGTCTCTGAAGGGAGGGGATCATGCTCTGTTTCATTATGTCACAGTACATTTTGGCATGCATGGTTCCCTCAATGAACTGTAGCTCCCCAGTGCTGGCAGCAGTCATGCAGCCCCAGACCATGACACTGCCACCACCATGCTTGACTGTAGGCAAGACACACTTGCCTTTGTACTCCTCATCTGGTTGCCACCACACACGCTTGACACCATCTGAACCAAATAAGTTTATCTTGGTCTCATCAGACCACAGGACATGGTTCCAGTAATCCATGTCCTTAGTCTGCTTGTCTTCAGCAAACTGTTTGCGGGCTTTCTTGTGCATCATCAACTTGTGCAGCAATGCTGTCAGCGACCATGGCGAGGCCTGTTCTGAGTGGGACCTGTCTTGTTAAACCGCTGTATGGTGCTGCAGCTCAGTTTCAGGGTCTTGGCGAGTTTCTTATAGCTTAGGCCATCTTTATGTAGAGCAGCAATTCTTTTTTTTCAGATCTTCAGAGAGTTCTTTGCCATGGGGTGCCATGTTGAACTTCCAGTCACCGGTATAATAGAGTGAGAGTGATAACACCAAATTTAACACACATGCTCCCCATGCACACCTGAGACCTTGTAACATTAATGAGTCACATTACACCGGGGAGGGAAAATGGCTAACTAGGCCCAATTTGGATATGTTGACTTAGGGGTGTACTCACTTTTGTTGCCAGCAGTTTAGCCATTCATGTCTGTGTGTACAAACTGTACACTCACTACTTTACATTGTAGCAAAGTTTCATTTCATCATTGTTGTCACATGAAAAGATATAATAAAATATTTACATAAATGTGCGGGTTGCACGCACTTTTATGAGATACTGTATATTACAATCACTTTATTCATACCAAACACATCAGCCAAGCACTCACTCCAATGGGGATGACTGGTGTGCCGCTCTCCTCAAGTAGGGAACTCCAACGTATGCACATGAAAAAGGGGAAGGAGGTGCAAACACCTAGTGCATTACCGGTAGTCACCTAAAAAATGTTTTATTAAAATACAAAAAACATATTCACAAACAAGAAGAGTAAAATAGCATTATGAGGGTCCGCCACACGTACAATGGATCATGTCCCTGTATATAGGACCTCTAACGCGTTTTGGGAGTCAAGCTCCCTTCTTCAGAGCTGGTCTTACTTCCAGCAGGCCCAAATAAATACTGACAACAATTAGACAAGTACCTCCCACTTCCTGTGGGAGATGGGTGGGACAAGAAAAAAAATTTGATTAGATTCAGGACACATTTGGTGTGAGCCTTGTCCCATGGGCAGCCCCTGCTTGGATGCTTTGTATACATTTATGCACTTTTGTTCTTGTGTCTTGGCCTGCCCCAGCATGTGACCACATTCATGATACACCTGTTGCGGATTTTGTCCCATAGGTGTCCCATCTGGCAAGCTTCTGGGGTTCCTGTCTCCCCATCGGATAATCCCGGCCAGTGTCACGGGCCGGCGATAGTGTGGAGGTGGGGTTCGGGCAGCCTTGGCAACAAGGAGGGGCGGGACTCACAGGAGGAGAGTTCACCCCACCCTTGGAAATCACGCTGGGTGGGTCCCAGAGCGCAGAGTAAGTGGTGTGCGTTCAGGGACCCGGAAGTAACAGATACAGAGTGTGTGTCAGCTCTGTTCTGAAATGAGGGAGACACAGACCCAGAGCCAGTAGACAGTGGGGCCCACACTCTGATTGCCTAGTTATCCTGGATCACTATGATGCTTGCATATTTATGGGGATTAGTGGGGAGGGATATGTGGGGTGTCTAGGTGTGTAGTTTTGAGTTTTGATATAGACTACTTGTCAGAGGCTATCAGTTGGGGCACTAGAAACATTTCGATACACATGAGGACAGCTGGTTGGCCTGTATGCTGGAGGGTCCCGTCCATCGCCCACAGGAAGTGGGAGGTACTTGTCTAATTGCTGTCAGTATTTATTTTGGCCTGCTGGAAGTAAGACCAGCTCTGAAGAAGGGAGCTTGACTCCCGAAACACGCTAGCGGTCCTATATACAGGGACATGATCCATCCTACGTGTGGCAGACCCTCGTAATGCTATTTTACTCTTCTTGTTTGTGAGTATGTTTTTTGTATTTTAATAAAACATTTTTAACGTGACCATGGGCAATGCACTAGGTGTTTGCGCCTCCTCCTTTATTCACTTTATTTGTACCTACTGTTTTTACCAGTAACATACATCCTCTCCTCTCACTGTACAAAGAAGGAGCAGGCTTGTCACCCTAACACAGGATGTGTGTTAGAATTACAGATAAACTCCAGATCTCCTCATCTACATAACATGGGGGGGGGGGTGTTCTGTAGTTTGCAGAGGTGAGAAGACTCCTTGGCATTTGAGTGCAGCACACATAGGTATTTATTCCATTTACTGATCAGATATAACAACACACTTGACGAAAAACAGACAGACTGACAGACTGTGCAACATAACACAGCAGCAATTATATTTAAAAAAACAAAATCAATAAGATAACACGTAAAGTGACACAGAAAAAAACAGTGCAACCAGGAGGGAGTTTTTGAATGTCCCTATAGGCAAAATTATAACTAGAATAGATCATGTTTTCAGCTGCACCCCAACAAGCTCAAAGACATTACGAACTCATACATGTTTCACCTGGGGACCAGCTCTTGGAAAAAGCACCAATACTAAGTGTAATTGCTATACAACAGATGGGCTTCCTGATTTTGTAACAATTAAAGTATTAACTGACCCCCCCAAAGACCCCTTCACACACCAAGCTGCTGTGACAAACATTTATTGTGTATACATTTCCATTTAAAAAATATATTCCCACAACCCTATACTGACAACCCCACAAACCTGGACTGACAACAACAACAATTCCAGGGAGGGTGGGAAGGGAAACTTATTTTTTTCCGGAATGAATCCCCAGCATCCTATGCTTTAACAGTCCTTGAGGCTCCACCCCCCCATCTGACCTTTATCCTCCAATCAAAATATTGAAAAATACGATAGCTAAGCAATTGCTTCTTTTCAGTAGAGGTCAGGAACGGCAATCTGTATATTTGTCATGACAGGTTTCCTTTAACACCTTTACAATGAGCGAACACATCCTCACTGAAATGGGTTTTCTTCCAAGGGGAGCCACAAAATGTGCATATCTGTATTTATGCTGGGATCACATCCTCCCAGATTTAGCTGTTACTGACACCTCCAGCTCTCATACTTTCCCACACTTGCACGCCTTAACATTAAGACCAGTAACTGTGTCCATGCAGCTGCTGTGCCCTAATTGACATCAATAGCCTGCCTGCACACAACACATGGAGTCTAGACACTCTGTAAAAAATGGCCTGTTCACCATATACAGGTCTCAGTGCCCATACAATTGAGATGTTTAGGTGCTATGTTATTAGTAACGTTTTACAGCATTATGTATTTAACAGGCAGGGACACTGTAGCTCTCAGATGGTCCCTAGGAGTACATATGGTTTCACCAAAAATGTAGGGAATCCATTCTTCATTAAGAAGAATGCATCCAGGGTTAATTTAGATGGAAACCATTCACTGTCCTGAGCAAACTAAATAAATCATCAGCAGAGGATATATTTCATTATTTGCTCTTCTCTGCCCATAGTATTGTATTAGTAATACGTAGGGATGAGCTCTCAGTTTTGTTTATGTCAATCAAACTTTGCTTTTTTTAGACATTCATTAGAATGTGAACCTTTTAGGGCATTTGGTGGAAGTAAAACATCTTATATAGTAGAAGTTTTTCTACCACCATACCCCTAATGTACTTAGCAGCCAGTGATGTTACCTAGCCCCACTCATGTGCTAGCTGGAAATCCCTGATCATATAAACAAAGCTGTCATGGCCATATTTTATAAGTGAAATCAATGGGTATACCCTAATCCCTTTATTTACATTTATTAACAGGGGTCAAAGCTGTAATTTCCTTTGAGAGTAACCTGCCTGTGAAGTGGCATATTTGAAAGATGTACACAACCTACTACAGCAAAACTGACAATTACAAAGAAAATTAATTCAGTTTAAATTGCCATTAAATTACTGATCCCTGCTGCTTACATCATCTATAGCAGACCTTTATCCTAGATGAGGGTCTGATATCGACTTTATTGGGGAACCGCACAAATGTGTCATGAAGTTCCCCCAAATATATATCATGAAGTTCCCCCCAAAAATACATATCAGTACTTTATCTTTGATGAGGGTCTGGTATGAGTGTCAACTTGGACCCCCACAAAAAAACCCAAACATGGTGTGAGGTCTAGTTTATATTTTAAAGAAGAAAAAAAATGAATTAGAAAGCATGGGGACCCAACATCTATACCAGACCCTTACCAAAGAATGCAGCCTGGTTGGCTAGGATAGGAGGAGGTGCATGCAGCCAACCCCCTCCAGAACCATTATAGACTATATGTCCACAACAGGGTTAATGAGGAGAAGGGCTTTTTCCCCATAACCCTGACTTGGTGGTTGTGTTGGCCTGCAGGTGTCGGGCGTATCTAAATCCGAAAGACCCTTTTAAAAAAAAAGGGTTCCCCAGATACTGGCCTCTCCCTATATAAACAATTAATGGATACATCGTACCTCTACACAGTCTCAAAAAATGTAAATGGTAAAACAAATCAAACAAAAACAAAACACACACATACACACTTTTTGACAAGTCTTTTATAAAAAAAAAATATAAAAACCCCCAAAAAATACCACAATGTAAATCTCTCATCAATCACACAATCCAGTGATTCAAATCTTCATCAATCATGATGAACGATGCCTGCTGACTCCTGGCCAGCAAATGAACGGGTGACAACACCAGTTGCAAAGAACATGGTGGTTCTGCTGTTTTTTAACAACCACTGACAGACAAAGGAGGAAGCTGTTATATAATGAACTGGTAGAAGAACTATAACTATGTCTGCAGACAGTCTGCTAGTCACGGAACTCTGAGTACAAAAAAACAAATGTTTAACGCGCAAAGAGTCCTCTTTGCTTGTTTAACATTTGCATCTCTTGCATCTCTACAAATGATACCCCTTTATTCATATGTGTAGTAATAAAAAAACAAAAAAAAAAAAAAGCAAATGAGGTGCTGCCCTTGTCCATCTGAAAGATAATTAACTTTCTCATAGTAGCTTGATATAAAGTAAACACTGAGGCACAGCAATTGGCAGCCCCGTAAAGCTTATGCATTGTGGTGAATGAAACGGTAACATTCTGTAGGTTTCACCTGTCATGAGTGACTGTTAGGCCTTATTCACAAGGGGTGATTACATCCGTGCCCTGTGCAGAGACAGTAGCTGTCTATTGGGATGCAGTGGCTGCAGGGACACATCCGTGCAAGTGCAGATGCACCCATGGTGAGGGACATGCACCCACACCCAAATGGATGTCATACCAGTACACAATGGCTGTGTCCTAATAAACAACAATGGGACTGCTCGCATGGGGATGCACGGAACACTTGCTCCATGTGGGATGAAGCCTTATACTCTCACTCTGACTTCCTTATGAAGGGTTCTCCTGTGAGTAGTATATCCACAAGAAGAAATTAAACTAGGATCTTATACAGGTGCATCTCATAAAATTAGAAATTCATCAAAAAGTTAACTTATTTTAGTATTTCAATTCAAAAAGTAAAACGTATATATTTTATTAGGATGGGTAACACATAGAGTGATTGATTTCAATCATTTCTGTCTTTTAATTTTGATGATTATGGCTTACAGCTAGTGAAAACCAACAATTCAGTATCTCAAAAAATTAGAATATTACATAAGACCAATAAAAAAAAAGGATTTTTAATACAGAAATGTTGGCTTACTGAAAAGTACAGTATCTCACAAAAGTGATTACACCCCCCATATCTTTTAAATATTTTATTATATATTTTTGTGACAACACTGAAGAAATGACAATTGAGTGTACAGCTTGTATAACAGTGTAAATTTGCTGTCCCCTCAAAATAACACAGCCATTAATGTCTAAACTGCTGGCAACAAAAGTGAGTACACCCCTTAGTCAAAATGTCCAAAAAAAAAATTGTTGCTCTACATAAAGATGGCCTAGGCTATAGTAAGATTGCCAAGACCCTGAAACTGAGCTGCAGTACAGTGGCCAAGATCATACAGCCGTTTAACAGGACAGGTGCCACTCAGAACAGATCTCGCCATGGATGACCAAAGAAGTTGAGTGCACATGCTCAGCGTCATATCCAGATGTTGTCTATGGGAAATAGATGTATGAGTGCTGCCAGCATTGCTGCAAAGGTTGAAGGGGTGGGGGGGGGGGGTCAGCCTGTCAGTGCTCAGACCATATGCCAAAGACTGCAACAAATTGGTCTGCATGGCTGTCATCCCAGAAGGAAGCCTCTTTTAAAGATGATGCACAAGAAAGCCCCCAAACAGTTTGCTGAAGGCAAGCAGACTAAGGACATGCATAACTGGAACCGTGTCGTGTGATCTGATGAGACCAGGATAAATGTATTTGATTCAGATGGTGTTCAGTGTGTGGGGCGACAACCAGGTGAGGAGTACAAAGACAAGTGTGTCTTGCCTACAGTCAAGCATGGTGGTGGGAGCGTCATGGTCTGGGGCTGCATGAGTGCTGACAGCACTGGGGAGCTACAGTTCATTGAGGGAACCATGAATGCCAAAATGGGACATACTGAAGCAGAGCATGATCCTATCCCTTCGAGGACTGGGCTGCAGGGAAATATTTCAACATGATAACGACCCCAAATACACCTCCAAGACGGTCACTTCCTTGCTAAAGAAGCTAAAGGGTAAAGGTGATGGCCTGACCAAGCATGTCTCCAGACCTAAACCATAATGAGCATCTGTGGGGCGCAAGGTCCCTAACATCCACCGGTAGGGATGATCAAACTTTTGAAAAGTTCGGTTCGACCAGAACACCCAAACCTCCCAAAAGTTCAGCCCGGATTTCAGAACCCCATTGAAATCAATGGGACCCGAACTTAGGTAATCAAAAAACACAATTTTGAAGCCCTAAAACCCAATAAATGCCCCTAAAAAGTGCCTAGGGTTCTGGGTCATACCCCAGGGACTATTAATCACACAAAAAAAGTTCTTAAAAATTGTCATTTTTGATAGAGAGCCAATTATTGAAAAAAGAAAAAAAATGTCTTTGGATTTAGTATCTGGGGGGTCTAAAAAGTGTACATGTGAAGTTTCAGCTCTGTAGCATGTCCAGAACCATAAAAAAAAACATTGATTGTATTTTGTCACTTATAGAACAGGTTAGTGGCTTCTCTCTTTTCACACCTTGCCGGTTTAGTAGCAAGCTTTTTTTGGGCATTTTTTGGGGTCTTTTCAGGCAGGCAAAACATCTAAACTTGTGTATACGGGTATATATACACACATACTTATATGTATATATACATCTAGACATATATAGGTGTGATAGTAGCAGAAATATATGCTTGCGCTAATGAAATCATTTACACTAATATGGCTCCGCTCCTATAACACCTATATATGTGTAAAGTGTAAAAGTGTAAAATACATATAAGTATGTGTGTATATATACCACTATACACAAGTTCAGATGTTTTGCCTGCCTCCAAAGAACCCAAAAAAATGCCCAAAAAAACACTAGCGCCAAAAAAAAAAACGTCCAGGTGTGTTGTTGCAGGCAATTTTTGGGGGTTTTTGGAGGCAGGCAAAACATCTGAACTTGTGTATAGTGGTATATATACACACATACTTATATGTATTTTACACTTAGACATATATAGGTGTTATAGGAGCGGAGCCATATTAGTGTAAATGATTTCATTAGCGCAAGCATATATTTCTGCTACTATCACACCTATATATGTCTAGGTGTATATATAAATATAAGTATGTGTATATATATACCCGTATACACAAGTTCAGATGTTTTGCCTGCCTCCAAAAACCCCCAAAAAATGCCTGCAACAACACACCTGGTCGTTTTTTTTTTTTGGCGCTAGCGTTTTTTGGGCATTTTTTTGGGTTCTTTGGAGGCAGGCAAAACATCTGAACTTGTGTATACGGGTATATATACACACATACTTATATGTATATATACACCTAGACATATATAGGTGTGATAGTAGCAGAAATATATGCTTGCGCTAATGAAATCATTTACACTAATATGGCTCCGCTCCTATAACACCTATATATGTCTAAGTGTAAAATACATATAAGTAAGTGTGTATATATACCACTATACACAAGTTCAGATGTTTTGCCTGCCTCCAAAAACCCCCAAAAAATGCCTGCAACAACACACCTGTCATTTCTTCAGTGTCATTTCTTCAGTGTTGTCACATGAAAAGATACAATAAATTATTTCCAAAAATGTGAGGGGTGCACTCATGTTTGAGAGATACTGTATGTCCATGTACAGTATAGTATGCACTCAATACTTGGTCTGGGCTCCTTTTGCATGAATTACTGCACCAATGTGGCGTGTCATGGAGGCGATCAGCCTATGGCACTGCTGAGGTGTTATGGAAGCCCAGGTTTCTTTGATAGCAGCATTCAGCTAGTCTGCATTGTTGGGTCTGATGTATCTCATCTTTCTCTTGACAATACCCCACAGATTCTCTATGGGGTTTAGGTCAGGGGAGTTTGCTGGCCAATCAAACACAGTGATACCATGATCATTAAATCAGGCATTGACACTTTTGGCAGTGTGGGCAGGTGCCAAATCCTGCTGGAAAATGAAATCCGCATCTCTATAAAGCTGGTCAGCAGAGGGAAGCATAAAGTGCTCCAGAATTTCCTTGTAAAGGGCTGTGCTGACTTTGGGCTTGATAAAACACTGTGGACCAACAACAGCAGATGGCATGGCTCCCAAATCATCACTGACTGTGGAAAATGTGCATTTCATTTGGAAATCAAGGTTCCAGAGTCTGGAGGAAGAGTGGAGAGACACAGAATCCAAGTTGCATGAGGTCCAGTGTGAAGTTTCCACAGCAGTGATTTGGGTAGCCATGTCACCTGCTGGTGTTGGTCCACAGTGTTTTATCAAGTGCAAAGTCAGCGCAGCCCTCTACCAGGAAATTCTAGAGCACTTCATGCTTACTTCTGCTGACCAGCTTTATGGTGATGCTGATTTAATTTTCCAGCAGGACTTGGCATCTGCCCACACTGCCAAAAGTGCCAATACCTGGTTTATTGATCATGGTACCACTGTGCTTGATTGACCAGCAAACTCACCTGACCTAAACCCCATGGAGAATCTGTGGGGTATTGTCAATAGGAAGATGAGACAATGTGGATGTCTGAAAGAAGCCATGCATGTGCATGTGTGATAGGCTGATGAGATTCCCCTACAATCACTGTGAACGCATTTCAAGTAGAAGGACTCTACCCCATCTTACGAGTAGCTATGTTTGAGCTCAGTCAATACTTCAGCATCAGATTCAGCCTATTTTTTACTGCATTTTTTTAGTTTAGTTTACTAGCAACGTGAGCTAAAATCTCAAAAAATTATGGGCATTATTACAAAGTTATCTGTATGCTATGAAATGAAAATGTATTAAAATATTAAACATTTTTAATAAAACCCAGATCCTTTCATTTAAAAAAAGTTTACATTTATGTATTTTAGAAAACAATAAATTCCACTTATGCAGCACATCTTTTTGCTGTTGTAAGTTTATTTCTCTATTAATTATTAATTTGAAATAACTTCTTTGAAGGCTATTGTAAACAACCAAAACATATGCATAATTACTAAAATACTTTAAATATGTTTCTGTGATGCCTACTCAAACAAAATCTATCAAAATAAGCTGCTACAGTAAAATAAAACATAACTAAAATTAGAAACGTCAGCTCTACAAAAAAAATCCCCCATACTATAATGAAATAAAACATAAACATTAACCTAAATATTGTTTAAACCACTTTTTCCACTTAGTGTAACTCAGTTAGTCAACAAACACAGAAATCAATCCATTACACAGCATGAGTGCTTCTTAGTACTAGGGATATGAGTCTTAACAGGCAGTGCTAATTACTCTCCTTCAATGCTTTACAAAACCCAGTCCTCTCAAACGCCAGGATCATCACGTGGTACATTCAGTAGCTCAGCCAGAAGCGTTTAATCAATTAACAGTTTGTCAAAGTCACAGAGTGCTACCTTTGAACCTCCTACCTGCAGTATTGTGCTGGCATGAAACCTTGAGAGCAGTAAATAATATTAAAGTGTTTATAAAGGTTTAAGGTTTTTTTATCTTCTTGCATTCTATGCAAGAAGATAAAGAACCTTCTGTGTGAAGCAGCCCGCTCTAATACTTACCTGAGCCCCATTATCCATCCAGCGATGCAGCATCTTTCCTGGGTCTCTTCCTCCTCATTGGCAAAGACAGCAGCTGGATACTTTGGCTCCTGCTACTGTCAATCAAAGCCAGTGAGCCAATGAGGACAAAGTCAGGACAGGGCTGAGCCACACACACTGTATGAATGGACACAAAAAGCAGCGTCTCGGGAGTGAGCCTGCTCAGGTGCCACCATAGCAAGCTGCTTGCAATGGGGGCACTCGGCAAAAGGAAGGGACTAGGAATGCCAGCAGGGGACCTGAGAGGAGGAGGACTGGGGCTGCTCTTTGCAAAAACACTGCACAGAGCAGGTGGTTTATAACATGTTTGTTTATTTTTATTTAACAATTGCCTTAAAATCTTTTTAAATAAACACAGGTATTTAAAAAAAAAACAATAAAAAGATGAGAATATCAGCAGGTATCAATACTTTCAACTACTGATCCCCTAATCAGTGCCTCCTTCTTATGCAGATAGGTCCTGAATGCATATGTAAATGATGATTGCACCACACATGTGAGGCATTGCCAAGAACATCAAAGTGAGAGCAAAAATTCTAGCGTCAGAGCCCTTTTTTAACTATAACCTGGCAACCTGTAAGAGCTTTGAAACCGTTGCCTATGGGGATTTTTAGGCAATGTAGTTAGTCGCCAATTCTCTGGCATGTGAATTATTTAATATAGACATGTTTGGTATCTATTTACTATTTATATTTCACCAAACATTCAGTATTATATTGTGTTTTGTGAGCACTAACATGCATTTAACTTTATATTTTCCTGAAAATTTGTGTTTGGTATGCAGCAGCGCAAATATCTTGTGACTAGTGTTGAGCGAACACGGACTGTATTATTCGTGTTCGTACCGAATAATTGGATTTTTGTTACCCGAACACAGACCTGAAAACTTTACTGTATGTTCGGGTTTAAAATCCGTGTTCGGTCATTTTATTTCCGGGTTTGTATGTATTGGCGCGCTTTTAATGGCGGGCTTTCAACAGCCAATCAACAAGCGTTAAGCCATCCCAGCCATGCCTACAAATGTATTAGTAGCTGTTATTGGCCATCTGAAGCATGTGACCAAGTCTTTATAAGTTCGAGACCGAGCGCCGCTGCGTCATTCTGCTGTAGTACAGGGACAGAGCACACATCATATGTGCTGGCTGCTGATTAGGGACAGACAGTCATAAATTATATTGTGTCCGAAAATAATTCAGAATCAGGGACAGGTCGGAGTGCTGCAGGCAGGGCGAGTTGTTAGGGCATTTTAGGGCGAGGCTGGAGATAGGCAGGGTCAGTGTTCTACAATCGATTTTGCTGTGTGGGGGGGGGGGTTTGCAGTGCCAGCAGTGACCGATCTTATCGATCATTTTAGGGCCAGGCTGGAGATAGGCAGGGTCAGTGTTCTACAATCGATTTTGCTGTGTGGGGGGTTTGCAGTGCCGGCAGTGACCGATCTTATCGATCATTTTAGGGCGAGGCTGGAGATAGGCAGGGTCAGTGGTCCACATCGATTTTGCTGTGTGTGGGGAGGTGTGAACACAATCTTTTTGCCCGCTGAGGAGGAGGGAGAAAAAAGTATTTTTTATCAGTCAGTTGTGTGCAGCGTTTTTCCTTCAGTGCTGCTGACTGTGATAATACACTGATGTGTTCACATGTGCTATTATTGAGTGATTTCAAAATTTATACACTTTTTTCTATTCCACTATTCAATATACACCCTTTTGGGTTAAAAAAATTAAATTGTGGCATAGTCTGTACTAATCTATTTAAAAATTACAAACTTAAAAGGGGAATTTTCTTTTTTTTTTCCCCTCCATAGCCTGCAGCAGAGCTGACTGATATAAGACACTGCTGTTCACATGTGCTATTGAAAAATCACCAATTTTATATGATATTTTCTATTCCGCTATTCAATCTACACCCTTGGGGTAAAAACAATTAAATTGCAGGATAGTCTGTATCGGTACGTGTGAGAAACACCTTTTCAATTTTTGGGGCGCATCTCATACCGCCGAGGATTGCAGGGTGCTTCAGTGTGCCTCCTGCCTGTTCCGAACTCCTCCTACTCCTCATCCTGCCTTTGGGGGTACAAAAAATAGTAATTTGGGCCTAGTCTGGGTCTGTACGTTTTGAGATACATACACCTTTTGATATAATATTTTCTATTCCGCTATTCAATCTACACCTCTGGGGTAAAAACAATTAAATTGCGGGATAGTCTGTATCGGTACGTGTGAGATACACCTTTCCAATTTTTGGGGCGCATGTCATACTGCCGAGGATTGCAGGGTGCTTCAGTGTGCCTCCTGCCTGTTACGAACTCCTCCTACTCCTCATCCTGTCTTTGGGGGTACAAAAAATAGTAATTTGGGCCTAGTCTGGGTCTGTACGTGTGAGATACATACACCTTTTGATATCATATTTTCTATTCCGCTATTCAATCTACACCTTTGGGGTAAAAACAATTAAATTGCGGGATAGTCTGTATCGGTACGTGTGAGATACACCTTTCCAATTTTTGGGGCGCATCTCATACCGCCGAGGATTGCAGGGTGCTTCAGTGTGCCTCCTGCCTGTTCCGAACTCCTCCTACTCCTCATCCTGCCTTTGGGGGTACAAAAAATAGTAATTTGGGCCTAGTCTGGGTCTGTACGTGTGAGATACATACACCTTTTGATATCATATTTTCTATTCTGCTATTCAATCTACAACTTTGGAGTAAAAACAATTAAATTGCGGGATAGTCTGTATCGGTACGTGTGAGATACACCTTTCCAATTTTTGGGGCGCATCTCATACCGCCGAGGATTGCAGGGTGCTTCAGTCTGCCTCCTGCCTGTTCTGAACTCCTCCTACTCCTCATCCTGCCTTTGGGGGTACAAAAAATAGTAATTTGGGCCTAGTCTGGGTCTGTACGTGTGAGATACATACACCTTTTGATATCATATTTTCTATTCCGCTATTCAATCTACACCTTTGGGGTAAAAACAATTAAATTGCGGGATAGTCTGTATCGGTAAGTGTGAGATACACCTTTCCAATTTTTGGGGCGCATCTCATACCGCCGAGGATTGCAGGGTGCTTCAGTTTGCCTCCTGCTTGTTCCGAACTCCTCCTACTCCTCTTTCTGCTTTTGGGGGTACAAAAAATAGTAATTTGGGCCTAGTCTGGGTCTGTACGTGTGAGATACATACACCTTTTGATATCATATTTTCTATTCCGCTATTTAATCTACACCTTTGGGGTAAAAACAATTAAATTGTGGGATAGTCTGTATCGGTACGTGTGAGATACACCTTTCCAATTTTTGGGGTGCATCTCATACCGCCAAGGATTGCAGGGTGCTTCAGTCTGCCTCCTGCCTGTTCCGAACTCCTCCTACTCCTCATCCTGCCTTTGGAGGTACAATAAATAGTAATTTGGGCCTAGTCTGGGTCTGTATGTGTGAGATACATACACCTTTTGATATCATATTTTCTATTCCGCTATTCAATCTACACCTTTGGGGTAAAAACAATTAAATTGCGGGATAGTCTGTATCGTACGTGTGAGATACACCTTTTTTGGGACGCATCTCATACCGCCGAGGATTGCAGGGTGCTTCAGTGTGCCTCCTGCCTGTTCCGATCTCCTCCTACTCCTCATCCTGCCTTTGGGGGTACAAAAGATAGTAATTTGGGCCTAGTCTGGGTCTGTACGTGTGAGATACATACACCTTTTGATATCATATTTTCTATTCCGCTATTCAATCGACACCTTTGGGGTAAAAACAATTAAATTGCGGGATAGTCTGTATCGGTACGTGTGAAATACACCTTTCCAATTTTTGGGGCGCATCTCATACCGCCGAGGATTGCAGGGTGCTTCAGTTTGCCTCCTGCTTGTTCCGAACTCCTCCTACTCCTCATCCTGCCTTTGGGGGTACAAAAAATAGTAATTTGGGCCTAGTCTGGGTCTGTACGTGTGAGATACATACACCTTTTGATATCATATTTTCTATTCCGCTATTCAATCTACACCTTTGGGGTAAAAACAATTAAATTGCGGGATAGTCTGTATCGTACGTGTGAGATACACCTTTCCAATTTTTGGGGCGCATCTCATACCGCCGAGGATTGCAGGGTGCTTCAGTGTGCCTCCTGCCTGTTCCGAACTCCTCCTACTCCTCATCCTGCCTTTGGGGGTACAAAAGATAGTAATTTGGGCCTAGTCTGGGTCTGTACGTGTGAGATACATACACCTTTTGATATCATATTTTCTATTCCGCTATTCAATCGACACCTTTGGGGTAAAAACAATTAAATTGCGGGATAGTCTGTATCGGTACGTGTGAAATACACCTTTCCAATTTTTGGGGCGCATCTCATACCGCCGAGGATTGCAGGGTGCTTCAGTTTGCCTCCTGCTTGTTCCGAACTCCTCCTACTCCTCATCCTGCCTTTGGGGGTACAAAAAATAGTAATTTGGGCCTAGTCTGGGTCTGTACGTGTGAGATACATACACCTTTTGATATCATATTTTCTATTCCGCTATTCAATCTACACCTTTGGGGTAAAAACAATTAAATTGCGGGATAGTCTGTATCGTACGTGTGAGATACACCTTTCCAATTTTTGGGGCGCATCTCATACCGCTTAGGATTGCAGGGTGCTTCAGTGTGCCTCCTGCCTGTTCCGAACTCCTCCTAATCCTCATCCTGCCTTTGGGGGTACAAAAAAAAAGTAATTTGGGCCTAGTCTGGGTCTGTATGTGTGAGATACATACACCTTTTGATATCATATTTTCTATTCCGCTATTCAATCTACACCTTTGGGGTTAAAACAATTAAATTGCGGGATAGTCTGTATCGGTACGTGTGAGATACACCTTTCCAATTTTTGGGGCGCATCTCATACCGCCAAGGATTGCAGGGTGTTTCAGTGTGCCTCCTGCCTGTTCCGAACTCCTCCTACTCCTCATCCTGCCTTTGGGGGTACAAAAAATAGTAATTTGGGCCTAGTCTGGGTCTGTACGTGTGAGATACATACACCTTTTGATATCATATTTTCTATTCCGCTATTCAATCTACACCTTTGGGGTAAAAACAATTAAATTGCGGGATAGTCTGTATCGGTAGGTGTAAGATACACCTTTCCAATTTTTGGGGCGCATCTCATACCGCCGAGGATTGCAGGGTGCTTCAGTTTGCCTCCTGTTCGGACCTCCTCCTACTCCTCATCCTGCCTTTGGGGGTACAAAAAATAGTAATCGGGGCCTAGTCTGGGTCTGTACATGTGAGATACATACACCTTTTGATATCATATTTTCTATTCCGCTATTCAATCTACACCCTTGGGGTAAAAACAATTCAATTGCGGGATAGTCTGTATCGGTATGCGTGAGATACACCTTTCCAATTTTTGGGGCGCATCTCATACCGCCGAGGATTGCAGGGTGCTTCATTTTGCCTCCTGTTCGGACCTCCTCCTACTCCTCATCCTCATACTGCCTTTAGGGTACAAAAAATTGTAATCGGGGCCTAGTCTGTGTTTGTACGTGTGAGATACACCACCGTTTTGTAAAATTTTTCCTATTCCGCTATTCAATATACACCCTGTTTGAGTGTAAAAAATTACATTGCGGCATAGTCTGTATCGGTACGTGTGAGATACACCTTTTAAATTTGTTTGGCGCATCTCCTTCCACCACCAAGGATTGAAGGGCACTTCAGTTTGCCTCCTGTTCCGAACTCCTCCTACTCCTCTTCCTTATCCTCCCTTTAGGGTACAAGAAATTTTAATCGGGGCCTAGTCTGTGTTTGTACGTGTGAGATACTCCGTTTTTTATCCTTTTTTCTATTCCGCTATTCAATATACACCCTTTTGGGGTAAAAAAAATTAAATTGCGGTATAGTTTGCATATTTGTCTGTGAGATACACTCGTGCGATACTGTTGTTGTTTTGTTCCGCTATTCAATAAACACCTTTCTAGGGCAAGACCATAAATTACAAAATATGAGGAGACCGTCAAATAGGGGCTGTGGCCTGGGTCGTGATGCTGCTGGTAGAGCTCCTGTTGCAAGGAGAGGTCGTGGACGATCTGTGCCAGCTACACGCACAAGTGAAACACCTTCCTCAAGTGTGAGTAGGCGACAGAACCTGCAGCAGTATTTGGTAGGGCATCATGCGCCTCTAGAAGGCGATAGTAGATTGGGTTGCTGACAGTGCCTCCAGTTCCTTCACATTGTCTCCCACCCAGTCTACTGCAGAAAGGTCAGAGTTGGCACCTGCAGCCAATGTCCAGTCTGAGCCCCAAGTCATGCAGCAGTCTCTTCTTCTTTTTGATGACTCTGTCAGCAGGGTTTCCCAGGGCCATCCACCTAGCCCTGCCCCAGAAGTGGAAGAGATTGAGTGCAGCGATGCCCAACCACTTATTTCTCAAGATGAGTACATGGAAGGACCATCGCAGCACGTCTCCGATGATGACGAAACACAGGTGCCAACTGCTGCGGCATTCAGAATTGTGGAGACCGACAAGGAGCGCAGGGGTGAAGACTGGATAGAAGATGATGTGGAGGACAATGAGGTCCTAGACCCCACATGGAATGAAGGTCATGCATGTGACCTGAGTAGTTTGGAGGAAGAGGCGGTGGTCGCACAGAGCCACCAGCACAGCAGAAGAGGGAGTAGGGTGCAGAAGCGGAGTGGCCGTGCCCTAGACACTACGCCTGCTACTGCCCAATGCAGCAAGGGAACGAGTGCACCAAAGCAAGCTCAAAGGAGTTCTCTAGCATGGAAGTTCTTCAGAAAATGTGCTGATGACAGGACACGAGTGGTTTGCACCCTGTGCAATCAGAGCCTGAAGCAAGGCATAAACCTTCTCAACCTGAGCACAACCTGCATGATCAGGCATCTAAGTGCAAAGCACGAGCTGCAGTGGAGTAGACACCTTCAAAACCAAGAAAGGTCTCTGGCTCCTACTGCTTCCTCTTTTGCTGCAGTCTCGGCCTCTCCATCCACATCTGTAGTGATACCGGCACCTGCCACCCCGCAAACAGACGATCTGTCAGCAACACCACCACCTGGGTCACCAGCCATCTCCACAATGTCCCATGGAAGCTTTCAGCTTTCCATCTCCCAAACACTTCAGAGGAAGAGGAAGTACCCCCCTACCCACCCGCGATCCCTGGCCCTGAATGCCAGCATTTCAAAATTCTTGGCCTTTGAAATGCTGTCATTCCGTCTGGTGGAGACGCACAGTTTTAAAAGCCTTATGTCGGTGGCTGTCCCACAGTACGTCGTGCCCAGCCGCCACTACTTTTCCAGGCAAGCCATTCCTTCCCTGCACAACCAAGTGGGGGAAAAAATCAGGTGTGCACTGCGCAACGCCATCTGTGCCAAGGTCCACCTAACTACGGATACGTGGACCAGTAAGCACGGTCAGGGGCGTTATATCTCCCTAACGGCACACTGGGTAAATGCAGTGGTGGATGGGCCTGAGGCGGATAGCAATTTGGCGCATGTCCTTCCACCACCGAGGATTGCAGGGCGCTTCAGTTTGCCTCCTGTTCCTAACTCCTCCTACTCCGCTTCCTCATCCTCTACCGCCTCCTCATCCGGTCAGCGTAACACCTTCACCACCAACTTCAGCACGGCCAGGGGTAAACGACAGCAGGCAGTTTTAAAACTTGCCTGTTTGGGGGAAAAACCACACACCGCGCAGGAGTTGTGGAGGAGCATGGAACAGCAGACAAATGAGTGGTTGCTGCCAGCGAGCCTCAAGCCCGGCCTGGTGGTGTGCGATAACGGGCAAAATCTCATAGCAGCTCTGGGCCTAGCCGGTTTGATGCACATCCCTTGCCTGGCGCATGTGCTAAATTTGGTGGTGCAGAGGTTCCTTAAAAATTACCCCGATATGTCAGAGCTGCTGCGGGCCGTCTGTGCGCACTTTCGGCGTTCTCACCCTGCTGCTGCTCGCCTGTCAGCGCTGCAGCGTAACTTCGGCTTTCCCGCTCACCGCCTCATATGTGACGTGCGCACGAGGTGGAACTCCACCTTGCACATGCTGGAAAGATTGTGCGAGCAGCAGCAGGCCATAATGGAGTTTCAGCTGCTTCACGCACGCGTGAGTCGCTCTACGGAACAGCACCACTTCACCACCATTAACTGGGCCTCCATGCGAGACCTGTGTGCCTTTTTGCGCTGTTTTGAGTACTCCACCAACATGGCCAGTGCCAAAGACGCCATTGTCAGATTAACTATCCCACTTCTATGCCTCCTTCAAAAAACGATTCGGGCGATGATGGAAGAGGATGTGGCACAGGATGAGGAGGAGGAGGAGGATGAAGAGGTAACATTTCCAAGGCTTTCAGGCCAGTCATTAGCAAGTGGCTCCGAGGGTGGGTTCCTGCACCCACAAACGCCAGGGACACAATTGTGGGACAATGCCAGGGGCACAGTTCTGGAGGATGAGGAGGATGAGGAGATGGAGGAGGAGATGGAGGAGGAGATGGAACCATGTTCACAGCAGGGTGGCACCCAGGCCAGCTCATGGCCATCACTGGTGCGTGGCTGGGGGGATACAGAGGACACAGACGATACACCTCCCACAGAGGACAGCCTTTCGTTGCCTCTGGGCAGCCTGGCACACATGAGCGATTACATGCTGCAGTGTCTCCACAACGACCGCCGAGTTGCCCACATTCTAACTTGTGCTGATTACTGGGTGGCCACGCTGCTGGATCCCCGTTACAAGGACAACGTACCGTCCTTAATTCACTCACTGGAGCGCGATCGCAAGATGCGCGAGTACAAGCGCATGCTGGTAGACGCGATGCTGCTGGCATTCCCACCTGACAGCGGGGCCACAGTGGAAGCACAAGGCCAAGGCAGAGGAGGAGGAGGAAGAGGTCGCCAACGCAACCAGGGCACCGCCAGCACCTCAGAAGGCAGGTTTAGCATGGCCGAAATGTGGAAAAGCTTTGTCAGCACGCCACAACAAACAGCAGCACCAGCAGCTCATATGGAACGTCTTAGCAGGAGGCAGCATTTCACCAACATGGTGGAGCAGTATGTGTGCACACGCCTACATGTAGTGAATGACGGGTCTGCCCCCTTCAACTTCTGGGTCTCCAAATTGGGCACATGGCCTGAGCTTGCCCTTTACCCCTTGGATGTGCTGGCATGCCCTGCAGCCAGTGTATTATCTGAACGTGTATTTAGCACGGCTGGGGGCGTTATCACAGACAAGCGCAGCCGCCTGTCCAGAGACAATGTGGACAAGCTCACGTTCATTAAAATGAACCAGGCATGGATCCCACAGGACTTTTCCGTACCTTGTGCAGAATAGAGATGGATACCGACCTTACCCAGCCATTGTTCTATTTTTGATCTTTCTCACTCTTTTGGGGTGTACCCTCATTTAAAATGACTGAAAAAAAGCAGTGTTGGCTACCTCGTCCTCTTCCACCGCCGCTTCCACCTACACCGCCCATAGGTGTGCGCAGCCTATTGCATTAGGGTGTGCACCCCAAAGTTTAAATACACATGCATGTGTTTGCCTACATGTATATGGCCCTGGTACATTACTCTCCCAGCTGGCAAAGTGAAATAGAAGTGTGTGGCACTTCTCTTATGGCAGAGCAGGTCCGAGGGAGATCTTTCCCATCTCCTCACTGGCCAACAGAGTGATAATGCTAATGTGCCCTAGGTGATTAGGGTGTGCCCAGGCACACCCGGCACACCCTGTGCGCACGCCTATGACACCGCCACATCCACCACCACCTCAACCTCCCTCCTACTCCATATGGGCTTCGTCCTTCACAGATTAAGAACATTGTTTTATTTTTCTGTTTTTTTTTGTTGTTTTAAGTTATTTCCCTATCCACATTTGTTTGCAGAGCACTCGCCATGCTCTTAACTAAGTTTTGTTGCCATTTGCAGCACTCTAGCCCTTTCCATTGGTGTTTTCGAGCCATTTTAGTGCCTGAATGTTCGGGTCCCCATTGACTTCAATGGGGTTCGGTGTCCGGGTAAAGTTCGGAAAAAGTCCGGGACACGGACCCGGACTTTTTTTTCAAGTTCGGCCGAACCCACCAAAAACGGACATCCAGGTGTACGCTCAACTCTACTTGTGACATAAGTTGAAACAACAAACACTGTATTCTCGGGGTCCTCTTCTTTCAGAAAATATATAATGTTTGGGAGTTTTAGGTAATTTTCTAAAAAAAAAAAAAAAGCACACTTTTACATACACATTATATTGTCAAAAGTATTGGGACACCTGCCTTTACATGTACATGAACTTTAATGGCAACCCAGTCTTAGTCCATAGTGTTCAATATTGAGTTGGCCCACCCCTTGCAGCTATAACAGCTTCAACTCTTCTGGGAAGGCTGTCCACGAGGTTTAGGAGTGTATCCTTGGGAATTGTTTATACCATTCTTCCAGAAATGCATTTGTGAGGTCAGGCACTGATGTTGGACAAGAAGGCCTGGCTTGCTGTCTCTGCTCTAATTCATCCCAAAGGTGTTCTATCAGGTTGAGGTCAAGACTCTGTGCAGGCCAGTCGAGTTTCTCCACCCCAAATTGGCTCTTTCATGTCTTTTTGGACCTTGCTTTGTGCACTGGTCCAAATCATTTGGTGGAGGGGGATCGTGGTGTGGGGTTGTTTTTCAGGGGTTGGGCTTGGCCTCTTGGTTCCAGTGAAGGGAACTCCTAAGGCATCAGCATACCAAGACATTTGGACAATTTCATTCTCCAAACTTTGTGGGAACAGTTTGGGGATGGCCCCTTACTATTCCAACATGACTGTGCACCAGTGCACAAAGCAAGGTCCAT